>NC_073744.1:168824096-169171596 GCF_029784135.1 Toxorhynchites rutilus septentrionalis
CTCGATTATACACAGTTTGGAAAAAAAATTTTTTTTATATTTCAAATATGACTTATTTCCAAAAAAAAATTCAACTTTTTAACGTTAAGGTGTAATATAAGTGGTTATTACATGTAAAGTGGGATAAAAATCGTGATTTTCGAAGATTTTGCTTGAATTTTCACCAAGAATTGTTTATATCGATATTGCAGCCAAACTAAGAAAGGCAGAAGTTTGGTGTCAATGGAAAAAATGTAGGGCGGTTAGAGAGCTTCAATTTAATTGATAGAAACAATCTAGTTTAATATACATTTTTAGGATGAAATTAATCATAACTTTTAAAAATTATTAACTTATTATTAACTTTTATAATTTTTCAAAGTTATTTTTAATTTCATCCTAAAAATGTATATTAAACTAGATTGTTTCTATCAATTAAATTGAAGCTCTCTAACCGCCCTACATTTTTTTCTTTGACACCAAACACACTTGACACTTCCAAAATGTTATTAAAATCCACTAATTTGGATGATCCACTACTATATCCTGTACTAAATTTCCTCTTCTTTCAAATGAAAGTAACAGAATCGTATTCCGTAGCGTACTTTGTAATGTAGAGCCAGTTTGAGGCAACAAACAAAACAAACAAAACAAAAAAAAAAGTTCAATAACTCTGTCATTGTTGAAATTCGAACATATGCGCAGAAGAATTTTTTTCATCAAATTTGATCGTCTATCTCTTCCTGAGAGAATTTGGATAAATTTATTTTTTTCATGTGAGAAAGGTGTTTTCTGACTTTAAGGGAATGAATCAAAAAACAAATTGAAAAATGAAAAATAGAAAATAGAGGAACTCGATAAATTGAGGTAAGGGAAAACAAATAAAATCGGAAATGTAGAGAAGAAAAACTTACAACCGGTAAAATTTTAATAACGAGAAGGAAACAAAAAAAAATCGAAAAAAATGAAATTTAAAGTAAAGAAAAAAAAGGCAAAAAAATATAAACCGATAAATAAACAGAAAAATGAAAAAATAAAGAGAGACAGAGATCATAGGAAGGGACAGAATAATAATAGAGGAACAAAGAAAAAAAATAGAAAGGAATCCATAAATAGAAAGAAAAAATCGAAAAACAGAGAAACTAACAGAAATTGAAGAATAGGGAACAGATGAAATGGAAGAATACAGAAAATCGAAGAATCGTGATAGAGAAAAATCGAATAATGAAGGAAAAAAGTAATTTTAAAAATAGAAAAACAAAAATCTGAATATAGAGAGCGAAAGAAGGAATCGAAAATTATTTATTATGTATCCTCGTGTTCTTTTGAACTGCTCATCATTGATCAACGAATTCATATAATTTCGCTGCATGAACCGTCAATAAACCCTGGCTAACAGGAATATGACTTTCACGTTTTTGTGAAAACCAAATGTATAGTTGTGTGTATAGTTGTATGGTCGCCTGAATTCAAGAAAGATTTAACTGTGAATCAGAAACCTCAATATCCGGAACTAGGGAATGTCAGCAGGTCAATGCAGTTCCGGTCTGGTATTTTTCTTCATCTCACACACCATTTCCATGCATATGCACACAAACAGGTGAGCGAGGCGTTGGCCACCATCTGGCGACCGACACTAACCATCGACAGCGCGTCAACTTCGATGCAGTGCACTAAAGAGGAGAGTGGGCGGGCACTACAATTTGCCCAATTCAAGTGGTCTCTCGGGGCGGCGACGGCGGCTCCGACTCCGCATCGGAACTCCGCCACCGGAATCGCTGTGGCATATGCGACGCCCGGCCCCGGATTGAGTCTGAATTTGCAATTGAATTTTAATAAATTATGGAACGTGCGCCAAGATGGTGGTGCTTCAGACAAAGCGGAAGTGCACATGAAAGCCCTTCGAGTACTCCGTTCATACCGCGGCATCCAACAGTCCCCAGAACGGTGTGTATGGATCGTTGTTTGCTAAACTGCTCGAAAGATGAAGACAAATGTGATTAGCACAAGAGGCATCATCCTGGGAAAATGCTACCAGACACACATACACACACACAATACATGGGGAAGGCTTTAGTAGTTTGAGACAATTTTAGAACGATTGGAATGGGATTTGGGCTGTCCGATGCCAACGGTGTGTTTGTGTGTGTATGAGTATGTCACAATTGCAGCAGGAAATGCAACTGCAGCAAGAAGACGGGGAGATTAATTATACTTGGACTTGAGTGGATTTGTTAGCTCAACAACAGCGGAGAGACACTCGGAACGTTGCTAATGTATAAGTGCTTCCTTCTGCGAATAATGGGGCGTTGGCATCCGTGCGAGTGAAAGCACCCCTGCAATCACTTTGATAGTGATGTATTAGGAAACTTATGCCGGTAGGAATTAAGGGTAGTTTATGAAGATAAATTTGCTGCTCGTTAATCACTATTTCGTTACCAGTGAGTCAATTCCTGCGGAGTTTGTAGGAATCCAGAGTTTTCCAGTCATTGGTATGATAATTTTACCGCAAATAACTATTTCATTAATTTTTCCTCTGACCTCTGAAGGGAAAGTGGGGAGAATATGGACGTATTGACAAGAACTTCGATTGTATTCTTGGAAAATAAAGTTTCCCAAAATTTACAAAAACAGTTTCTCGCTTTTCAGTATACTGTTTTTCGAATTAATCGGTCGAGTGTTTTATAAAAAAAAAAGTTTTCCAATGTTTTTACTGAAATTAAAATATCGCTTTGATATTAACATAAATATCGGAATATGACCACTAATGAATAAATTTTTGTAATTAAGCCACTCAAAATGCTTAATATCGAAGCCGCAAAAATTACATCCCCTTATGATTTTTGGTTTTTGCTGCCTATTGCCACTTTGGCCAGTTGTCATGTACGGAAGAATCTACATGTTATTCTATAACATTTGGACCACCCATAAACGGTCCAAATGCTATAGAATAATATGCAGATTAGGGTGCCAATAAAAATGGTCATCTCTAATTTCAAAAAGTTACCTCATAAAAAATGTTCACCACCTCGAAAAAACACCCTATGCCAAATATCTGCTCAATCGGACTTAAGGGAGGGTGGCGCAAAGCGGTCAAAGTTCGAGTTTTTGTAAATCGAAAAATCGCCGAAAATCGACGTTTACATTTTTTTTTTGCTGCCAAATGTCTTAAAATTGCATTACTCGTCGAGATTTACAAAAAAATTTTTTGAGATAACTGTAAATCTCAACATGCCATGCAATTTTAAGACATTTCGCATCATCATTTTTTTTATAAACCCCGATTTCCGGTGATATTTCGGTTTTTAAAAAACTCAAATTTTAACGTTTGCGACACCAGTAAATGAAGTCCGAATGAGCTAGTATTTTGCATAGGGTATGTTATCGTGAAAATCAACATTTCGTAGCAAGTTGCGAATGAAAAATCTAGATAACTGTTTTTATTGGCACCCTAAACCGTACTTTTAGTTTCGCATGCCGAAAAAAAACCCAGTCCCAGAGTGTCGATTTTCGACAATTTTTTTTCGAGATGACACTAGATCTTGATGTTTCATGCTATTTTAAGACATTTGGCATCAAATTTTTTTTTCGAAAACCCCGATTTCCTTTACTCCCCCCTTGGGAGATTTTTCGATTTTCAAAAAACTCAAACTTTGACCGCTTTGCGCCACTCTCCCTTAGGTCCGATTGAGCTGAACATTTTGTGAACATTTTGTATAGGGTAACTTTTTGAAATTTTAGGGTCTATATTTTCCCATACATTCATTGGAACCCTGATGTAGATTCTTCCGATATCTTCCTGTGTTTTTGAAGCTCTTATAGACAAACACAGTAAACTCTAAAGTTAAAAGTCCCTAAAATACAAATAAGGAAAGGAATAAAAAACCTCAAAAGCGACCAGCGACCCTTGAATTGGCCTTTTTCAGGGTTGGAGGCGAATAAGGCTTGGAATATTTAGAGTTCCGAATAACAGAACCAGCGGTATTGATTTGAAGGTACGAAAAATTGAAAAAGACATTGAAACAAGAACTGGAAGAACGAATAAAAATTCAATTGAAAAGGTCATCAACTTGAATTAAACAGAATAAAAAAAAGAAATAAAACTGATTTAAGAAGACTTTGGAAATGAGATTGAAAAACGAATGGAAGGAGATTGAGAATGAAATTGGAGAAAGTATGAAAAAAGAATTTTAGATTTTTTTTTTTTTTTAAGAAAAACAAGATGGAAAAAAACTGAAACAGTTATCGAAAATGAGATTCAAAAAGAACTTTTAATTCAGAATAAAACTTGACCGAGGCACGTTTACCAGAATGAATAGGAAAAGCACATTCCCCAAAAATAAATTACTGGTTTGGTCTAACTCTCTGATAACAAATAAAATTAATTGAACATACGAAGTAAGGTGGAAAATTGTAAAGATGAGATTCGGATGTTATGCAGGAGTCGATTGCACCGTTTGATTTATAGAAATTAATAAAGGCAAAACTAATATGATCCGGTGGCTAATAAATCAGTTTCCATGACGCTCTTTAAGATTAACCCTCCTGTACACGCGTGCAAAATCATAACACGTATACTCGCGCACGGTGTCACAGACCGACAATTGAACTTCTCTGTTATGTTGCCATTGTGTATTTTTCAGGCTGTATTGGCGTTTATTTGAAGAAGAGGATATGATTGAATGAAAAAACTCCAAAAAATATGTTTTTTTAGTCTTTGTTATGTTTTAATAATCATCTAAGTCAGCCTTCTCAAAATGAAGTAATTTTTGATACTCCAACACAAATAACGAAATTCGAATTTTTCACTGTTATTTATTAAAAGTAAGCAACTGAATATAATTCATGGATGTATAAAGAGCTATACAATAACATAAAAACGTATTAATCGATTGTGGTTTCATTGGAGTAAGAATCAGAACATAGCATAACTGCATGCTCGAAACAAACATATTTTTTTACATTTCATTCAGTTGTTGTGTGTTTTTCGGGTCTTTTGTCGAAGAGAAGAATGTATAACGACCTTCTAGATAATTACTAGATGATAAAGGTTCTGCATATTTCTAATATTCTTTGTCTCTGTTTTCTTAGTAAACTAAGAATTAATGCCTTTTTTTAGATGGGGCATGAAAAGGTGATATAGACGGATCTAGGAACTTCCTTTTCTTTTTCTTGTTTTCTTGTCGATATTGTCCATTATAAAAAAATATCCCCGAAACTGTAACTGTTAATAATTACCATAAACTACCGATTAGTTTATAGTTTACTGTTTACAATTCTTCCACAAGTGAAATTCTTTCACAAGTGTGTATATGTATGACCATTATATTTAGCGAATAACTATACGAAAGTCAAATATTTATATTGTGCTTTTGAACGTATGAATCTAACGACGAATAGTTAACATATGGATCCGTTCAATCCAGTTACAAAATGGACTGAAATCCGGAAAATAGTCCGGTAATGATCTTACGCATTATATTCAATAAATATTCCACGCCACTAACATTAATTTATACATTTCATTCAACAATACTCTTGAATATGAAAAAAGGCACTTGTCCAAAAAAGTTACTCCTATACTCGCGTCGGTGTGTCAGACCGAAAGTGTTAAAAAAGTGGCACACATCCCCATTGTACCAACACATGCGATACGCTTAACGATGACGAACGACGAATAATGAAGCTAGAGAGAATCGCAAAGTCGTAGTGTTGATATTTTCTGAGAGATGAACGGATTATTGATTTCTCGGTCTGACAGACCAATGCGCGAGTATAGGAGTGTTAAGGGGAAATATATAGATTAACATGGTTTCGAATATTTCGTCGAAAATGAAGCGATTAAAACATATAAAAACCCGGTCATGACGAGAAAGCAAAATTTAATGTTTGAATGAACCTATACAACGTTTCAACATAAGCCGTTCTTCTGCATTTTTTTTGTCTCTTTTCAATTACTTAAGGTGGAAATTTGGTGAATAGAAATATTTCAGGAATTAATTCCCAAGAGAGAGAGAGCGAGATAGAGAGAAAAAGACACAAGAACAAGATTAAAATCGAACAATAAATAGAGAAAACGCAAAATTGAAAATAGATAGAGAATAATTACAACACTAGAGAAAAAAAAGCTTGGGAGAGAGAAGAAAATCCGAAATGAAAGAGAAAAACGAAAAAAAAGAAAAAAAAATTGTAAATAGATGGAAAAAACAGAAAACAAATAGGAAAATAGGAAAATAGGGGAAGAAACGCAGAATACGAACAATCGTTTAGAGTTAAAATAAAATAAAAAAAGAGAGCGAAAGAGAAAAATCGAAAAAACAGATGAAATTAAAAAAAAGTTTAATTAGTAAAAAGAAAAAGGAAATTCAAAAAATGGAGAAATACAAAACTAAAACAATAAAATAAATAAAAAGAAGGAATGAAAAAAATCGAGAATATGAGAAATTGAAAAATAGAGAGACAAATCGGTGAATGTAGAGAAAGAGAAAACTATAAAAATAAATGGATAAAAGCGAAAAACACAAAATAAGACAAATCGATCCATCGAATGGAATTTCAAAAAATTTCTCATCCAAAAACTATAAGACCTGTAAATGTTGGTTAGGAAATGAAATGTAGGAAATAATTTATGTTTTTATCAAAAAATATCAAAGAATTAAAAAAAATATTGAAAAAATTATAAGGGGTTGTATCTAGGACACGACCGCATATTTTCGACGTAGAACTACGCAATTATATCATGCAATTCACTTGTTTACCACTTCGAATATTATTTTAGAATGCTTCGACATTTTTGTAATAGATTATGTTCTTCGTTACAAATAAATCTGATGAACGTTATTTTACGTTTGATATGAGGCCTAGGACTACCAAAATATGTAAACGGAAGAATTGTCAAACCATCATTGTATTTTACATTTCCCTCTGAAATTATTGCACATCTCATGTTCACGTAGTTCTCGAACCGCGAAAGTTCATTCACCTAGTATTCATAGTTCATAGTATCTGAATTGACGATTCCCCCAGACTTCTCAGTTTAAAAGTACGTTAGGGAAACATATTCTGGTCTGTACAACGACAAGCGAGTACAAAAGTACTCAACACCAAAAAATACCCCAACTTGCATGTATTTGCAAAGCGAATTCTCCCAGGCACATTAATTTTGAAGTCCGTGTTAGGGAAACACAGCTCAGTGGGGAAAAATACCCCCGACTTGCATGTATATTTGCAGAGCGGAATTCCACAGGTACATCAAATCTGAAGTCTGTGTTGGGGAAACCGTAAATCGGGCCAATTAAAACTTGGCAGTTAGGGATTTTAAATAACGGTTGACATTTGACGGTTATTAAATTGTTCATCTCATGAAAAATAATGTTTTATTAATTGTGATAGACGCGTAGAAATAATTCCTATCAATTGATGCAAACATCTTTTCGATCTGTTAAGAAATGTTCGAGTTATAAGCATTCGAAATACGGGCAAGGTTAGCACACAAATCGGCAGAACAGAAGTTCTTCCAGTTTTCATGAACTTAAACCGTTTAGAGATTGGCGAATTATAATGTATAGCATATCAAACAAATCTTAGAGAATTTCCGATTCGATTGGTATGCAAATCATGGAAATTCGTTCACAGTGTAAATAGTTATTAACGTTAACTCTATTTCATAAAACGTGACCTGTTTTCTGATTTGGCACCCTTCCTGAAAGACGTAGTTCTACGTCAAAAAAATATTTCGAAAATAAAAATTCATTCCTCTCAAAAACATGTTTTTTTTTAAATCTGAAGAATTTTCAATTTAATTCTTCAGATTTAAAAAAAAATTGGTCTTAGAAATCCTGTGAAAATGCTCATCTTCTGATGTATGGGTGACTTATTGAAAATTGTAAGGACTATTCATATACTTTTTTTTTAATACTTTTTTGAGAAATATGAATCTTAATTCTTGAATTGTTTTATCAGTGTAATTCAAAAACAACTTTGGTAGTTTTTTTTTTGAAAATGCAAACAATTTGCTATGTTTCATCCTTAGACGAGAGTTTTGTAAGTATTATAGTTTTTGAGCTATAATTTTTTTGTAAAAAAAACGTGCAAATTTTAACATGCAATGAAAAATCATTTTTCATTTGTCCAAGATGAAATTTCTACCAACTTTTGGAGTCAATATGGGCTTCATTGTGTCAAAAAATTCAAAAAGGATTTCAAAAAATATAGTTTTTTTTTAAATTCCATTTTCAAACTTAAACGGTTAAAAAATATGTTTCTTTCAGTGTGTAATTTTTCCAGAAACGCAAAATTATTATCTATAACTTTGTCTAGGACACCATTTCGATCAAATAACCCGTTTTGGCGTTATGGTTTATTTTCTGAAAAGATGCCATTTTTGTATAAGCCATTTTCAAAAACTAGTCGTAATCGTACTTAAAAACTAATACCGTAAAATGACATCCGACCTAGTACCGAACAAGTTGGCAAAGTTTCAGCTAAATCGAAGAAATGAAATAAAAATGGTTTGTGTTGATTGGTGGAACACTTCCAAATCAAAATGCCGACAATTTATTGTCCTTTCAGAAAAAAAAATTGGAAAAATTATTCCGTTACATTTTTGATTTTGATTTCGTTTGGTTCGTATTCTTCATCGAATACTTTCCACTCTCTATTGTACAATAGTAAGGTGTATCTTGTTGCCAGATCGAATTAAGAAAACTCCCTTCGGGCTAGAGGAAGGCAGCCCAATGTGCCGGTGAGAGATGTGTTGGCTCGGTTAGACCTTGATTACATGTCCCAAATATATGTTTTCCTTAAAGCTATCGATGTTCGTGTGTGGTTATCCTTATATCCTTATATCCTGCTTTTCTTCCTTTACGAGTAATTGGTCCCCTTGCTTTAATCAGGAGAACAAGTTGAAATTTACCTGTTCCTCAGAAACGCCAATGTCAACGTTTAATGATGTTTCCTTCGTTGTGTCCCCGTTTCGTATCCCTCCTATCCGATCGATAAACTTTTACTTAGTCGCGGCAATACATACACACACTCTTTACAGATACACGGGCCAAAGGTTGTGCAGTCCACTGATGATTCAACAAGAGCCAAAGGTTGTACCGCTCATGACAACTCTACACGAGCTGATGATTGCGCCGGCTAGTGACCATTCTATCCTGGATTCCTCGAGTCGAGAAAGACGCTCCACGCTAGGTATGGGGTACAGACTAGGGGGGCGTTGCTGATTAAGGGTCAGCTGCATCCCAATAGGAAGTATCCCGTGTCGGGCACACACACAGAGCATTGGAGACAGCAACATCCGAATTACGAAAACACTTGTAATACTAACCTCGAGCCAACCGCGAGTAATCGGTTACATATTACTAACATAGATAATAAGAAAAATTGTCAAAGTATTGGACTCCCGGCCCCGTGAGGCTAACGCCATATGAGCCTTGATAAAAATATATATTTTGGGAAAAAAAACAAGTTGAAATGTAAATTCACAATAGATATACGAATAGATTTAAGAATTGAGTGTGTGTGATTATCAACATTGTAATAATTTCCTTATATCCCATCCTTTTCCTGAAAAATTATGTCACCCTTCTAAACTCGAGTCCACCGCGAGTAATCGGTTTCCCACATTACTAACCATAGATTTAAGAAAATTGTTTGTATATATAAAGTTTTAAAAACATATTTAAGAATTCGGCCCCTTTAAACTTATGTAACTGAGCCTGTAAAAAAACCAATTAAAAAAAATTGTACAATATTTATGGATTGAGTGGAATTGGGGGTAATTGGAAGGATTGAGGTATTTTTCAATGTGATCGACCCCATTGTCAGAGTACTACTGAAGCACCTCTCGACTGTAGTGACAGCTTGCCAAATCTGATCAAAACCTCATGAGCCTTAATAAAAGGAAAGAGACCTTTTCTTCAGGCACTCCTACCTTTACATTGTTGAGTCCATTCTCTTGTTTATGACGAGAACCTTGGTTTTTTGTCCAAATTCTGTGCCAAATCAAGAACTTCCTGGCAAGTATATCAGCAGAACCGAATTTGAATTAGCTAGATCTCCTCTGTTTTTTTTTCTTATAGGATTTCTGGAAGCTGTCCACAATCCATCTTCACGTACGTTTCGTCATCCATCAGTGTGTACTCCTCGTACTTCGTCAAAACCTTGTTGTACAACTTTCGAGAGCATCTTTTGGCCACAATATTTGGATTCAGTGTTCTGTTTGATTGCTTGCAGAAACAGAAATTACGATAACCTACCCACATACTCGCATTTTTAAAGTGGGTGTACAAAATCATCTCTCGGCTTTCATCCTGCACAACTTTTTCAAAACAATACGGATCAACGTGAATTTTTTACCGTCGAAAGATACAAATTGCTGTCAAAAGATTTCTAATACGCCTACTACGACCGCTGCTACAAAATAAAGATTGTTTATGGTTTCTAAAAATTTCAAGCTTCAAATTGGAAAGTTTAAAGCTTCTAAATGTGGGAGATAGGATGAAGACAATTGAATAAATTGAAACTAGTAACGAATCTGTATGTATTCTAAGTGCTATGTCTGTTCCGAATCTTTGAGGAATTTTAGGATGAGCATGTTAGACGACTTTTGGATTCTCTAAAAATGAAAAATTAATGTGAGGGCGCTACTAGGCTTACCAAGATTAATGAAATAAAGTAAGAACACACGATGAATATGCGTCGATATGCCTTTCATGCTCTTACAGAATTTCAGAGGATGAAAATGAGGAAAATGAGAGTTCAAGAAGCTCATTCTCTCTTCTGCCGAAATATGCCGCAAATTCAACAAACATCAGTCTCTCGAGTATTGTTGAAAGAGTTGGTCGCAAAAGTGCGGTACTGTGCATTTTATTCAAGTGAACAAAACGGCACGACACTAAAGACCGTATTCGAAAAAAATGCAACAGACAAAAATGATCACCAAAAATTTATTTTAAGTCGGATATTTCTGAAACTCTCAGGGAATAAATAAGCAAATACTGGCTATGTTTTCGCAAAGGTGACATTACATGCACCATCGATCTCACACACTTTCATCCACTCCCTCTTCAAATTCAAAAAACTCGATTAAAACCACTACAAGCGCTTCCTTTAGGTTTCGAAAACTGGGTTCAGCGTAAATCGCGTTGTTCAGCGTTTTATAATAAACTCTGGTTCTGTAAGAGGTTCAAAACTATTTGCATATTTTGTGTCTGGTTTTGCGATTTAGCATCCCTACAGAAATCAAAAATCAAATAATGTACAACGATATAGCCATTCATTCATCATCTCGGCACTTCATTCCGTGGGATAATATCTTTTCCACGTCAACAATATCATCCCGAACGGTTGACGTTGACGGAGATTAACCGAAGAAAAAGGCAAAAGCAAAAAACATGCAGATTCCATCAGTTTCAATCTGTTCTATCTGTTTAGGCCTCCGGAAAGGAGAAGGCAATATATAATGTTTTTATGTCCTCGGGTAATTTCCAGCCTTTATTCTTCGGTCCAACTCCACACTCTTTCTCTCTCCCCCACACGCACACACATGAGTAATACCGGCGGCATTTCACAGATTTTCCGCATGCCTTCAGGCGATTCTGTCACGCACGCGAGAGCTTCCTAGTCCGGTGGATTCCGGTGCCGATGGGGACACGAAGAAGATGGGTGGTAAGATAAAGCAGATCGCAAAAACATTCCAGGATTTATGCTTGTCTCTTGAGAGATTAAATTCCTTGTCAGCTTGAGCGGAAGCGGGTTCCACCCCACGCGCCCTACCTAGTGTTATGTGTTATGTTACCCGAGAGATGAGACGTTCTTGCTAGCCGATCACTGCCACTACTGAGCACACGCTTCGGTCCAAGGAAGCGAGCGCAGCCTGGTTGT
This sequence comes from Toxorhynchites rutilus septentrionalis, assembly GCF_029784135.1. Lineage (NCBI taxonomy): Eukaryota > Metazoa > Arthropoda > Insecta > Diptera > Culicidae > Toxorhynchites > Toxorhynchites rutilus. The sequence continues at coordinate 168,835,965 of NC_073744.1, forward strand.
CATAGGAGCCCTGGACTTCGTCAGCAAACACCGCTCCCCCACCGACCGAGACTAGAGTAAAGTTTTTGCCACCACTGCTGCTGCTGCTTGAGCTTCGAAGGCAGTCGTTTATTGTCGTTAATTAATAGCTTGAAGCCTGTCTGCTCCGTCGTATGCGGCGGAGCGCACCGGATTTGGGGTCGGAAATTCGTTCGGCCAAAGTTTGCTCAGTCAACTAACAATCACTTTGTCAGGTTTACTGTTTGCCCATCGTAGTAGGCCGAAGTCTTGGGACTGGGTGTTGTTTACCTGGCGCGCAGAACCGGCGGCCGAAAACGCTTACGATTTGGGGGGGCCCCAATCTGGCGGTATGTTCCGAATGTCGGTTATTGTGATTCTCTTTTGTGTTTACTTTGTGCTTTGCTCCGATGGTCAGTGCCTAACTGCCCAAGGAGAGAGAAGGACCATTTTTACTGCCCGAATTTAATGGGTTAGCAGTAAAAATTATAAAAGGCCACTCACGAGTGGCCTACTTCGCGTCGTTCTGTTGCGTCCAGTGGAAGGCCATTTCGGACGACAATAATGATAAATTTAATTTTCTGGATAATATAGTTTCGTTCGGTTATGCAATCTCCTAGGCCCGACCGAGATCCATTCGAAGATGGCATTGGGCCATCGCGATGTCGTCCCAAATTGCTTTTGCCACGCTCCACAAGAGCGGAAAAAATCCGGAGACGCATGGTTATTGGTATCCAGTTTGGTGGAGATTACTATTAAGCAATTCCACGCAAAATCAGCCGAAAAACAGCAAATTTTGACGTGACCTTCTTCGATTTTTTTGAAATTTGGTACACATGATGGAAGCTACCCAAAATCACAATTTTCATTATCATACCAGCTGACCCGGTCAACCACGTCCCGCCTAAATTGACGCTTTCTTACTAAGCTAATGTTCATGGGTTCAATCCCCGAACTATTCGTTAAGAACTTTGAAGAGGTCTTTTGAAAGGCTGAGCCAAATGAACGGTGTAGTAAGCAGCCTCTATAATAGGAAAAAAATCATTAAATTCATTAAATTTGGACCACCCCATTATCTCAAAAAGTAAGGCTCAACTTGGATTTTTTATAATGTCATCTTCTTTTATTGTTGAAACGTATGTAACTAACGTAAAAAAACGTCGGTAAAATTCGACAGGTGGAAGGAAACGGTAGCATTGATTGTCAAAAAATGTGATGATGATGATGTTGGATTAAAGAGGCTTTAAACTTTTCAGTTCATTCGCCTCTAGAAAAAATGTGAGTTTTCCGATCGTGGTTTTAAAGTTTTTCCCGCTGATTAAACAAATGTTACGTGTATTGTGCAGTTCTGTTCGCCCACAGAAGAGGAACAATTTGATGCAGCGAAACAGTAAGTTTGATAACAATAAATGAAATTAATTGCATTTTAAATTTTGGATGTTGCGTGGGGTGACATGGACACATTTCTGTGGGGTGAATTGGTCCTACAGATTTGAGGCTTTTTTTTGGTCTAATTGATTCCAGATGCCGCTAAATTACAAAAAAAGGATGGGCAGACAACGTTGGAAGAAGGAAAAGCTTGAAAAAGCAACGCAGGACATCAAGAACGGATTCTATTTGACCAAGCATTGATAGTATTTGAAAATGCTCGAACAACAGTGAAAAGATCCATGCAGAATTCTTGATGGTCTCAATCCGATTTTTCTGGTCTGGAATCTGGCCAAAACACCTGGTATCGATCCCAGAACGCTGTTGCTGGTTGTAACATTATTTCAAAATACTTTACATAAACATAGGTATGTTTTTTTCGACGAAACACACACTGGGCCAAATCATCCCACAGATGGTCAAATTTTAATGTCCAAAAATCATCTCTTTTATTTTATGATATACAGGGTTTTCCAACTTTAAATTCCGAAAGAAAATTGGAATAAAACACACTTAGAATTCGAATTTCGATGAAACTTTTATTTCAAATTAAAGTTTGGTTTATGTCATTATGTGTGAAATACAACATCATTCAAATGTCCACCTAGGGCTTCCTCGCACACCTTGATCCGGAACAGGTAATTTTCGATGACTTTTCGGCACATATGGGACGGTATATCGGTCATAACTTCGCGAATGTTGTCTTTCAAATGTTCAAGAGTTTGCGGAGAGTTGGCATTGACACGGTCTTTCGCATAACCCCACAAAAAAAAGTCTAGCGGGTTCAAATCGCATGATCTGGACGGCCAATTGGCATCACCAAAACGCGAAATTATGCGTCCCTCAAATTTCGTTCGCAATATGGCCATGTTCGGTCGTGTTGTGTGGCACGTGGCGCCGTCCTGCTGAAACCACATGTCATCCGTGTCCATATCTTCAATTTGTGGCAAACAAAAATCGGTTAACATGCGGCCATAGCGCTCACCATTCACAGTTACCGTCTCGCCGTCCTCATTTTCAAAGAAATACGGCCCGATGACTCCACCAGACCATAATGCGCACCAAACAGTGACTTTTGGCGGATGCAATGGCCTCTCAACAATCACGTGTGGATTTTCTGAGCCCCATATACGGAAATTTTGAGTGTTCACATAGCCACCGAGCTCGAAATGTGCCTGAAGAAAACTTGATGCGAAAATTCAGCATTTTGCTGCTGTTATTCGTTCACCCAATCGACGTATGCCGACGTATGAATCATTCGGGTCATCCTCCACACTGGCAGCAACAGCAGCAATATTTTACGCACTACATTAGCGATTGTGTGCTCTGTAGGCCGTCCATGACGACCAAAATCCGTCCGTAATGCTCGAAAAACATTTGCCGGGTTTTCATCATTTTTCTGGAATAATTTAACAAAATTAACACGTTGTGCGATGCTAAAACGATCCATATTGTAAAATGGCAGACATGCAACTAACAATATGACGCTTTGGTTGACAGCTATGTCAAACGGTTGTCAGCGCAGGGCTGTATACTTTCGGAAGCCCGAAATGGAAAACCCTGTATTTGGTAGTTTAAAGCTTGATATAATGATTAAACATTATTGATTGAGAGAAAATAAGTGTTGCTCAGTATACAATGTGACATTTTTCATTTAGACCGCATTGGTTTGGAAATATTAGGCGATTTGCTTAGGTGGTCCAAATACCCCCCTTTTCCCCTACTTGATGTTATTTGAATGCTTGAAACAAATTCAAACACGTGTCATTCCCCATGAAAATCCATTTCCACTTTCGAACGAAGATTAATTTCGGTAGTGTAAACATCGAATAGACTGACTTACGATTGAATTATTCAACATATAGGATTCAATTTTTCGAATTTTCCGACCTTTTCTTAAAGCTTTTAATTTTTCTCTCCGTAACATTGGTCTACGGTAAAGGACGAATACATCAAAATAAATACGGCTCAAATCAGATCATTCCTTCCTCGGGCTTTGCGCTTACCAACACATTTGGCCTTCCATTTTTATTCATGACCCATTCCTGCATGACGGAACAACGTTTTACGTTACAAAAAAGTAGAAGGGTCTGAGCCTAGGGGCACGGACGGAAGTTTGACGTAGGACTGTGATTGTTCAGAACATTAGGTTATTTTAAATGTAATTCTTTTCATTGTTTAGAAATTTGTTAGTTTTACTCTTTTGAAACTCTAAATAATAACCCTGAAAATCGCCGTTTGTTGTATGTACTCACAACCTTCAAACGGTTTGTAACGAACAAAGAAAGACAATAAGCTTCTGGCAGGAAGTTCAACTGTCCATCTGAAAATGATTAATGAATATCGGTGGGACACATAACAGGGTGGAATGGTAGATGAAGTACAGTGAAACCCCGATTATCCACGAAAGCAATCCCCATAGTAAATTTATGGACCTCCTCGGATTTGTCAGTGAATTATAGGGTCATGCGCTTTTGTTGTGGTCATGGTTTTCACATTATCTGACTACTAGTGTACACGATCTGGTAGATGGATAGTTTAATGATTTCTGTATTGGCGATCTAACGTACAAATTTACACCTAGGCAGAGCTGCGGTGAAAGTGATGATAGTTTTAAATTTTGCCATATGAGTTTATGGGAGGTATGTAGTTCTTTCCATAAAATACAATGTTATAATCATAAAAGATTATTTGACTGCGATGAGTTTGGAAGAAATTTAATTCTGCGCAATTTTATATATAACATGTTATTTTCGGTTCCCGGAATAAATCGCCACAGAAAACGACTGCAACAGAAACCACCGCTTATAAAATGTGTAGTAGGCTATAAATATTGTGGCGCGGTATTGTATTTCAAAACAAGAATTAACCGGGCAAACGTATCGCCCCAGGCAAACGTAACGCCCCGGGCAGACGTATACCGTCCGACGCTCGCTAGAGCTCGGTCGGACATTGCTAAAGGATCGTATCCTATGTTTCAAACTAACCGGGCAATCAGTGGATCCCAGGTTTGCGTGCGAGACACCGCCGCTTCCGACGGCGGGTCGGCGGTGGACTCGGATTGCGTCATCTTGGCGGCATGGGCCGCCTCGATTCCTTATCCTCGCCAAATGGGGACTTCGTCCCCATTACATTGTCCTCAGAATAAATTTCGAAAAACGAGAACAAGAGAATAAATTTATAATAGAAATGTGAGGCACATGATGTTTTTCCCGCGCCAAATATTTCTAGCCTACTACACTTTTTCTAAGCGGTTGTTTCTGTTGCAGTTGTTTACTGTGGCGATTTATTCCGGTCACCGTTATTTTCTTACCACTTTCAGTAGTGAAAACTGTATAAATATTGTCAATGGTTCAAAGAAAGGAAATTCGAGAGCACAATCAAAAACAAGTACAAAAATGCATGGTTCCTGCATGTGAGAACTACCTTGGAAAGCCCGGAAGTAAAATATACGTGATTTGTTTTTTAGTTTTAGGTTACCTTATCATCATTTTCTTAGTTCAAAAACAAAATCCAGATGTCTCACCGATCGTTTACCTTTTGCGTTAGATCGCCAATTGATAAAATATAGTTTTCATGCTAAAATCGAGGTTCTACTATATATGTGAATCGGTATGTAAAATACACATGAAATCATGAAGTTGCTTTATTTTTAATGGATAGCTATGGTATTCTGATTTCTTTCCATTGTCTTATTCTTATTATTAGGCATCGCGAGCAGTAGTTTTTTAGGTGAAATAATGTTCGTTTGCAGACTACCATAATCAAGTCGTGTTGGTTATACTGCTCAATCTATCATAGAAGGATTAGAATAATGTGACCAGATGGTCAGAGGTCTAACGCGGGACACAAAAAACAAAACGTTATGTATATAGGTTATGTGAACATAAACCATGTGTCCTTGCAATTAAACCTGATCTGTATTATGTCTTCATAAGTATCGGCACTCAGTTGTGATTTTTCGGTGGTTTATTTTTTGTTTACGCCTGAAAATCACTCACTCAGTCAGAGCATTTAAGTCTGGCAAGCACGATTCAAATTATACAATTTTCTTTCATTTATCGAATGGAATGCTCGAAAATTCCAATCCATTTTTCATCGATTTAAGTGTTGACGTATGCATTAAAAAAATGGTCTAATTTCGGATGGCGATGAAAAAAAAAACTGCAAAAGATAATTCAATGGAACAAACTTTCCTTAAATCTTACGTTTATCAAGCCTACAACAAAAATGATTCAAGGCTGTTGATTCGCAGTAGCAGCACTGTCAAGCAACTTGATGATTTTTTCAAACTGCCATCTCCACCCCACAGCGAAATTGTTGGACATCCTGAGGCACTTTGTGTCCACCAGAAATAACCAATCTAGTATTTACAACATCCTCTCCCTGCCGCTCCTTAAGCCGGGAAATCGAAGCAACTGGCCAAATGATGAAGGAGAATCTGGCCAAAATGGACATTTTTATGCGGAAGCGTCAGACGAGACCGGCCGTATCTGAGCAGAAGGAGTTGCGAAGGTGATGTGGTATTTATGCTGAACCTGTGATCAGCCCATTATGCCACTAGAGGATGGATCGGATGGAGATAAAAAACATTGTCGCGAGACCGCCAACCTTCCCAACATCCCCCAGCTGCGACCGATAGAAAACTTTTGGGCAAATGGCCAAAATGGAGAGACAGTCGACCACCAAAGCCAGGAAAAGGTAAAAGAACACGCCGACATGCATCTTTCCATCGGCCATAGTTGAGGTTCCGGCCAACTTCCGTAAGGCTGCCAGGCGCTTCATTTACGATACTTCATCAAACAACCCTGCCTCTTCCTGTCCCGTATACACTAGTTCTTCCGGCTTATTTAACACGTTAAGCCCTGATCGAGCTAGGGGACCAAAGATTAACTTTTCGTCTGACTCACGTTGGTCCCTGCGGATCAATAGGGGACTTTTATAAAAATAATTTACTAATTTTGTTGCTGTCGTTTCCATTTGACACTCTCTTGACAAAAAGTCCACTGCCGGTGCGATGAAACCAGCTCAACGTATTAATCTTTGGAAGCATTGGAAGCTCTTTTGAACAGTCTGCCAAATAAAAGTTTTTTTCTTGAGGTTCATCCATTTAATAAAACCAACATGATCAAATTATAACATTGAAATATATTGATATCGCGGGACATTTTCGGGTTTTTTGCCAAATGCGGGACGTTATCTTACGTGGGACATTTTGTTGAAATGCGGGACGCCTGGTCAGTTTAGATTTGAATCATTGAGAATTATGAATATGAGTGATGAAGAATATTAATATTTCATTTTGTTTTATTTTCGTGATGCGATGTAATGCCCGTCTCAATAAGTCTTCGAATGATAATCGCTGCCTCCTCCTAATTAATGAACGATCACTGTATGGGTGACACTTTTCTCGTTGCTTTGATGAAATCTTGCATGAAATTGTTAATTTGTTAGATAGAACAAATTATTGTACGCAATTTTGCGTTACATACAACATTCATGGGGACGAAGTTGGAAGAAAGAATACATAATAGGGGAAAGGGGGGGAATTTGGACCACCTAAGCAAATCGTCTAATATTTCCAAGCCAATACGGTCTAAATAATAAAATGTATACTGAGCTACACTTGTTTTCTCTCAATAAATAATGTTTAATCATTATATAAAGCTTCAATCTACCAAATATATCATAAAATAAAAGAGATGATTTTTGGACATTAAAATTTGATGCGGGGTGATGTGGACCGTCTGTGGGGTGATTTGTTCCAGTGTGTGTTTCTTCGGAAAAATCATACTTATGTTTATGTAAATTATTTTGGGATTATATTAATCTTTGGAAGCATTGGAAGCTCTCTTGAACAGTCTGCCAAATAATTTTTTTTTGAGGTTCATCCATTTAATAAAATAAACATGATCAAATTATAACATTGAAATATATTGATATCGCGGGACATTTTGGTTTTTTTGCCAAATGCGGGACATTTCGCGGGACGTGTGTGTGTTTCTTCGAAAAAAACATACTTATGTTTATGTAAAGTATTTTGGGATAATGTTACAATCAGTAACAATGTTTTGGGATCGATACCAGGTGTCTTGGCCAGATTCCAGACCAGAAAAGTTGAATTGATACCATCTCGAATTCTGCATGAATCTTTTCACTGTTGGTCGAGCATTTTCAAACATTTTTGATGCTTGGTCAAAGAATTCTGTTCTCGATGGCCTGCGTTGCTCTTTCAAGCTCCTCCTTCTTCCAACGTTGTCTGTCCATCCTCTTTTTGTAATTCAGCGACATCTGGAATCAATTAGACCAAAGAAAAGTCTCAAACCTGTAGGACCAATTCACCCCACAGAAACGTGTCCATGTCACTCCACACAACACGCAAAAACTAAAATGCAATTAATTTCATTTATTGCTACCAACTTACAGTTTCGCTACATCAAATTGTTCCTCTTCTGTAGGCGAACAGAACTTTACTGCACAATACACGAAAAGTTCGTTTAATAAGCGGGAAAAACCTTAAAGCCACTATCGGAAAACTCACATTTTTTGACGATCAAAGTGCTTGCTGTGTTTATGCTACCGTTTCCCTCTACTTGTGAAGTTTTACCAAAGTTTTTTACTTTAGGTACATACGGTTCAACAATAGAAGGAAATTACATTATAAAAATCCAAGTTGAGCCGTAATTTTTGAGATAAAGTGGTGGTCCAAATCACCCCGTGTTACCCTACATGATTTATCTTTGCATCCGCTCGCAAAACATACCTCTTTTATTTGTTAAATTGCTCACTTGTTAACGTATATCGTAAGAACGATTCTGCATAATGTGCATTTGAAACCTCCTAAAAAACGTTACATTTTTCGTAGAGTGATCCCCCTATATAGAAATCAAAGACGTAGTCAAAACTGTTTTATTTTCGATTTCAAGTATAATTCAAACGATGTCCAAAAATTAAACGATGTCAAAATAAAATTGAGGAAATTTCCTACAAGAATCATCAGTTGGAAATTATTTTATAGTTGAATTCGCTTGTTTCCAGTCCAATACTGTTGTGGTATCCGACTGTTGAACATTAATGTTGTGTTTTCAGTCCCGTTTCAAAACATACAAATGAACTTTGTTCTATGATTGGTCAACAAAAAAATGAACGTAGATTCCTGTATATTCAATTTATGTTCAGTTACATAAAAAAAAACTCGCAAGGACCTTGCAAAAATCGGTATGCATTTTGACAACGCGCTCTGTGCGAAAAAACAGTCTCCCACAAAGCGTTGCCACGTCACAAAATCAATGAGGCGTATTAAATATGAACTTCACCGTATTATAGCAAGCTATATACTTTTTTGATGTTTGTTACCGTTTAGAAATTAGTTCTTCAATTAATTAAGTTAGATATAGAATTAAATAAATTAGAGTATAGGAAATTTCAAATAAACTAGGATTTAAGTTAGCTATAAATATAATTACACACACATATACTCACACCAAACACATAAACCTGTTGTCGGGCGAAAACGCCACAAAAGCCGTGGATTGAGCAATAGACATTTGATAAGCGACATCCGAAAAAGGGAACGATGGGAAAAGGAAAGCACTACTGGGTCTACAATAAAAGCTCTTTATCCAAGGCACAACAAAAGCTATTAAAGTGATCCCGATTATAGAAATTCAAATAAAGATTTTGAAAACTGCAGTTCGACCTGAAAGGACGGAAGGATCAGGACCCAATATTTTTGCCCTGAATTCGGATTCCCCGGAGCGAAACGATTTTGAGGAAGATTGCTGCCGTCCACCAAGCTCTGCAGAAACGAGCAACTTGAGTCGCCAACCCTATAGGAACTCTTCGAGCTACGGCAAAGCTCGCGGCGCACAGGTTTCGCTCGACAACATCCGGCCAGCCACATCACACTGACATACACACAAATGAAAGTTGAATAAACGAAAATACAAAAGAATCTATCTGTGTTTTTACTTGTGAACTGAATCCTTGATTTGTGCCCAAAAAGGGAGTGAGCCGATATTGAGCCTCCGAGTGTCAAGCTCAAGCTAGCCGGGTTAAAAGAGGCAGTTGAAAGCCCACCCTCAATGGTCCCCGTGGCTTAGACCAGGGATCGAGGGCTTTTCTAGGATTAGCCCTTCTGGCTAGTCAGACAATATTCTGAATGATTCTCACTTTCCTCTGAGATAGCCCGTTCCCCTTCCAAAGATCCGTCCTTTAGGGGAATGTGGTCCTAACCCGACCGGTGGTTCTGAGCTTACCCCCCTCTGTATCTCAGGAACGGTGCTCCCTACCGAATTTTTAGTAGTGTCAAATGAAAGGTATCACAACGCTGACAATTTGTTAATATGGTGACTTTTTTCGTGCTCTCTTCCAGGGTCCGTTTATGAGAAGGTATCCTGGACTCGAAGTGTGTCCGACACGATTCACTTATACACTCTCAACTATGACATCTTAGCTTTGACGGAAAGCAGCAATCGCAAAGCATTTCCAAAGTGTGAAGGAAAAAAAATTTCAAGATTTTTTTCCTGATAGAACAATGAATTATTTGTATTGTGATGCTAAAACAAGTTTTGTACCTTCAATCAATCCTGAAATACAGCTGGTTTTGTGATTCCGGATTCTAAATGAATCAAGTTTAATCAACAGTACGAAGGGAAACATCATGAGAAAGGCTGACTTCGTCTTCTGGTTGAAGTTTTTCTTTCACTTTAATAAAATAGCAACACAATAATGTATCATAGACTACGTTTGTGAGTACTTTGTTATGCCTCGATATAACGTACAATTCGAAACAACGTACAATTTTGAAAGTGAAATGTACGTTATATCGAAGTTTACCTGTATCTCGAAAAAGGTTAGTCCTAGGATAAAATCTATCTATATATATAAAAATGGAGTGATGTCTGTCTGTATGTCTGATTCTTATAGACTCGGAAACTACTGAACCGATCGACATGAAAATTGGTATGTAGGGGTTTTTGGGGCCGGGGAAGGTTTTCGTGATATTTTGAGACCCCTCCCCCCTCTCTAAGGGGGGGCTGCCATACAAATGAAACACAAATTACTGCATTAACCAAGCAAACGAAACCAAAGTTGGCATGTGAAAGTTTTAGGGTGCAATAAATGTTTCTATGATGGTTAGACAGTCCTTCCCCCACTCAAAGGGGGGGCTGCCATACAAATGAAACACAAATTTCTGCATTACTCGAGAATTAATCAAGTAAATTGGCGGGACGAAGTTTGCCGGGTTAGCTAGTATTATATATAGTTTTTCATGTAGAATTTCATGTAGATTCCATGTGTTACTTTTCTAAAATGGTTACGATTTTAAAACGTTGAGATTTAAAAAAAATATCAAAAATATCTCCATTTTGGTGAGTTTAGCATGGGGTTTCCAACAAACTTTGTTGAATTTGGAGGGCTTTCCAATGAAAATATACAACAAAAATTCGAAGGGAAGAGGATGTTTTGAGATATGAAAGCTTTAAGATCAAATTCAATTTTTGAGTAAGATTTTTTAACAGTATTTTTAAAATGTGATTTCTCTGAATGATTCATTTATTTTGCAACAACTTCATCAAGCATCATATTTTAATCAGACATCAGGATTTTGAGTTATGATTGTTTTGAAACAAAGATCGATGATTTTGAATACGCTCTTTTAAAAAATCAGTCATAATTTCAATTGGTCATATGATAATTGAAATCGCGATTTTTGCTAATTTCCATCATAAGTCCATCATTTCATAAAAATCGGAGATGGTCGGGTCCGCGGCCGGGTGATTTGGGATGGAATTGCTCTATTTGCCTCGGTTTCTGCTTTAATAAAAAAATGGTTACAACTGCAATTAATTTTCTCGTAATCGTTTACAAGTTACCGTTCCACTGTTGACAGAAAGTTATACCTTCAACCAGGTTTATCTCCATCTGCTGAGTGCCTTTATTGGTGTTCTACATCGGATTGAGGTTCCGGACAACAAGACCAACAACGATCGAGAGTTTTTTCCACCGTCCGGAAGACGAGAGGAGAGTTGAACAACATCAGGTAAACATTTTTGTGCAGTGAACGTTTACAAACTATGTCTACCGCTGCATTTTTCCTCTGCCAACTAAACTAGAGCGAAAAACATACGAACATTCCGAGCTGGAAGCTGGAAGCTGGAAACAAACTACAGAAATTTTCTCCTACTGTCAATATTTGAGTGGAAGTCTTTGAATTGTGTGCCCACCCACATTCGTTCGCTTCTACCCTCCCCCCGTCTCCCTTTGAGCGGTGGGATTTTTTCTCCCATCGCAATTCTCCTGCCGGAAGCAGGAAAAAGTTTCATCTCTTATTATTCGAAATTGTAAGTCTTCTCGAACACCTGCTCTTCGTATTAACTGCACAGAGTGCACACTGTTCGCTTGTGTTTGAGTTTGAATATTGTTCTTCTGCTGTTGACGTCGGAAACAATGTTGTATTTTAGTTTTTCTGCGCAATGGTTCAAGTTTGAATCGTCAGTGCCTTGACAAGCCCCGGCTTCGTCGCCCAATCGCACAGTCAGCATCGCATCGTCGCGGAATCAGAGAATACGGCTAAAAATAGGTGCGAATGAAACGAAATCCGATTTCCAACCATTCCGCACATCCGCGTCGTCGTGCTGTTCGGAATTCCAATTTCACTCCGGCATACTGCGAAGCGGATCTTGGGAAATCACATTCGCAGTAAGGGGAAGGTGTTGAATTGTAAACTTCCAACGGTGTTGATAAGAAGCCGGGAAGCGAAGTGTAGAAATACTCGTGCATCAGACGTTCTCAAGTATCGGATTTTTTATGCTGGCAGGCAGAGACGGGCAGTGGAAACTCTTTTGATCCTGAAAGTGAGAAATTTTCACTCACAGAATTGAGGTGTGGAAAACTTTGATGCGTAGTGCCAGTACTCGAACACAACTTGAACTCTTTTCGATGGCTTCCGTAGCCAAGCGGTTAGACGCGTCTGTGTGAGTTGAACACATCTTGGTGGGAGTTTTAATGTCATTCTCTGTTTAAATCATTGCGGACGTATGTCTGCTCTCAGCCATCAAACCTTTTTTACCGTTCCGATTGTTTGTCTGCTGTACGCCACCACAGCAAAGAACTATACTAATCTCATACTTTATTTATTTGATATGAATTCTTTCGACCATTCACGTTTTCTTATGAAACGAACGTTCATGGGTTCGATCACAGAATTCTCCATTGATTGATCTTCTAAATGGCCCCTTACAATTTCGTTTTACGTCTACCAAAACTCGTGATTATAATATGAATCTATTTTCAGACACAATTTTCCCTCAAGATCCTTGATTCACTTGCAAATAACATGTTTCTCCGTTACATGGAATACATGTTTGGAACAGAAAAGTAAATTTTCATTCATAATTTTTACTTTTAAAGCGCGTTATTCCACCTGAGAATCTATTGCCATTTTCGCTTCACACGGACAGAACACAAAGTTTAATTCCGCAAACGTGAAATCAAAAAAAAAGTTTTTTCGAGCTGTCTCTCAAAGCTTTTCAAAAAGCCATTTTTATTTAGGACAACATTTCTCAGATCACATTTTTTCTAGACGAATATAAATGTCTAGTGAACAGGCTCACGGATCGAAACGATGCTATTCAAATAATAGGTAACGGTACTCAGTATACACAGAAGTTGTAACCCATGCTTGAGGAAACGCTAAAGGTGGTATTCTAGTATAGGAGTCGATTTTTCTTTATATTGCTGAAACTTAGGCATACAAGAATACTCTCTAGGAAGAATTTTCCAAAAATCTCATTGTTTATGATGCGCTGTCTAATCTAATACGGCCTTGACACAAAACTTCAAAGCGTTTTTCATGAAACTACGTTTTTCCAACTGGCGTACACGATATCTCAAGTTCTACTGAGCCGATTTATTCCAAATTTGATGTGAATAAATCTTCATACATCTTTCTATCTCATGAACCAATAAAAAATATTATTTTTTAGTTATACTATTTTCAAAAAAAAAACCCATTAAAAACGTACAAAAAGCAACATTTGTTTTCAAAGAACAGCCATTTTGAAAAAAAAATTGACTTGTCCGAAGTTCATACCATAGTGTCATCTTTATTGATTCAGAATCTGTTCGATTCTTTTGTTCCGAATAACCAGAAGGACTGGAATCATGTACGCCATATCCACTTTTTCTTGAACCCCCATACTTTGCCTGTAACTATTCCCATTTTGTATTGTTTTTCCGTTAAGAGGGGATCCCTGTCTGGAAGGTCAAAACAACATAAATTTTCTGGGTTTTTTTTGTATAGGAATAAAGTGAAGTGTTCGAATAGTTTGATAATTCTCGCGTAACTTTTGAAAAGGTCCTATGTAACAAATGTAAACAAATCGAGTTAATGGATGCACGCTATTAGTTTTCAATCATTGAATGTATTACAAAAACAATCGTTCACGTATCTATCTTCTTCATCTTTTTGTCGCCGATACAAAAAAATATCCAATGTACAGATTCGAATTTTAAGCACCCGGCTGTTACTTCGGACGCCACTTTCCTCCGACGGCCGAAACGTCCGAAGTAACAAAGCAGTCAATACAACTCGCAGTCGTACTTAGGTCGTTTTGGAATTTGTTTCTTACAGGTGTTGTTATCGATTTCAGTGCAATTCAACGAGTGATAACAATAATAATCAGTCTTTAGAACGAAATGCTGATAGTTGGATTGTTGTTTATTAGTTAGTTTCAATGTTTTATAGTGCAACGTAATATGTCCAATGTGCAAGCGCGGGCAGTCAATACGTCCAATGTAACATTTTTCGCTCCGAGGCTTCAACCTTAATCTCAAATCACGGAACAATAGTTACGATTGGTTTTACGGAGTTATTCTTGACAGCTAGTGGTGAAAACAGTGATAAAGATTGATAGCTTTTACGACAATTCGCGAAATAATGTTCGGGTCTTCAACTACGTTTTTCTCGAGTTGGCGAAAATGTTACATTGGACCTTTTCAAAAGTTACGCAAGAATTGTTAAAAGTATATTTGAGGATTATTTTCCATTATTTGAGTGCACGAATAATGATTATTGCGCAGTTGACAGCTGGATGCGTAGATGCTGTCTGAAAATCGATACCTTGCCAAAATGGTGGCCAATTTGGTTTAAAATGAGTTATTTTTCATGAAAAATCCCTGTTTAGAAGCTCATAAAAAATTTAACAAATGTGATATCAAAAAACAGCTGTGTAACGCTTTAGATAATTTATTTTTACATACTGATAAAAAAATTCATCCAAATTGGTCGAGTAAATCATGCGATATACCAATCACCGCCATTTAAAAACGCGTTTAAAAACTCGTACAGCAATACTTTATCCCTTGAGGTTTCCTCATACTTTTGGCAGTAACTCTCCAACGAAATCAAATATCGAAAAATCCTTTTAGGAACATTTCTGAGGGCATAAGTTTCCCAAAAATGAAAACAATCGACTTATTTGACTCATCAGACAAGGGTCCCCCCTTATGTTTTTGTTGTATTCTTAAAACATAAAAAACCAAATAATGAGATAACGGATGGTAGAAACATTGATTTTTCTATTTGTTCAGAGCTCGAAAAAACGATCGCATTTCGATCCTCTACAATAGAATACCCCTCAATGCAGTTTTCAGATTGTTTTTTACGGCACAACACTTCTTATAGCAAAAATATTTGACGGAGTGCCTGCATTTTTTTAATCAATGGAACAAATCCTGTTTGCATTGACGTTAACCGACTGGGAACAGTTCTATATCGGATGTGCATCCAGGGATGCCAGGTGATTTTTTCAAATGTCATCACATGATACGAAAAATTGTCTTCAAATGTCTTCACAATCATTTCGGAGGAGAATAAAATTAATAACGTACTTTTGAACAATATTTGATAGCTTATTTAATGTTCGTTATAATTGGTATTGTTCTATAGCGCCATTCATTAAATTTACCTTGAGAGTTTGATGTTTATTACAATATATGTGAACAAAGAATGTATTGCGCAACCGCGAACGAAATTTTATGACTTTAGAAATGATAATTGACTTGATAAACCGTTGATTGAGCGAATATAGCCCCAGTTCTTCCAAAAAACCGAACTGTGATAACTCAATTTGTTTTTTTCAACTTTGAAGTTTTGGTTGTAACTCAAATCATATCCATAAAAGTAATTATTGAAAAAGTATATAACCGAAAAAACCTTCGATTTGTGAAGTGGTCGTTTGAAAGATTTAGGTTAATCAATGTGTTTTCTAAGAGTAAAAGAAGAGCATAAACATGAATCTATATCCTTTTCGGTCTAGGCCATTGCGGGCGACTAATTGTTCAAATGTCAAGTTGCGGTTTATCAACGTTCAAATCAAAAAAATGAGAATGAATTGAATACTAAACTATATATAATACTAATAAGTATTCAAAAAATTATCGGTTATTAAATGATTGATAAGTAAAGCACTATTTTCTTATTGTTAAATAACGGAGAATGTTTGAAGGCAATCGGCATCTTATATGGTCGTAAGCATTTATTTTTCATAAAAAAAACACCCAAGTAGAGTATGATATTCATCAATTATGTCGATTATAAGAACTTTCATTAGAGGATATAATATGACGTCTTTGGAACGTTTGAAGATTAAATAGAAAAAAGTAAATGGAGGTAAAAACTCCTTTTTCATCGAAGTAGTAAAGTTTTTTAAATATATAAGAAATATAAATTAATATTCAGTTGTGAGGCATATATGATGACTAAAATCGATTGTTACTCTAGAGTTCTTTCATTAACCAGTTATGTTATGAGTTATGAGTTATCCAACAAACAATCATGTTATTAAACTAGTCAGTTGAATAATGGCCGAACAATAGCATTGAGTGCTAAATAAGACGATATGCTGAGCTACACGTTGTATAAGAGAATATTTGAAGCATTGAAGCATTGGTTCAACCATTGATATTAACTTGGATAATATGCTAGTGAAACGTTCCAACACGTTCCTTCAACTGCAAAGCAGCTTTTGTACAACAAGTGACGATCTAGTGAAATGAGCATTTGCTACAAGCGTTTTGAAGCTTATGTTGGATTGCTTGGCATTACATTTTTAATGGTCTAACGGAGCAAATGGATCGATGGAGGATCATCGATGCAAAGGTTCGAATTTCGGCCATTTTATTGAGTTTTATTTGATGGCTGTAGAAGACTCTAACAAGCGTCGGCAAGGTGCTATGAAGCGAATTCTACGAGGGTAGACTGATAAATAAAGTACACACGCTTGAAGAAGACGAACAAAACAAATAGCAAGATTGGTATTTGTTTTTTAACATAGTCACCGTTCAGCATCTCACTTTTCTACCAACGTGTTATAAGTTTTTTTTATATCATCATTGAAAATGACCTTCACTCCATTACCCGAGCTGTAATGATTACCCTTGAGGTTTCTCTTGAGTAGAGGAAAAAATGTTCACAGTATTCCAATCGACGCTGTTTATTCACGCGCATCAGACGGAAACCCATCCTCTACAGATTTTACGGTATCCCAATTTTTCAATAATGAAACCAACACGTTACTTGGATATTCCATTTGGTTTCGCGGTGCGCTGTTGAGTGGTTCACTGAACAGTTTGAATCAATTTCGCGACAATTATCATCTGAGACAGTTATTGGACTTCGCTGCGTGTTTTGTCATAAATTAAGGATACTTCCAGATTGCCAACCACGAAATGTTATTACCTATCGATCCACCGTAGACATATCAACAGTATCGCCACAATAACCACGATGAATATGAACCAGCCAAAAGTTTTGAAAGTCACTATAGAAAAAATCACCATAGAAAAAACCATAGAAAAAAAAAAGGAATAGGACTTCCGCATGCCACCAGGTGCGTTTCTAAAGTTAATTCAGTTTGTCTCCTACAAGCATATATGCATTACTTATCTACTTATCCTTGTATTGATAGAAATTTGGTATTTGGTAGAAGCAGTCAGACAAAAATCACCCGTTCTGGTAGCGCGATCTAAGTAGAGCTGAACAAACCAAAATATGGTCGCCACACCTTGGAGTTGGAGAAACGTTTTTACTGGCTTTAAACTGCCTTTTATTTTCTATAGCTCAATAATTTCTCCAAATTTATGTAAACAAGGGTTGAATAGAGGTTTTGTTGATAAATAGTTCAGGAATTATTAAGCATAGAGCTGAACAAAACTATCATAAAAACGTCAAAATTATAGGGAGTTGTTAGTTGGGAACATCTCAAATTTGCGTTCGAACCGTCATGAATACAATTTTTCATAAATCTTCTTCAAGGCATATCTTGAAAATACATTCAAATGCGCTATCACTACCATACATTTGAATATGTTGAATTATAAAGATAACAGCTCGCTAATAACTTTAAATTTAGAATCTCCTGAATTTCCATTCAATGCCGCTGTTATTCATGACATTCATGACTATATTTCTTGATAGTAATACTTTATACAATTATTCTGTAGTTCACCTTCTCCAAAGGCGAAGTTTTCTCTAAACATTTATTTTTTTATCGCTTTTAAAAACCTTACGCCGGATGTATAATTGTATTTGATGTTCCCAATTTGTAATTTTAGATATGATGGTATATCATGAAGAAAACATTTTGAACAATCCTAGTGGCAACTATAGCTTATAATATATAATTTATGGTCGAACAACAGGATGAATGAAATCAAATTATTAACAGAAATTTCTAAATCAAAAATATTTAAACACTAACTAACACGAACAAATATCTTCTCTCACTACTTGTTACGATCTCAACGAAGAAGAGATGTGTTCCAATTTTTTAAAATGTTTATTTTATCACAACAAAACTAAAAAATCCTGTCAAAGGAGGGTCAGTACATTAATCGTCTCTTATTTAATATAATATTTGATTCTCTTACGTTTAGTATCTCTTTGTCGTTTACACAATCGTCTTTTTGTCTCCTCAACTAGTTCAATTCAATAATCACTGTTAAGTAAAATTGAAATTGATTGAATTGAAAACAAGACTACTTCGGGGGGTCTTCGTAGCCACTTGGTTACGCGTTCGCTTACCAAGCGATCGATCGTGAGTTCAAACTCAGGGCCCTCAATTGACTGACCATCTTTGTGTTGTTATAGAATAACTACGTCCACGCAACCATCATCAGCGATGGAAATTGATCCACGGTCGAAATAAGATCGATTCATCCATACAACTGCTCTGCTCTGCAAGAAACATCGGGCTGCTGTTCTATAAATAACTCAACAATGATCAATATCAACTGTCTCCGCTGTCCGGTCTGCTGAACAATGGATGAACAGAAAGAATACCCTTACGCCTAAATGGCTACTACTGTGTAATTTACCATAATGTAATGGAACAGAAAAAACTTAACGCCTAAATGGCTACTACTAACGACTGTGTAATTTACAATTTATAGAAACATAAACATATGTATATGTACACGATTAAAACCCGGCTCTGTTACAGCTAAAATGCTAATGAGCCTAATAAATAAATAAATGAGATAAAAAAAAACAAGACTACAATTAAATGTTATTATGTAAACTAACCTCGTGAACCGTACAGTACAATCTAATATTTTAATTCACTTACGGTCACTTCAAAACTCTTAAAAATTTAAATTTTATACTCTTTTTTGAATCGTCTAGCGCCTTTTCAATTTTGGGTTTGTTTTCGTCTTTTCTTAACATCAAACATTCACACACCTAGCAGTGGCTTACCAAAAAAAGGGGGTCTCTTACCACAGTTGATTCGTTGGATAGTTGGTGAGAAGCAACGAGTGGTTGCGACACTACTGATATGGGTCATTACGTTCAATACAAACACCTTATAAAATAATTACGGCAAACGGCAAAGGGATATTTAATTAACCGCATTTGAAAGAGACTCTATCCTAGATCAGCTGGGGGGCGCCTAGGAACCAGTATACCAGTATTTGAGAGTAGCACATTTTATGTCATTTTTAAGCTCATTTAAAGTATTAAATCAGGATGCCAACAAATGTGCTTCAAATTAATTTTGGGTATAGAGGTAGTGGGAGCAAGTTGGTCATGCGGGGCAAAGTGGTCACCTGCTTGTTTGGTACTATAACTATTGACTATAGATGCCGTATTGATAGTCACCTCATGTTTGAAGAATTTAATGACTTTTGAGTCACCCTGCACTTCAGTGGAGCTGTCGCATGTCAAAATATAAATAAAAACAGAAAATGTTCTGTTTTCTAAAGATGATATACCTCATCACATTCTGCTCTTGAAGAGATTCCTTATGTGGCTTTGAACCTGGAAAACCAAGCCCCATTATGCGGAACGTTATGTGTTTCTTACTACGTTTCTTATGCATGAGAAGATTTAAATTGAGACTTTAGGTGAATAGGTCAAGCTTATTTCACACTTGTACCTACTATATCAAATATGATTTGAACAAATTTGGACGAAATACAACGCTAGGTGACTAGGTGACCACTTTACCTCCAAGCAAAAAAAAAAGTTCGATTTTCCAACTTTTTTTTTTGGAAAATGTATTGTTTTGATTTTTTATAGTAAAAGCCGTTTGCTATCTTGAACAACAATGAGTTGAACTATATTATTCTTCGAAAAACGGGAATTGAAGCGGTATGTGGACGCTAGAAATGGTCATATTCCCAAGGGTGACCACTATGCCCCCACTTCCCCTACAGTGCATAATTGTATTCCTGTTAACGATCATAACATGCAGCCCAATTTCTCTGAATTTCTGACTGTTATCAACAAATGACGACAAATACAAATGACGACAAATACAAATGACTTCACATTATCTGAAAACACTTCGACACCTACCTGGTAGCACAAGCCACATCCAGCCGATTCCGCCAAGCGTAACCATCGACGGCAGCAGCCTTCCGGCAAGCCGCGCGCCCAGTCGCACCACGGCCAGGGCCGTCCCGGCGCTCTCGGGGGGCACCGTGGACAGGGCCGAAAGGGCCGTCACCGCGCCAACGCTCTGGTACGGCAGCAACAGCATCAGCGCCACCAGTGTCAACAGGAGCACTAGCGTGGCGCTCGTCGTGACCAGCTCCATCGTGCGGTCGCGTCCGGTGGCAGCGGCGACGTTGACTTGGGTCTACTTGGGTGCAGTAATAGTGATGATGCTCTAGTATCTGACGTTGTTGTTGTTGCTCATAAGATTGTCGTCGGCTTCCGAATCGGACACGCTCGCGCTCGATCGGTGTGATCTGCGGGTTGGATGGGTGTGGGGGAATTTTTTTGTTTATTTGTTGATTTTTCTGTTTTTCGGTTTTTGCGTTTTCGCTCGAAAAATATCGTCGTGCTTATATTTTATTGTTTTATTATAATTTTTTAATTATTATTGCAAGATTTTGACTAGCTGTATTATTGTTTAGCCAGGATTAGGGTTACTCCGATCAACGCTGGTTTAAAGCTGGTTTAGTTTCGCTTATCGTATTTATGCTAACAACTTTAGTAGTAACAGTAATATCAATAGTAACTAGCAATCTTTTTATTATTCATTACGTTTATTTTGGTTTAACTGCTCTCGGTTAGATTTCGGCTTGTTTAGTTGATGATTCAAATCAAGTTTTTCGCCTTAGCGATACACTCAAATGTTTACATAGGTCGTGTGTTTGTATGATATTAGACGTGAATGCATGTAGAAAAACCAAAGTACAGAAAGTGGAGACCTAGTTTTGATTTAGCTGTGTTGTTTTTAGATAGATACGATCCGTATTTGTTACTTGTTTCGCTTTTTTAGGCTTTACAAAAGAGACAGAGTGGTGACAGTGGCGGCTCTAAAAGTAGTGTTGCACTAGTGTTTCTGTAGTTTTGAGCCAGTTTTTATTCTGTATTTTGGAAGTGCAGGGGACAGAGTGCTGCTGTTTTCTGGAAGGACAAGTGTTTTCGTGTGTTTTAACAGTATTTTGGATTAGATGGGGTATTAGATAGCCTTAACATTCACACGGCATCATAACTTTACTTTTTCACCCAGACTGAGCGAGCGTTGCGTGAGGTGATCAGTTTGCAGCGCCATCACGCGGGATTCTAATTTCGTATTCCTTCAATCACAAATCACTTTAACTCTTCGGCGAATTGGATTTTTTCGCACCCGCTATAAAAACACTTATTTTCGATTCGCGAACCAACGCCGGCTTGTCCCGATTTATGATGAAGCGGGAATACACGTGTTATTTCCAGCGCGGCGTTTTCGACACCGATTTCACAACCACGACAAGCGGAAACGGATGTATTATTAATGTAAAAACATAGGGACAGCTCAGTGGAGTAGGGAATATTTGACGCGACACGTTCGGCAGGTCCAGGGCTTCGGTCCAAAAGATACAAACCACGGAAAAACACTCGCTTTCAATTAATGTTTTGGCCTTATTTTTTCTCGCGCCGGCTCTTCAAATTCAAGCCTCAAGTCCTGGCAAACAACAACAACGACTATCTCGATGTGGCCCCCCTTTTTTCCACTGGGCTTACGAACAGCACACCACGGCTTGTATCGATTTTCATTCACAAAATGACACAACATCCACACTCTCGCTCATTTCCGTCTGCTTCCGCCGTAACCACTGCAGGGACCTGAGCCTAAAATGCATTTTCCATTTTCCCTCATCACATATGCGAGAGACGACGTCGTTTTGTCTTGCTTCCTCGTGGCGGCCTATGCGCCTATATACCCGGTTAGGGCCACATGGGATGTCTTTTCCCTTGCGTCCACTCCACACGGAACACTCACTCACAACAACCCGACAAACCCGACGATGGCTTACTGTGTATGTGATTTTTCCTCTTCTTTCTTGGTTTTTTTTTCTTTCACTGCGTCAGAATTGTTGTGGCCCGAGTCAAGGACCTTTTAAGCCGTCAACCAAAGTACTGCCCTCACCGAAGGGTCGATCGAGTCTGAGGAAACGAAAACGACTTCCGGAAACACAGAACCATCCGCCAGAGAATGTAACCTGCTAGTATTCCGATTAATCCGAATCGATTGTGTCCTCGAAACGAACACAATTCTCACTCACTCACTCACTCACTCTGGCGCTTCTTGCATCCTCCTGCTGCTGATCGATGATGATTCAAACGCTTCGACCAAAAATGTGCTTCTTTTCCCTTATTTTCCACCGAGAGGCTAGCAGCAGCAGGCTTCCTCCACCGCTGGGATGCTGGGATGCTGGAGTGTGTTTTGAGCTTGCCTCCAGAAAACCATTCCGACAGGATCGAAACTCGACGATTAACTGACGCAAAGGACCGATGCTCGAGCTGCAACTGAGACGAGCTGTGTACGAGACCGAAGGATGCTGCAAAGGATTCGCGCTTCGGCAGCGCTCCATCGGCAAACTGCCCCGTAACCGCCGTAACGGGACGTAACGCACTGCCGAACGAGACGCGCGGCACTCTCACGATTCGTGCTCAACGGTCGAAACGGTGAGAAGCACTCTGTCTGTTTGGGCACAATTTGCAATGGTGACGAAAAAGGGGACCGGGGTGAGCGGCGGCGGGAAATCGATGACGTTTGGCTGCCCGCGATGACGGCAGTGACCAGTTCGTTCGCGAATCCGCAAAATTGATGACGGTGTGATTGTTTACCAATCAATGAGCAGTACTTTGCAGGTGTACTTAAGTTGAAAACTTGGTGACATTTTTTAATATTCATCAGAATAAAATCTAATAATCCGAAACAAAGAAAAGATTACAATAATAAATTGGGCCATGAAAATTAAATCCAAAAACCTGACGTTAAACCCATGTTTGATTTCTGGACGCTTTGTACCCGAACTACCGGGTTCGCCTCATTCCGCAGCATCTTGTTTTAATTTATAAACGACGGATTTCATGCCAACTCGTCTTAGGAGTTGGCAGCACCATCTCAGAAAGCAGTGAAACGCTATGGGTGTATAAACGTTGACCATTTAAGCAACTCTGCACACTTGAAATCTTCGAAAAAGCATTAGACTACCTTTTGAAAAGAACCATTGTTTTCTTTATTTTTCATAAAAAAATATAACTCAAAAACTATAATGTCTAAAAAATTCTAGGCAAAGGATGTAATGCAGGAAATTGTTAAATTTTCTTCAAAAATTCAAAAAAAAACTAAAAGGGAAAATTACACTGGAAAAAAATATTAATTATTATTATTTTTCATAAACTTTTTTTTATATACTCAAAAAATATGTGAAACGCCCTTACAATTTCCAACAAGCCACCCATACATCGGAAGATAGGCACACACAGTTTTCCTAATAACACCTTTTTCATGTTTTCTTTGAAAAAAATACTTCTAATCCTAATTTTGTTTAAAGTCAAGCTAGCGATATAACGTATTCGACAAAGTTTTAGATCTTATTCAAATATGAACTTTTGTCGAAAGCATCTACTGGCTATCTTTTGTGGTTTTGTGGATACATGGCATCTCTGTATGGAGAATCGTGAAAAAGTAATGTTTTACTCGTAACACTTTTGTGTGTAAATTCCCGCGTCTCAAATTTTGAATTATTTAAATTTTCGTTGACAAATATCAATTGACAAAATTCAATCAATCATATTTCATTGAAAAAAAAAATTTTGAAAATTTAAATTTATTTTTCTCATAAATATGTTTTTGACGTAGGACTACGTCTTTCATTTCTATACCGGGGTGTAAAATCAAAGTTTCGAAAACGAAAGCGTTACGCCGGAGACCGAGATTTTGAGCGTTAATAGCTCCTAAACAACTGAACGAAATGGTATGATAAACACTTCATTCGAAAGATAAAATGTCTACGCGTTATATACTTGTTACTTTTTGATCCAAAAACTTGTTTCAATAGCCTTAAAATTGCTTTCAAAACAGGCTATTGAAATCAACAATCGGTACATAAGCGAGCACCGCTCGGCAATCCACTCAGTTATAATTGAACAACGATTGAAGCATGCTGTCGTTGTTGTGGTGAAGCTCTTCGTTTATCATGAAAACGCGGATGAACGCTGTCACCAAGAGCCTGCTTGTGCACCTTAGGCCAGAAGGGAATCCATCAGGAGGAGAGTGATGCCACAAACGGTTCCACGGGAAGACATCGGAGCAACCGCCACACACACACATACACGCGCGGAACTCTTTGTTTGGATGCCATTCAGCATCGAGAAAATTCCTGAAAGATTTAATCGTTGCTGAAAAATACTCTGCCAGTTCCCCTGGGAATTGAAGAATACATTCATGCGAAAGAGTTTATTTTAATGTTTTCTAACCATATAACACAGCGACCAAATACATTTGATTTTGTAATTATTCAATCAAGTGTAATTAGCAGGAAAGCTTCTGAAGATTATTCTTCCCCATCAGTAGGATATTTTCTTATCCAATATTGGATGCGCGCGCAACGGAAAATGTTTCGGATCGCGAAAATCATATAATTTTCAATCGATTATTGCTCAGTCGCCGAATATTTCAAACTAAGAGAGTTCATTCCCCTCTAGTTTGCCTTCCAAATTGCCATCGCAAACCAAACCTTCGCTCGATTCAATCACGCACAAAAAGCATACTTAAGGGATATTCTGGTGGTGAAACGCATTCATTTTTCGTGAGGACATGGACAAGATAACATCGTTACTGAACGAGCTTAACGAACTGAACGAGCTGAACGAGCTGGACGGCGAGGGATCGAGGGATTCATTACCTGGCCTGACCTGACCTGAAACGCAATCAGTTTGTTCCAACTGTGAGGGAGCGCAGAAAAGCCGATCGATCGTAAGGAAAAGAGAAGGCAACCAAGAGAGTATCAGCATCGAAAAACGGTTCCCCTTCCCCATACACGAGCCCAACTCTTTTCGTTTGCTGGTTATCGAGAAGAAACTAGGAAAGAAGTAATCGTTGCTGGAAAATAATCTGCCAGTTCCCCTTGGAATTGAAAATTACAAGCGAAAGAGTTTATTTTAATGTTTTCTATCCATAAAATATTCATATAATACATTTGGTTTTGTGATTTGTCAATCAAGCGCAGTAAGCAGGAAAGTTTCTGAAGATTATTCTTCAGAAAAAGGTTTTTTGTATCCTATATTGGATGCATAAAACCTTGTGCCTCCAACGTAACGCTCTCGTTTTCGAAGTCCCCCTAATATTCATTTATTCATTCATTCAGAATGCATTTAGATTCAACTTCAAACAAATGATCTCTAAATCAACGATAGTCCTACGTCACCCTTGCGGTTATACCATAGATATAACCCACTTCCCGTTTTTTTGATTCTAAAAATAGATATGAATAACCTTTACAATATCCAACAAGTCATCCATACATCGGAAGATTTATAGGAAAAAGGAGTAGTCTCTATGCAAAAATCCAGGCTAATGCCATGTATTTCAGAAACTAGGAAAGATAGAAAGTTGATATCTTTGACAAAAGTTTATATTTCATGCGATCTAAAACTTTGTCGAATATGCTATATCGCTATCTTGACTTCAAACAAAATTTGGATTAGCATTAGAAAACATGAAAAAGTTGTTGTTAGTAAAACGTCCCCATTTTCCGATGTATGTGTGACTTGTTGGAAATTGTAAGAGCTATTCACATTTTTTTTGAGAATTTTAAATAAACTACAATTAAAAAAAAAATCAGTGTAATTTAATTTTTTTTTGTATTTTTTATAAAAATTTGAACAATTTCTCACATTTTGCCCTTAGACCAGATTTTTGTCGATATTATAGTTTTTGAGTTATAATTATGTGTAAAAAATAAAGAAAAAAAGGCCCCTTTTCAAAAAGTTGTCTAATTCTTTTTCGAAGATTCCAAGTGTGCAAAGTTTCTTAACCCTTTGAGGCACAGAATTTTAGAAACGGATGTCCAAACAGCTGTTCTTTCCTTCGGGACTTGCAGTGAACGGGGAGATATACAGTATGAAATGCCAAACGGAGGATCTACGTAGACAAAACGAAGAAGCAGCTCGCGAAGTCCACGGAAGAGTTGAGGAACATGCCGGAATCCATTTATCAACCGGCTTTGGTTTACGACAAACTGCCATCCGGCAGGGAGTTGAGACATTTTTGTAGGAGGCCTAATCTACGTATTATTCAGAAAAAATCGAGGGGTTGTATCCGAGACACGACCGCTTAGGACTTAAGACTACGCAATATTTTTTTCAAATTTGTTGGTTTATCATGTCGGATATTATTCGCGAATACGTTGAAATTTCATAAATAACTCTTTAGTAAAATGTTCCGGGGAACCTAAAAAGGTTCAATGGCTTGCATGGTTTTGTAGAATCATTTAGAGAAGCAACGATTATTTCTTGCCTTAGCGAGAACAATTCACTAATTGGTCATATGTCGCAATTTGTTTCTTTATATCAATGCACACATTGCACTGAGTATATAACGAGAGACATCTCCCGTGCATCGCCATTCCACAAGCATCAAACACGCGTCTAACAGATGCACACAGTTGCAGCGATAAAAATGGAACATCGCGAGAATGGCCGTTTATAAAAAAATCGTTTCTCGATACTCGGTCAAAAACGTCAACAAAGCTAAGAGATTGTTGCATCAGAACAGAGCCGATACGCACGAGAGCAAATACGAATGGCAACTAAAAGTATCGAATGTGTGCTATTCACTTGTACAGGAAATGATCAAATTCTAAGCTTCGCACAACGAAAACAAGCAACACACACAAAACCAAACACTGATGGCTAGAAGCGACCTGTAATCATTTGCACTTTTCTCTTTTTTCACTTGCTTTGTTATGGCTCGGATGGTTGTGTTAATTGCAATGCAAGATGCACTTCAAGTAAAATATTCGCTAGCGTTTGCAGCTCGAGCGGAAACATAAAACACAAAACGAGCAGAATAAGCGACCTTTGTTGTTTCGGGCGCAGAAAGATTCTGAGCTTATACGCTAGGGACAGCTTACTCACTATGCAAGGGTGGAGTTTACTTCGCAAATATTCTCTTTTCGCTATCCCCCTTCATTGTTTCTATTCTAGCGGCTGTATAAGTTGCCCGTTATTGACAGCTCTATTCGGGAAAGTACACAAATGGACTGAACAAATGTATGGGAAAATGGGAATGCTTCCAATTTACATCAATTCAAAAATAGTTATTAATGTTAACTTTATTTCATAAAAACGTGACCTATTTTATGATTTGGCACCCTTAATGTAAGACGTAGTTCGTAGACGTAGTTTCGTTCCGTTCTTGCACGAAAAACACATTTCGTTCAATCCAATGTGGAATTACTTAATCATGAACAGAAAGAGATTAAATTCATACAGCTCACTAAACAAAGGGCAATAAATCGCTATACCCATTTATTCAACAACCTCAATCTGTAGCACAAAAAAGGCCATAAATCAAACGCACAAATGTCCAAATAGCCAGAAGAATACCGAATAGCCGCATTTGAATATCTTTAGATTGCCTTTCTGCCAGTATTCAATAGTGCGTAGAAATTCCCACAACTTAATTGTCAACATCAATAAGAGCTTGCATTCTATTATATTTTAGGCCAGTTCTGCCGAGAGCCACTAGTCAATAAATATCGCTGTAAAGCACTGTAAGGAATACTCGAAAATATACTGTCGAACTAAACGCATCTCTCGTTATCATTTTATCTCGCAAAATACATATCCGTTGTCGCGCATTTAAACCGCTTCTCTCCGAATAGTGTCGCAAATAATGTTCATTTGTGACACATTTATTCGAATGATATAATGAATTAGTCGTCGTTCAAAAAATAAAGTGCGTAACGTCCAACTTTTTGAAGTACGATGTAACTGCGTCGCGAATTTCTTCAGTGTTATCGAATCATTGAAACATTACAGGCGTTCGGCGGTCAATGATTCGATAACACTGAAGAAATTCGCGACGCAGTTACATCGTACTTCAAAAAGTTGGACGTTACGCACTTCGCGCTCGGAATAGAAAAACTCGTGCCACGCTATGAAAAATGCCTAGAACGTTACGGTGATTATGTAGAAAAATAGAAAATAAAAAATAGATTGCGAAAATAACCTTGTTTTTTGTCCTAATTTTATTTTTCCGCAAATTCTAAGGCTCTGAATCTTATTTTTTGAACGACCCTCGTATATGAACACCATTGATATGCATCTCTAAAGGGTGTGTCACATCAAATTGCATCACGGAAAAAACGCTGTAGAAATTCGCCCAGTAGACCGATCCTTTTGAAAATTTTAGACAGTAAAATAAAAACTATTAAACAACTTTTGGCATTTTCTTTTTATTCATACTTCGAGCCCAAGCCCGTATGCTCGCACCTTCCTCTTTACCCCGTCCGTAAGGTTCTGTACACCGTCAGGTTGTAGTTTTTTTTGAACAGAAATCCATTTTCTCTTGAAGTCCGCCTCCGATTTGACAACTTTTGGGTTCTTCCGGAGGGCCTGCTTCATAATCGCCCAATATTTCTCTATTGGGCGAAGCTCCGGCGCGTTGGACGGGTTCATTTCCTTTGGCACGAAGGTGACCCCGTTGGCTTCGTACCACTCCAACACGTCCTTTGAAGTGGCACGAAGCGAGATCCGGCCAGAAGATGGTCGGGCCCTCGTGCTGTTTCAATAGTGGTAGTAAGCGCTTCTGTAGGCACTCCTTAAGGTAAACCTGCCCGTTTACCGTGCCGGTCATCACGAAGGGGGCGCTCCGCTTTCCGCAAGAGCAGATCGCTTGCCACACCATTTACCTTTTGGAAAACTTGGATAGTTTCTGCTTGCGAATCTCCTCCGGAACGCTGAATTTGTCCTCTGCGGAGAAGAACAACAGGCCCGGCAGCTGACGAAAGTCCGCTTTGACGTAGGTTTCGTCGTCCATTACCAGGCAATGCGGCTTCGTCAGCATTTCGGTGTACAGCTTCCGGGCTCGCGTCTTCCCCACCATGTTTTGCCTTTCGTCGCGGTTAGGAGCCTTCTGAACCTTGTATGTACGCAGGCCCTCCCGCTGCTTGGTCCGCTGGACGAATGAACTTGACAAATTCAGCTTATTGGCGACATCCCGGACCGAACTTCTCGGATCACGTCTAAACTGCTTAACTACGCGCTTGTGATCTTTTTCACTGACGGAGCATTCATTTTTGCCGTTCTTCTCCTTCCGGTCGATGGTTAGGTTCTCGAAGTATCGTTTTAGTACTCTGCTGACCGTGGATTGGACGATTCCCAGCATCTTACCGATGTCCCGATGTGACAACTCCGGATTCTCGAAATGAGTGCGCAGGATTAATCCACGACGCTCTTTTTCGTTCGACGACATTTTTCCAAATTTACGAAAAATTGACAGTGAAGCATGGCCAACGTGATCTATACACTCTTATCTGATTATAAGCGAAAGCTGAAGACATAATTCCTAAAAAATAAATTTCTACAGAGTTTTTTCCGTGATGCAATTTGATGTGACACACCCTTTATATCGCATGAACCAATAAAGAATTATATTTTTGTTATTTAACTGTTTTTAAAAAAATGTGGAAACGTAAAAAAAAGTGCATTGTTCTTGCGAGGACAAGAATGAATCATGAATCAAACATCTTTCATCTATCATCATCTGTTTTTTTCATTGCTATCATCTGTTTTTAAAAAACCACACCAACCATCGGCCCTTTTCAGAGTTAACACATTGCGGACCGCGGTTTGCGGTTTTCTCGTGTTTCGCGTGCTGTTTTCGACGGATGAATTACAAAATAACCCGTATTTTCTACTATTGCTGGTTAAATCCTTGGTCTGCCGGGAATCTAACAAGGCCTACCGATGGATCGCCTTCGTCTCATCCACACCGAAGGAAACGACCTCATTCGTGGTATCCGAACAAATGAAAAGTACAAGTTTGCCCCAAAACGTGCGGTCCTTAATGTGTTGATACGAAAATTTCTAGGTATTTTAAAATAGTATCCGAAGTGACCCGTTTCCGGAGGCACTCTTTCTCGTATATCTCACTGTTTTTAGTTTCAGAAAAAAACTCCATGCTCCGGAGCGGCAAACGGACTTGATGATGCAATATTCATATCTAGGGAGATGTTGGATATCGGCCTTGATAGCATCCACCATGATGCAACAAAATTTGGTGAACAACCTATAATGTCTCCAGGCACGGTTTTTGCTATGGTATTTTATCTCACACTCCGGTTTAGTGCCTTCTGCATTTCGTAAACAAGTTGTCCAAAGCGGTTCATAGTTTTCTGGACCGAACAAACTGACAGACTGACTCTTCGGCCAACTTTCGAGTTCTGCCGAAACTTTTTTTACCACCTTGTGGTTCATCGGACAACCTTTACGGTCACTCCCTTCCAGTTTTTCGGTCGTTAGGCGCCTCCTGATTGTGATGTTCCCAGATTTTCATTGTAAGCGAATGATTTACTGTTTCGATGGCATGATTTTATGTACTGTATGAACTGCTATGATATTTGACAAACGAAAAGAATACACTTCCAACTAGTTTTACTCATAATTTCACAACTTTTACTCACACGATTGAAAATATACAATCAAATTCACATGTGTAATTTGCATCGAATACACCCCTCATTTCCGAATGCTAGCGTGCGAATTCTGGCAGAAATTTTATGAAAACTCAAAGAAAAAAAAAGTTACATGAGAGTTGTGTCCATGACACGGCCGCATAGTTGACGTAAGATTACGTTAGGCTATCTGTTGATTTTGGATATGTTTGAAGAATTACATCGTTAAACTCTTTGATAATGATTTGGTGATTCTTAAAAGGGCCGTATTGTTTGGTTGTTAGGTATTGTTTGTTCACTCTACCAGTGTTCACCAAGTGATGATGACAGAAGGATAGTAAGCAGTCGTTGGATGGTACGTATCAGATAAAAGATACCGAAGTGGAGGGAGATATGATGAAAACCGCCCTCTGTGATCCTAGAAGAGATGCCTCCTGTGTTATGTATGGATGAACTGAAGAAAAGAATACAATACCGAACACAATTATCATTTTTTCTCATCAGTAAAAACATGTTACTTTAATATAAGGTACACCGAGGCAAGTTGAAATTCGGGGTAAGTTAAAACGGAAATCATAACTTTTACTAGGAGTGATTGATTGACGTGATAAAAATAAATACATTAAACATTATCTTCCAACCCACCTTATGATAACCACTACCAGAATATTGGAATGCTTTAACGCAATCCGCGCCAATGTTTCCTTTTCTTGTTCCGTGAAATCGACATTTTTGCGCGCTGACTCAATCGGTTCGAAATCACTGATTTTTCCAAAACTTTAGCAAGAATCGCACGTCAGGTAATCAAATAGGGATAATCAAGTGTAGTCGTTTAGAAAACTAAACTGAAAAATCTTTTTCCGTATAGCTTTGAGCATTTAGCTCTCACCTCACCCCATATTTTTTTCAACCCTGAGGTAAGTTGCAACCAGTGAAAATCGGCTATTTTTTAAGCATTGCTGCTGATGCCGAACGTTATTTGTCAGTGACTGCTATATGAATGAATGATGATGAATTAACAAAATGAGAATTATTCACACAGACATGATACAAGTCAAATTTGTAATTGTTTCGCAATTTGTTTACTATGTTTGACTCCATCTTTCCTACATGTAACAAATGGTCATTTGCATAAAAATATTCAGATTTAGTTGGATATATTTTTAAACAAGTTTCCACAAGGCATCCCCTTCTCCCTTTCTGAGTGCATTACGTAATATTTGAATATTTGAATGATCCCATAAACCTCATTAGTGGTTGTTTTGATAGCACTCTTGATGATATTGTTTCGTATGTTAATTCCTGGCCCATTTTTCGTTTTTTTTATCTGTATAATTGTGACTTTCAACTCATTGGGCAGGTTCGTCACTTTTACTTCCATTCTTGGAAGAATGTCGGGAGTGAGAATTGAACTCTTGACCTTTAGCGTGAGAGACATGGATGTTCCCACTACGCCAGATCGCCTCCCCCATTTTTCGTGTATTAAACTACTCCTACACATCTTACGTGTACCAATACCTTTTACCATTTTTTTATATGTAATTCCTTCAATTTAGTGTTTCATAAATCAGTTGTAGATAGTTCCAGAAGCGAAACCGCACATTGAATCCATGATAGTTCCGCGTTTCAACTTACCCCGCTCTACGGTTAAGTTGAAAAAAGGAATATGAAAACTAAACATTTTCAAAATTGATATTTTTCGAATCATCCATTGTAAATACCTAATTTTTATCGAAAGTTATCTGTCATGTCTTTTTATTTATTTTTTTATAATGAGAGATTAGATCTTCTTCACAATTTTTCGCCAATAGTCCCGATCCATGGCTGCAGTTCTCCAACTCCCGGCTGCACCGATTCTTGCCAAGTCCTGCTCCACCTGGTCCAACCACCTCGCTCGCTGGGCTCCTCTCCTTCTTGTTCCTACCGGATTCGATGCGAACACCATCTTTGCAGGGCTGCTGTCCGGCAATCTTGCAACATGCCCTGCCCATCGCACTCGTCCAGCCTTGGCGACTTTCTGAATGCTGGGTTCGCCGTAGAGTTGCGCCAGTTCGTGGTTCATTCTCCTTCTCCATACTCCGCTTTCCTGTACACCACCGTATATTGTTCTGAGCACTCGGCGTTCGAAAACTCCAAGCGCTTGTGAGTCCTCTTCAAGCATCGTCCATGCTTCGTGCCCATAGAGAACAACCGGTCGAATTAGGGATTTGTACATGGTACACTTCGTACGGGGTCGGAGTTTGTTGGACCTCAAGGATTTGCGGAGCCCATAGTAGGCACGACTTCCATTGACAATGCGTCTTCGAATTTCACGGCTGTTGTTGTTATCAGTTGTTATCAACGAGCCAAGGTAGACAAATTCCTCTACCACCTCGAGCTCGTCGCCGTCGATCACAACACTACTACCAAGAAGAACTCTGTTGCGATCAGTCCCTCCAGCTAGCATGTATTTAGACTTAGACGCATTGATCCCAAGCCCAATCAGCCCTGCTTCGTGTTTCAGTCGGGTATACAAGTCGGCTACCGTCGCATGTGTTCTTCCGATTATGTCCACGTCGTCGGCGAAGCAGATAAACTGACTAGACTTGTTGAAAATCGTGCCCCGCATGTTGAAGCCCGCTCTCCGCATAATACCTTCCAGCGCCACGTTGAAGAACAGACAGGAGATTCCATCGCCTTGTCGAAGTCCCCTGTGAGTCTCAAATGATTCCGACAGCTCACCTGAGATCCGCACACTGCACCGCACACCGTTCATCGTTGTCTGAATCAGTCTTGTCAGCTTTCGGGGAAAGCCGTGTTCTTCCATGATCCTCCATAGCTGTCGTCGGTCGATTGTATCATATGCGGCCTTGAAGTCGACGAAGATGTGGTGTGTAGGGACCTGATACTCGCGGCACTTTTGGAGGATCTGCCGCAGTGTAAAAATCTGGTCCGTCGTCGAGCAACCGGGCATGAATCCGGCCTGATAACTTCCCACAAATCTACTTACTATTGGCGATAGGCGGCGGAAGAGGATCTGAGACAAAATTTTGTAGGCACCATTCAGGATTGTGATGGCACGATAGTTCCCACAATCCAACTTGTCGCCTTTTTTATAGATGGGGCAGATTACCCCGTCCTTCCACTCCTCCGGTAGCTGTTCTGTGTCCCAGATCCTGACTATCAACCGGTGCATACACTCTACAAGTTTTCTCGGACCTCCCTTGAAGAGCTCCGCTACGAGGTCATCCTTACCAGCTGCTTTGTGGTTCTTGAGCTGATTAATGGCCTCCTTAACTTCACCCATCGTCGGGGGTGGTACGTCGTCGTTGTTCATTGTACCGGTGTAGTCCTCCTCAACGCCGTCTAGGTCTCCTGTCTGCGCGCTGTTCAGGTGTTCATCGTAGTGCTGCCTCCACCTTTCGATCACCTCGCGTTCGTTCGTCAAGATGCCTCCTTCCTTGTTTCTGCACATTTCGGCCCGCGGCACAAAGCCTTTGTGCGAGGCGTTTAGTTTCTTGAAGAACTTCCGAGATTCTCGAGAACGATAAAGCAGCTCCATCTCCTCACACTCTTTCTCTTCCAGGCGGCGCTTTTTTTCCCGAAAGAGATGTGTTTGCTGCCTTCGTTTCAGTCTGTATCGTTCCACGTTTTGTCGAGTCGCTCGTTGCAGCATGGCTGCGCGTGCTGCATCCTTCTCGTTCAGGAGCGCTCGGCACTCGTCGTCAAACCATTCGTTCCGTTGTCCTCGTTGTTCATACCCGATGACGGTCTCTGCTGTGCTGCTAATTGCTGATTTTAAGGAGTTCCAGCATTCATCGAGGGGAACAGCATCCAGTTCGTCTACCCCCGGTAACGCAGCTTCAAGACGCTGCGAGAATGTTGCAGCAACGTTCGGCTCCTGTAGTCGTCGTAGGTGGTACCGTGGTGAGCGCTGGTGTCTTATGTTATTGACGACTGACAGTTTAGAACGCAGTTTGACCATCACCAGGTAGTGGTCTGAATCGATGTTAGCGCCACGATAGGTTCTGACGTCGATGATATCCGAGAAGTGCCGACCGTCGATCAAAACGTGGTCAATTTGTGTTTCTGTTTGCTGTGGTGATCTCCAGGTGTAACGGTATTGGAGGCTGTGCTGGAAGAAGGTGCTACGTATGGCCATGTTCTTGGAGGCAGCGAAGTCGATAAGTCTTAGGCCGTTTTCGTTGGTTCGCTGACGGGTGCTGAACCTACCAATTACCGGTCTGAATTCCTCCTTCTGGCCGACCTGAGCGTTCAAATCACCGATGACGATTTTGATGTCGTGTTTTGGGCAGCGATCGTATTCACGCTCTAGCTGCGCGTAGAATTCTTCTTTATCGTCATCGGTGCTAGCTAGATGGGGGCTGTGGACGTTGATAATGCTGATATTAAAGAAGTGGCCTCTCATCCTCAATCTGCACATTCTTTCATTGATCGGCCACCAACCAATCACCCGTTTTTGCATCTCCCCCATCACGATGAAAGCTGTACCCAGCTCGTGTGTGTTGCCGCAGCTCTGATAGATGGTATATCCACCATGGAACGATCGCACCATCGAACCTTTCCAGCACACCTCCTGCAGCGCTACGATGTTGAAATTGCGGGCTCTCAATATTTCCGAAAGAATTCGGGTACTCGCAAGAAAATTGAGAGACTTGCAGTTCCATGTTCCGAGTTTCCAATCTCTAGTCCGTGTTCTTTGCGTAGGTCTAGTCCGATTGTCCTGTCTCGAATTTCTTTGTGAATTTTCCTGTGCATTTTATTTTTACGGATGGCTTGCAGGGCCTGCACCAACCCCCTGTCTCGCCGGAGGACCGTCGTGCACAGCTCTTTTTAGAGTCCCCGCTGGCACGAAGACAGTGATCAGCCGCCCTAACATGGGGATCAGACGCTGTTTTGAGCCGCACCTCCATGGTGAACAGACGCTCGGATAGGCCCCCTTCCCTGTCAGCATACGACCAAGATCCCACCGGGGTTGATTACCCGATCTTCACTATGGTTACTCGTACCCCAGCCGGTACCACGGGGTGGTAGGGATAGGAGTTACTGGACAGGAAGCTAAGGACCACGAATGGGGTCTATTTTATGCCTGCAGGTACGCGAAGTACCGATGGTACGCTTAGTCCAGTCATTTACCAACCAATCTGTCATGTCTTGCTGAAGTTGAACTTCGAAAAAATCGTTCCAACTTGCCCCGGTGTACCATAGAGAAAACATATTTGAAATGGAAAAAGGTAATTTTCTTTTATAATTGTTACTTTCTGAGTGTTTATTCAACACAATGCGAATATTAATTGGACGAATATCAATTGTACTAATACTATGTGCAGAACATATGGGAAATCACCTTTTCTAATATTTCTTCACTTTTTCAATTTTTCTCGCCGTATAAACTTTTTTGGGGTGAAAATGAACACAAAAAAAAAAGACAGCCTAAATCTAACACCCGTTCTCGAGCGGAAACATGAATCGTTTCATATTTCAAATCATTTTTAACACAACTGCTACCATATAGAGTTTTACACTTACACTTGTGTTTAATTTTTCACAATACACGATCAGTAATTGATATGAAATTTCACGAAGCAGCCAGCATTGAAGTTCTAAATTTAAATTTTATTTGCTAGAATTAATCGTATCACTCAGCTTTCTTGCAATATAAAAGTACCCCCGACTTGCATATATTTGCAATGCCGATTTCCCCCGGGCACGTAAGGTTTGAAGTCTCTGTTAGGGAACATATTTCGGTGTGAACAAAAGCTCCTCCTACTTTTATGTATTTGCAATGCCGATTTCCCCCAGACAGCTTGGTTTTGATGTCTCTGTTAGGGACCCGCCTCATGTATCGTCAATTTCGACCAATCAGAAGTGGGTATTTCCGTTAGGATAGGTTGAGATTTCTCAAATATTTGATAGTTAGTTTCATGACATATATTATTTTCTTCAATATAAAAAATTGTTGTGGAGTACCGAAATCGATTGACGCAAAAATATCATCAGTCCATAGTGAAATGACTGAACAATAAGCGTTTGAAATTGGACAATTTTCACGATGTGCTCGATTTTCGATTTTCAAATTGTACCCCAATATGTTCCCGAAAGACGTAATCCTACGTCAAAAATCTTATCAGTTATAGTGAGATACGTGGCTGGAACCATACAAATGAAAGTGAGGAATACTCACTTTTCAAATTTGCAAGAAAGGTTTGTCCCGATTCCGTTCCTGCACAAAGCGTCGTACGCGACATTCCGCTCCAATGCGACTATGAGAATTTTTCGATGGTGGAATTCTCAATTGCATTCCTCTCATGTAACAATTCAGCTCCGGGGTCGGACAAGATTAAATTCAACTTGTTGAATAATCTTCCCGACTTGGCAAAACAGCGTTTGCTGAACTTGTTCAACAAGTTTCTGGAGCTGAATATTGTCCCGCATGACTGGAGACAAGTGAGAGTGATAGCCATACGGAAACCCAACAAGCCGGCTTGCGATCACAACTCGTATAGGCCGATTGCAATGTTATCCTGTATTCGTAAAATGTTAGAGAAAATGATTCTACTTCGTTTGGACAAGTGGGTTGAAACGAACAATTTGCTGTCAAATACGCAGTTTGGCTTCCGCCGAGGTAAAGGGACGAATGATTGTCTCGCGCTGCTATCTTCTGAAATCCAAATCGCATTTGCTCGCAAAGAACAAATGGCTTCCGTTTTCCTCAATATCAAAGGGGCATTTGATTCAGTTTCCATGGAAATTCTCTCAGAGAAACTTCATAATCGTGGACTTTCACCAATTCTGAATAATTTCCTGTACAATTTACTGTCTGAAAAGCACATGTTTTTCAATCATGGCAGCTTGAAATCTTCTCGATACAGTTTTATGGGCCTACCACAAGGCTCCTGCCTAAGCCCCCTCTTGTACGGTTTTTACGTCAACGATATAGATGATTGTCTAACTAGAGACTGCACGCTGAGACAACTTGCAGACGACGGAGTTATTTCCATCACGGGTACTAATCCCGCCGTTCTGCAAAAATCCTTGCAAGATACCCTGAACAATCTGTTCACGTGGGCTCTCAAGCTGGGTATCGAATTCTCTACGGAGAAAGCCGAAATGGTCGTTTTTTCTAGGAAGCACGAACCCGCCCAATTCCAGCTTCACCTATCCGGCAAAACGATCAAGCACTCGATGTTTTTCAAATACCTTGGAGTATATTTTGACTCTAAATGTACCTGGGGAATACACATTGCGTATTTGAAACAGAAATGCCAGCAAAGAATCAATTTTCTCCAAACAATAACCGGAACATGGTGGGGTGCCCATCCAGGAGACCTCATTCAGTTATACAAAACAACGATATTATCAGTGTTAGAATATGGCAGTTTTTGCTTCCGATCAGCTGCCAGGATTCATATTCTCAAGCTGGAGAGAATACAATATCGTTGCTTGCGTATAGCAATGGGGTGTTTGCATTCGACACATACGATGAATCTCGAAGTTTTGGCAGGAGTACCCCCGCTTACTCTTCGGTTCACAGAATTATCCAACAGATTTCTCATCCGTTGCAAGATCATGAATCCATTGGTGATTGATAACTTCGAAAATCTACTCCAACTGATTCCTCAGTCAAGTTTTATGTCTTTATACCGTGAGTACCTTACCCACGACGTGCACCCTTCACCAGGCATCTCCAACCAAGTTTGCTTCCCATACTTTTGCAATTCCTCTGTCGTTTTTGATCTGTCCATGCGACAAAAAATCCATGGAATCCCAGATCATCTACGCTCCGATTATATTCCGCCGATATTTTCGGCAGAATATGGGAAAGTTAGATCTTATAAAATGTTCTTTACTGACGGTTCATTTATAAACGGGTCCACTGGCTTAGGCATCTTCAATGAAAATTCCAGTGCCTCTTTCAAACTCAAAGATCCTTGTTCCGTGTATGTCGCTGAACTGGGTGCGATATACTACGCACTGGGGATCATTGAAACATTGCCCATCGACCACTATTTTATTTTTTCAGACAGTCTCAGCTCAATAGAGGCAATCCGCTCAATGAAGGTTGATAAACGCTCATCTTATTTCCTAACTAGAATAAGACAACTATTGAGTGTTTTGGTCGAAAAATTATTCAAGATTACCTTAGCATGGGCTCCCTCTCATTGCTCGATTCCGGGGAATGAGAAAGCGGACTCGCTAGCTAAGGTGGGCGCTTTAGAAGGCACTCTTTTTGAAAGGCAAATTGCTCATAATGAATTTTTCCACATTCCTCGTCAGTATACGCTCGTAAGTTGGCAGCGCATGTGGAGTGGAGACGAGTTCGGTCGTTGGTTACACACGATTATCCCTAAGGTCTCGACGAGGGCATGGTTCAAGGGATTGAATGTAGGTCGTGATTTCATTCGCGTGATATCTCGGCTTATGTCCAATCACTACAACCTAAACGCGCATCTCTATCGCATTGGGCTCGCAGCAAACAATCTTTGTGATTGTGGCGATGGCTACCACGACATCGAGCATATTGTCTGGTCGTGTATCCGGTTCCATGCTGCGCGCTCTCAGCTCTCTAGAGCACTAAGAGCACAAGGCAGACAATCGGTAGCCGTGATCCTGATCTTCTGCTTCATCTATACCTGTTCCTCAGAAACGCCGATGTCAACGTTTAATGATGTTTCCTTCGTTGTGTCCCCGTTTCATATCCCTCCTATCCGATCGATAAACTTTTACTTAGTCGCGGCAATACATACACACACTCTTTACAGATGCACGGGCCGAAGGTTGTGCAGTCCACTGATCATTCAACAAGAGCCAAAGGTTGTACCGCTCATGACAACTCTACACGAGCTGATGATTGCGCCGCCATTCTATCCTGGATTCCTCGAGTCGAGAAAGACGCACCACGCTAGATATGGGGTACAGACTAGGGGGGCGTTGCTGATTAATGGTCAGCTGCATCCCAATAGGAAGTATCCCGTGTCGGGCACACGTACAGAGCATCGAAGACTGCGACATACCAATTATGAGAACACTTGTAATACTAACCTCGAGTCAACCGCGAGTAATCGGTTACATATTACTAACATAGATAATAAGAAAAATTGTATTGAACTCCCGGCCCCGTGAGGCTAACGCCATATGAGCCTTTATAAAAATATATATTTTGGAAAAAAAAAAAAATAGTGAGAAACACTGGCATAAGTGCTTCTCTTGAAATTACTACTCGAAACAGAGAAAAGAATGAGTTTGGTTTGGATCTTAAATCGGAAATCATTGCTCATCTGAACTCCCGGATATTATAATTTCAATAATTTCCCTGAACTGACGCTTAGATAGGCTGCTTCGGTCCGCAATCTACTCCTGGTTGAAATTGATTTGGTTTCCTTTGAGATATTGTATATTAAAAAATTAATTAAAAATAAATCAGCTCTTGATTGGGTTCGGACCAGTTTTGGTCTGCGGCATATGAGTCTTACCCCAAAGTAACCTTACGAACTTTGAGATCCTCATACTCAGCCCTTCTATGTATTCTCAACATTTTTTTTTTCAACTCAATCATCATCAACATCATCTTTGAAACCGCGCTTTGAAAATTATGGGAAACCGCACGGCCAGGGAATAGTTTCCAAAAGCATCGTCTCAGCAAGGCATTATTCAAACCGTCACCATGTTTCAACGCTTTCTGCTAACTATGGCAATTAATTAATCATCAGAGTACGAGCAGTCTAGAAGCCAGTTCGTTTTATTGGTCTGATTAATCACCTTTGTAAACAACGACGGATTTTGCGCAAGATAAATAAACTGTCAGTCTACCCCATGGTATTTTTCTCTAAATTTAGACTGGTATTAACTACCGAAGGTAGGATTTCATTCGCGTGTTGTTCATTTAATGATGATAGAAGCGATAGACTCCTTTCGTGAGTTTAATGCAGATGCCGTTTACGAGATCATTTTGTTTTGGTGTTGGAGAAGAGAGCACGCAATATGTCTCTTAGCTGCAAAAGAAACTATCGAAGCTGCTACAAATTGTTCCACTGGTAGGTACTACTATTGCATCCGGGGAATCGTT
The DNA here is from genome assembly GCF_029784135.1 of Toxorhynchites rutilus septentrionalis. Classification (NCBI taxonomy): domain Eukaryota; kingdom Metazoa; phylum Arthropoda; class Insecta; order Diptera; family Culicidae; genus Toxorhynchites; species Toxorhynchites rutilus. Next base: position 168,876,925 of record NC_073744.1, read on the forward strand.
CCAACGTTCAAATGTCGTGCACGAAACTACCCAGCAGTGCCGTCCAATTTGCTGACGGCAATGTTCGAGTTCCTTAGCGCCGCAGGTGGCCTCTCTCTACTTCCAGCGTTTATTATCAACTACCACCCAGTACACATCGGACGGGGCGTTCACTATCGTGGCAACTCCGAAGGACCCGTCAGAATCACGTTTGACGATGACGGTGTTAATTTAATCCTCGAACAATTTAATAGCGGACTTCCTTCCGTTGGTGAGAAAAGCTGAAAGTGAAAACGATGTCCCAGCAAATTATAGCACCCATCCACACAGAGTTGGGGAGGGGTGGCTAGGAGGAAATCGACCCAGGGGACCACCACTGCGAGCGTCTCAAGTTGGGCATGAAGTGTGGTTAGTAATTTCGTTACCAAACGAACGACTCCTGGGGGGGAGATAATGGAATTTTTGTCCTCGCAGCTACCCCCAAGCGCACTCTCACGGGTCAAGTTTGCCCCGTCGACACGTGCCGGACGTGTTGCGCAAGTATGTGCTGTGGAATTATGAACTTATGTTCGCGTGGAATGTGTGAAAATATTATCGCATCCGAAGCAGTAGGTACATACCGGCACTCGACTGAGTGCAATTTCATTTTTTTCCGCACACACACGCTCGCAAATCAAACATTGACTAGGCAGGAAGCACAGCATCCTATCGGCTTCGCAACGCTTCTCTCCTCCAATCAGCTCTAACGAGAAGCTGCTCTGCAATACAAAAGCACTCTGCTGGTGGCAATTTTGAATCCCGGGGGGAAAGGTATTCGGCAAGCACGTGTGAGAACTGCATTTTTGTTTGATCAGCTGATGCATATCTGCAGTTTGCTATACGCGATAGCTACACACCGAGCCAACGGAAGAGTGGTCTTCTCTTCTGTGTCGTGGAGGATGAGTGATAGATACAAGCTTCTCGAGATTCTTTCATCCTCGTCGGTGTCTTTGAACTTGAGACAAGAGAGCGAGCCAATATCGTGACGGTGCATAGGAATACTAATCAGGCACACATCTAACCAAGAAGGTTGATTACGTTGGGATGCGGGATGCGACACCCTCTCGTTCTAATTTTTCACATCGCTACTTCATTGGCATTCCCGGAATATGAGCCGGCGCGCTAGGAAGAATGCAATCCGATTGTAAATTAAACACTAATTAAACTAACAACCAAACCAAACCCTAATCTCCACCATCAAACATGATTCATTGCGCCAGTTATTTACCATCCCGCGAACCAAACCAAAGCTTGTGGTTCTGTTTTGAACAAGCGGCAAATCCAATGGTCCAACGGTACGTTGACACACCGAAACCCAAACAGATTCACCGGATAAATTAAAACTAACGATTTTGGCAGCGCGACGGTGCGGTGGCCACACCGATAGACCTACGGGGAATCGAGCCACATGAACTGGCTGAAAATATCGCCACTTGACAGCGCCCCACCACAACTCAATTTATCAGTCAAGAACTCGGAACCGTAACTGGCCCTGTCGCATACTAAAACCCGTAATTAATGACGTATCGGGGAATATTTTATCTGATTACAACCTCATGTCGTCAGTTGTTGGAACAAGAAGACCGGACTAGGGCGAGCCGATGTCAGGGGGGGGGCAGATGGGGCAGTGGAAATATGATCCCATTTGGCGCACGAGCAGCAGCCTGCACCACTTATTATGCCCCCCGGGAAATGGCCTCATTATCACTATTTGTCTGACTCCGATCGCTTCCGCTGCGCGTTCGGATTGAAAAATAAATGAGGGTCACTACCGAAGTTCGCCACTGGTATTGGCATTGAATAAAATGGTGTTTAATTAATCGTAAACAATTGGCTGCTTCCAAGCACCCCCAGTCTCGGTTCGAGGCACAAAGTACCGGATTGCATCTGCCAAAAGCTTCGATTCGGGCGAGGTGAAAAAAAAGTTTATCATTTCCGTTTGACAGGTCGGCTGTTTTTTTTTTGTTTTGCTCTGTTTTTGTTTTCTCAATCCCACGAAATCCAAATGTAAACACTGGTCGACAAATAATTGATTTCCGGCCGGATGTGTGTTTTTATACGCTTTGTCCCGACAGCAAATTGAAATTATATTTAGCAGACCGACACTGCTGCCAAGCTTCGGTTACGTGAACACCAATTAATTAGGCGAGATAATGGTCAATTGTTAATTGGCCGGATTGTGCCAGATTATCGAGATAGCGGGTGGGTAATCGTTAAAACGATATTCATGAGCAGATTTCAAATGAAATCCTAATTTGTACCATATGTTTATTTTAACATTAAATGATATCTAACGTGTTTTGACTCTCCGTGTTAGTTCTGCATTTTCAAACCAAATTCTAATACTAACCCCTTTCGATGCTTGGATCTCAATTATTATTATTCAAAACTAATTTTGTACTTTTCTCTTGAATTTCAAATTAATTTAGTAACATAAGTGGAAAAGTGTTAAATTATGTTTGTTTTTCGTACCATTATTATTTTAGTATATTGATATGAAAAAAGAACGAATTAAAAATAACTTCTCCTCTGCTTCAAAGTACTGAGTAACGCACAATTCAAAGGAACAAAGTAGGGTAACACGGGGTGATTTGGTCATATGGGGTGATTTGGACCACCCGTTCTATAATGTCATTTCCTTCTATTGTTGAACCGTATATACCTAAAGTGAAAATACTCTGGTAAAACTTCACAAGAAGAAGGGAAACGGTAGCATAAATACATCAAGTACTTTGAGCGTCAAAAAATGTGAGTTTTCCAATCGTGGTTTTAAGGTTTTTCCCACTGATTAAACAAACTTTTCGCGTATTGTGCAGTAAAGTTCTGTTCGCCTACAGAAGAGCAACAATTTGATGCAGCGAAACTGTAAGTTTGATAACAATAAATGAAATTAATTGCATTTTAATTTTTGCATGTTGTGTGGGGTGACATGGACACGTTTCTGTGGGGTGAATTTGTCCTACAGGTTTGAGACTTTTCTTTGGTCTAATTTATTCCAGATGCCGCTGAATTACAAGAAGAGGATAGACAGACAACGTTGGAAGAATGAGGAGCTTGAAAGAGCAACACAGGCCATCAAGAACGGATTTTCTTTGTCCAAGCATCAAAAGTGTTTGAAAATGCTCATGCAGAATTCGAGATGGTCTCAATCCAACTTTTCTGGTCTGGAATCTGGCCAACCTGGTATCGATCCCAAAACATTGTTACTGATTGTAACATTATTCCAAAATACTTTACATAAACATAAGTATGTTTTTTTCGATGAAACACACACTGGACCAAATCACCCCACAGACGGTCGCATCAAATTTTAATGTCCAAAAATCATCTCTTTTATTTTATGATATATATGGTAGATTGAAGCTTTGTAAAATGATTAAACATTATTTATTGAGAGAAAACAAGTGTAGCTCAGTATACAATGTGACATTTTTTATTTAGACCGTATTGGTTTGGAAATACTAGGCGATTTGCTTAGGTGGTCCAAATTCCCCCCTTTTCCCCTACTCAGTAATGTGCGTAGGAGTCATTGTTTCGAATAATTGTTCGTGATTTTATGACAGAACCAGTTTTTGTTTAATGTACACCAAGCGCTTTAGAACATGACACTTGTCGAATTGTTTACTATTTTCATATACACGACATGCCAAAGAATAGACCAAAGGTTTTCGATGGAATTCAGGTCCGAAGATGAGCTTGTCAACCCAGAATCTTTAAATTTTTATCGGAAAACCACACTTTGGCCAGTTTTGAGGTAGAACTACGTCTCTTAGGAAGGGCGCCAAATCAGAAACCAGGTCACGTTTTTATGAAATAAAGTTAACGTTAATGACTATTTTCACGACGAACGAATTCTGATGATTTGCACACCAATCGGATCGGAAATTATCTACGATTTGTTTGATATGCTGCCCGTTACAGTTTGTGAGATAAATAAATGTAAGGTGGGAAAGTTTGACGTCACAGATTTTGTTTATGTATGTTACCTTTCTTATAATAGTTCACTGCATAGGAAAAGTATTGTTATCAAAAGTAAAAAATATTAGATTAAATGAACGAACTAGAGCTTTTTCTTAAATCAATGTTAGCGTTGAAAATCATAAGAACCCAACTGACATTTTAGAAGAAACTGACATTCCAGTATTATTGAGGTGTTCTAAACTTAATTTCAATTCAATTTTAAAGGGTGTTTCACATCAAATTGCATCACGGAAAAAACGCTGTAGAAATTCGCCCAGTAGACCGATCCTTTTGAAAATTTTAGACAGTAAAATAAAAACTATTAAACAACTTTTGGCATTTTCTTTTTATTCATACTTCGAGCCCAAGCCCGTATGCTCGCACCTTCCTCTTTACCGCGTCCATAAGGTTCTGTACAACGTCAGGTTGTAGGTTTTTTTGAACAGAAATCCATTTTCTCTTGAAGTCCACCTCCGATTTGACAACTTTTGGGTTCTTCCGGAGGGCCTGCTTCATAATCGCCCAATATTTCTCTATTGGGCGAAGCTCCGGCGCGTTGGGCGGGTTCTTTCCTTTGGCACGAAGGTGACCCCGTTGGCTTCGTACCACTCCAACACATCCTTTGAATAGTGGCACGAAGCGAGATCCGGCCAGAAGATGGTCGGGCCCTCGTGCTGCTTCAATAGTGGTAGTAAACGCTTCTGTAGGCACTCCTTAAGGTAAACGTGCCCGTTTACCGTGCCGGTCATCACGAAGAGGGCGCTCCGCTTTCCGCAAGAACAGATCGCTTGCCACACCATGTACTTTTTGGCAAACTTGGATAGTTTCTGCTTGCGAATCTCCTCCGGAACGCTGAATGTGTCCTCTGCGGAGAAGAACAACAGGCCCGGCAGCTGACGAAAGCCCGCTTTGACGTAGGTTTCGTCGTTCATTACCAGGCGAAATATGTTACGAAAATGTCCACGCTTGTCCACGGTGAGGGGGGAAGGGATTTTGAGGATGTCCACGTGGACACGTTAAGTATTTTTAAAGTAAAACATTCAAGTTAATAGTCAAAATTGAATGAGACCTGTTTTGTATTTACACGATTTTTTGAACTTCACGCCCGCTCTGAGTACTCAGTATTTATCAATAAAAAGACTGTACTGCCTGAGAGTGCTGCTCGGTCAAACATCCAAATTTTTTCATACGACTGAACCTCTTTCCTGAAATGGATATTCTGAAGGTAAAGCACATGAACTAGGATCCATCAATTTATTCCAATCGGTAATAGAGGGCTATTAAATCCGTCAGGATAAAGACACCCAATAACAAAAAGAATATTGATTTTTTTGTAGTATTAAAAGGCACGACTTAAGTGCGGGTTGAATTCAGCTTTTGCTTTTGATGACAAAACTGTTTGGTTTTTTTTTCGAGAACTCTGAAGGATTTCTGGACATTGAAACGAACAACAAATTCTTCCATGAGTGTACGGGTCTGGAGATCTATTAATGTTGTTCTTCATTGATGTCTGGTAATTTGTGTAATACGCTTCTTTTGAGTTGGAAAGTTAATGCTGCTACTGCTGATTAATTAAAAGAAAAGATTAATCCTTGATGTACATGAATTAGTAGATTCGCTGCAGATGTCGAAAATCACCGTTCATGAGAAACGAAACACCACGAAAAACGCTACAATGCATGGACTACATATTAACCCATATTACGGAGCCCGATCGAATTTGACATATCGGAATCCGAACGAAATAAACTTTTGCATTCTGCGTTTTAATGTTGCAATATTTGCACAATCCTATAGGATTTGACTCGATCAGATTAAGGGGGATAGAGACACGAATTTCGAACGTTTCTTCGAGCACCGAAAAAGTAAAACAAAGAATATTTTTACTATCCATTCGATCACTATTTGTTTATCTATCTTTCAACAATAAAACAAAAATTGAACGGATAAAAATATATCCATAATCGGAAGCTGATCAAGTGACGTACACGATTCCAGCTGTTCTGGTTATCTGAAACAAACAAATCGAACAGATTCTGAATCAGTAAAGATACCACTATCGCATCCACCTCGGACAAGTCAAAAACGAATTTTTGCCAAAATGGCTGTTTAAAACATTTTTTTTCCAAGTTTCTTGATTTTTTAAAATAGTAAAGAAATTATTATTTTTATAAGTTCATGCGATAAAGAGATGCATACAGATTGTATTTATATAAACATAGATCGGATAAGTAGAACTTGAGATATCGTGTAAGCCAGTTTGAAAAAAAACCTGTTTCGAGAAAAAAACGTTTGAAGTTAATTGTTGTGGCCGTACATTTAGATAAGATAAGATATCGCATCACTAAAATGGCTATAACTTGGTAAATGATGAGATTTTCGAAAAGTCTCTTCTATAATATATTCTTAAATGTCTGAATTAGCGAAATATGAAGGAAAAAAAAAAGATTTTTTTTCAATTTATAGACTAGAATATCCTCTTAAAGAACGCAACATTGTGCTAATTTCAAATCCGGAATAAGGGATTATTTTCCCGAAAAACACTTGAATGGACCTATCTCAATCTGCGATTCGTTTCATAAACGCGACGAAAATACATATTTGTAGCGAATTGTAAAGGGCAAATCATTCACAAGAATGTTGAGTTAAAACAAATCTTAGCAAATGGATAGAACCCCGAAGCAGGTTTTCGCTTGAAGAAAATTATGGCAGGGTCTGGTAGGACTGGAAGAAAATCTGTATCATGAGCTTTTACCAAGCAACTAGTTTCGATGAATTTCAACAAGTACTGCCAGCAGCTGAGCCTATTGAAATCAACGATCCAGAACGCTTCTAGGGCACTTTTAAAACTCCACCCGTCTTACTCACCAGATATTGTATCTTCAGATTATTAACTGTTAAGATTCTTGTAAGAACTTCAACTTACTGCATAGCATAAGTTCTGATAAGATGGAATTCTCAAGTTGCATGAAGGATGCTGAAATATTCAGGAAAAAACGGTGCATCTATGATCGAAAAGATGTATGTCTACAAAAATATGCTTTTGGTTTTTTCCTTAGAATCGGCACGAATTTTTCAGGACAATATTTAGCATGATTTAACAATTAAGGGTTGTAGGTCAACGGAATCATCGATTACGATGATACTGCAGATGTTTTGTTTTTACTAGGTTCATTATAGCCATCAGGCACTAACGAACCTGTAAAAGCGAAAGTCATTGATGTTTAGACGAGAAAATTCTGTTTTCAAACAAAGTGCTTGATTTCATTGTCTGTTTATTTTGAAAACTCAAACAGCCAGCCAGCTTTAATAAAAACACTTGAGAGAAAATTCACAATCGATATCTTAAAATGGATATGGAGATAACGTAAATGGAATTCGGAAGAAAATAATGAGCTCCCGGACCATGTTGAAAAAATTGAACATTTCAAGACAAATCGTTACCATTGGTAAGGCTTTAATTTTTATAAATAAAAATATGAAACAGAAAATAGAAACAAACTTGAAATGAAATTTAAGCGAAAAAAATAGAATTTCTTGAAAAACGGGAGGAATGTCCACGTGGACAACAGGGGGAGGGGTATAAGAAATGTCCACGCTTGTCTACGGAGGGGGAGGGGGGTGCCTAAAGTCATGCTTTTTCTGTCCACGTGGTATGTGGACAGCCCCAAAATAAATGAGTCACAGAATAGTTTGTTTCATGTAAAATGCACTTGAAAAATAAATTTGATTGACTCCGTATGAGCTAGATTGGGACGAAAAGTTTTCCGCTTGCGTCCTAGTTCTAGACGAATGAAGTGTTCAGCACCCGAATAGTGAAAAAAATGGGCCTGATTCTCGAATGCACTTGACGGTGGAAACGAAATAGACGGCACGCCATTGAACTACGTTTTACGAGTTAGTGGAGTGTCGAAGATAATAATGAGTTTTCAGGCAGAATGAGCACTTTTAAAATAAAAAATCATTAATGAAAATTAATTCCTTCGTATCAAACTGGCGTTCAATGTGAATGGAAAACTTTGTTTCCTTCATGTGGTATAATAATCTCACACATAAATTTCATCTGAAGATAATTTGATATTATAATGATAAGTTTTAGTGGGAAACTAATTACGTATCCAGATGTCGACACAGTACCGTTGTCATCGTGGATACATTTCATTTCATTTCCACCGTGAAGTGTATTCGAGAATCAGGCCCAATAGCTGACAAAAGATAAACTTCCATGAAGTTGCTCTAAAATTCAAACACAGTAGACATTAGAATACTAATTCTGATATAAGAAGAAAACAAAGAAAAAATGAAACATTTTAATTCGTGACATGTTCTGTTTTTTGAAAAGATGAATGTAATACGAAAAATATTTTTTGGAAATATGTAATTAGTTTCTGTATATCCTCTTTCAACGTTACTCGTTGACACATTCAATTTTGTACCATTTGAGTAACTGACTGGTATGCCCGGTATGTGAACTTCCTCTATTCCTGGCTAATAATACAATCAAAGTTTAACACAACCAAAACCCGTGAATCTTCCCACGTTCTATTATTCATCTCGGGGCGAATATAATTCATACCTAATGCTGATTTCACACACAGCTCGATACAAACGCAAAAGTGTGTGGGCACCTTACACGATCAAAATGATTGACAATAAGTGTCTTCAATATCGTGACAGCTAGGCTTTCGACATCCGATCTAACCTCAATCAATATTTTGCCACCTTACACGGTCAATATCGTCCTCAACTCGAGACAACGAAAGTATCCGCGATGGCTATTGGCGACATTCGAGTTTGGGATCCAAACTATTCTCCATCAGATTAGAAGGCTAAAAGGCAATTTTCAATTGGTAAAATTTGAAAGAAAATATCTACTTGGTATTATTTAATTCGTTGAAGCGCATAGTCCTAACCCTAACTCAACCTATTTCCTCTGAATTTTCAGATATTCCTACTAAAATTTATTATTGTAATATAACGTCAATTTCAGACACAATTTTTGTATGGGATTCTCTCACCACTTGCAGAAAAAAAGTGATTTGCATTCACATAGAATAGGGTAAATGATCTTGGTTTGTCCAATTTGGGGTGTTTTTACGCAACTAGTAAATGCAAATCGATTTTTCTTCATGAAAATCACACATAATCGGTACGAGTTTGGGTTTGTTGAAAAGCCCCAAGTCTCTAGTTGCTAATACTACCATAAGGTGTTGAAATTATTCAAATTTTTATGTTTTTTAACGATTTTCCTTAAAGAAGAATTATGATCATGGTTTGACCACCTCTGATCATGGTTTGCGCAAAAAAAATGATCATGGTTTGTCCGGTTTTAGAAATCTCCATTTTTGAATGAAAACATTCGAATTCACAATTAGATGTTGCATTTATCATTGCTTGAGTTTACTGTCATCATATTGATTCATTCATAATTTAGGCTTTCTTCAGAATATTGCCTTTTCTTGGGCATTTTAGAAGTGTTCACCTCAACACAGAAAAACCAAACTTCTGCTATGCGCGAAGCACACCATAAACAAACTGCAGCGCGCCAAGCGTTTGCCATAGAAATCATGTGGACAAAACAACATTATTGAATTGGACAACTCATGATCAGAATTGAGTTCATCAAAATGCGTTAATTTAATGGTTTAGCTATGTAAATCCGATACAAATGGTGAGCAAGCATGATGTTTACAATATTTATAAGTGTTGTAATCCAGAAAAGGTCTGAATACGTGCCAAATAATCATCTGGTGATCGATTAAAAGTTAGCTCGAATGAGGGGCGCATTGACACAAATAGAAGGTGTATTTTATAATCCTTTAAAACATGTGATTTCGTAAAAATATACTATCAAACTACTATAAATCATGTAAAAGGCAATTTCATTTATATGTTTCGAAACATTCGAAGGCCTTATTTGACACAGGAGCGCTGAATTAGAGCATTCAAAAAAGTGGGCAAACCATGATCATATTTTCGACTGGACAAAGCAAGATCATTTACCCTACTAATTTGATTCATGTTCATTCATAATTTACACTTTAAAACTCGTTTTTTCTTCTCAAAAACACATCATAATACTCGCTTTACAAGTACATACTGTTCCTTTCATTTTCAGAGATGCCAGATTATTTTAGTTTGCGAAAATATATGCAAGTTATATTATCTGCAAGCAAATGTTTTTATTCCATGAATAATACGAGCGGGTGATCCGCTGTGCAGATTATTAGCGACTGCGAGTTCCATAGTAAGTCAATGGGCCTTTCCGGAATTTGTTAGTGAGTGGTAGGCCCATGATTTTTTTTTTGTGGTCATGGCTTTTACATTATTTAGCCACTGGTATACACGATCTTATAGATGGATAGTTTAATGATTTCTGTATTGATAAAACACAGTTTTTATGTTGAAACATCTTTTTTCGTGTTTGCTATTCTTTTTTGGTCCTTTAATGGGTCATCCGCGATTTTCGTTATTCACGGTGAGTTTACTCGACTATTCCGCGGATAATCGGGATTCTACTATAACTTGAATTAACACGTAATGTTTTTTCACCTTTTCCCAGATCTTCTCATTCTCCAAATTTTATAGTGGAGTGTGAAGAAACACACAACTTAGATTAAAGTGGCTGCCCGGTCGCTAGCGCAAAGAATGACCGAGTTCAACGTTGAAAAAAACCCTAAGACGTTCTTAATTTTTCATTCACATTGTTAGTTTACTTTGAGGTTTTGATTTGTATCGTGAAAAGTACCGTATTTTGCTATTTAAAGTACCGTAATTTACATTTAATGCGACTTTGTTCTAATTGGACAGACCTGTAATGCGACACGTTTAATTGGACATTTTTGTAAACACCGAGTTCGGAGCCCAAATTATAGCCCCACATTGAAATTCGCCACCAGACATCGACACTTTACCACTCTCAGCGTCAATGTCCAATTACAGGTTAAATGTAAATTACCGTATCAGTTTTCCAAACCAAAAGCTTTCATTTATAATTACTACAATTTCATTTAAAGTTTATAAATTTTAATTGCAATCGCAAAAAAGACTAACACAAACTAAATGTCCGCTTGCAAATCTGGCAACTCAGTCTGGAAGTCCGTGAGGTAAAACGTCAACATCATGCATCCATATGAAATGTCATGATATTGATGCCCGAAAATCAGAAAATCCAGATTTCTGCGTTGTCGGCCATGTTCAGCTGTCATTGTGCTCTCAAATGTCATCATATTGTCAATAAAATTGACCGTGTAAGGTTCGCTTAAGGGAGAGAGAGTCTGGTGAACAGCACTCAATACAGAGAAACTTTATTTCTGCCACGCACGAAGGACGATATAAACAAACTGCAGCGCGACATGCGGCTACCATAGTAACCATGTGGACAAACCAACAACAGGGCATCGGACAAACCATGATCAGAATCGAGGCCATCGAGATGCATTAATTACATGATTTATATATAAATCTGATACAAATGGTGTGCAAGCATGATGTTTACAATATTTGCAAGTGTTATAATCCAGGAATGGTCTGAACACGTATCAAATAATCATCTGGTGGTTGATTAAAAGTTAGCTCAAATGAAACGCGCATTGACACCAATAGAAGGTGCATTTTATAAACCTTTGAAACATGTGAATCCGTATCCTTGTGTGTCCTATAAAACTACTGTAAATCATGAAAAACACAATTTTATCGATATGTTTTAAAACGTATGAATACATGATTTGACACAGGTGCGCGAACTAGAGCATTCAAAAAACAGGAAGTGGATTATATCTATGGTATAACCGCAAGGGTGACGTAGGACTATCGTTGATTTAGAGATCATTTGTTTGAAGTTGAATCTAAATCCATTCTGAATGAATGAATAAATGAATATTTGGGGGACTTCGAAAACGAGAGCGTTACGTTGGAGGCACAAGGTTTTATGCATCCAATATAGGATACGAAAAACCTTGTTCTGAAGAATAATCTTCAGAAGCTAACCTGCTAACTGTACTTGATTGACAAATCACAAACCCAAATGTATTATATGGATATTTTATGGATAGAAAACATTAAAATAAACTTTTTCGCTTGAATGTAATTTTCAATTCCAAGGGGAACTGTGCAGCCACCAAAAAACCAGACGGGTTTTGTATACCAAAAATTATCAATAGGCTCGAGCCTAAATAAATAGATAGGTCTGGTTGATCTCGAATAAATATAAAACATCTTTATCGCACGATCCTTAGTGAGGATCGTGTGAGTCAGTTTTAAGATAAGGTCGGAACGATCCAGAATAAATAAATAAATCCGTTTCTTTTACGATCATATGATTCATAGTTTTTCAGATAGGGAAACATTTTATTGCACGACCCGTGTGAGGTCTAGTTTACGATAAGCTCGGGTCGATCCCGAACATAAATAAATACATTTCTCCTGCACGATCCTGTTTGAGGATCGTGTGATTTATAGCGTCTAGTTTTAAGATAGGAATTTTTGTTTATGTTTTGGTGTTACGATAGCGGGGAGCTTATCGTAAGATTAGGTTTCGTTAAGAGGAATGAGAAAAATAAAAAGGGAGTGAGTTTTGAGACACGAAAGAGGACGGTCGTTGTCTCTCTTGTTAGAACGGAAAAGAAATCCAGTTGCCTAGACCGCTAGGCAACGCCTCTCAACTGGCAGATTATTTTCCAGCAGCCATTAGATATTTCCACATTTTCCTCGATACTGGAAGCCCACCAGTGGTTAATACTAATTCGATAACCACCTGTTAATAGCACTTGATTGAAACATATTTGGTCACAGTGTTACATGGATAGAAAACATTCAAATAAACTCTTTCACATGAATGTATTTTTAAATTCCCAGAGGAACTGGCAGATTATTTTCCAGAAATGATTAGATCTTTCCGGAACTTTCTCGATGCTGAATGGCATCCAAACGGAAAGAATTCTGCGCGTGTATGTGTCGATCCTTCGCCGTCCACCTCATCCAGCACGTTAGGCAACGATGTTGTCTTGTCGATGTCCTCACGAAAAATGAATGTGTCTCACCACCAGAATATCGCTTAAGTATGCCTTTTGTGTGTGATTGAATCGAGAGAAGGCGTGGTTTACGATGGCAATTTGGAAGGCAAACTAGAGGGGAATGAACTCTCTGAGCTCGGAACTTTCGGCGACTGAGCAATAATCGATTGCGGGCGCATACAATATTGGATACGGAAATATCCTACTGATGGGGAAGAATAATCTTCAGAAACTATCCTGTTAATTGCGATTGATTGAAAAATCACAAAACCAAATGTATTTGGTCAGAGTGTTACATGGATAGAAAACATTCGAATAAACTCTTTCACATGAATGTATTTTTAAATTCCCAGAGGAACTGGCAGTTTATTTTCCAGAAATGATTAGAACTTTCCGGAATTTTCTCGATGCTGAATGGCATCCAAACGAAGAATTCCGCGCATGTATGTGTGTGTGTGTGGCGGCTGCTCCGAACTCTTCCCGGGGAACCGTTTGTGGCATCACTCTCCTCCTGATGGATTCTCTTCTGGCCTAAGGTGCACAAACAGGCTCTTGGTGGCACCGTTCATCCGCGCTTTCATGATAAACGAAGAGCTTCACCACAACAGCGACAACATGCTCCAATCGCTGTTCAATTAGAACTGAGTGGATTTCCGAGCTGCGCTCGCTTATATACCGATTGGTGATTTCAATAGCCTGTTTTGAAAGCAATTTTAAGACTATTGAAACAAGTTTTTGGATCAAAAAGTAACAAATATAGAACGCGTAGACATTTTATCTTTCGAATGAAGTGTTTATCATACCATTTCGTTCAGTTGTTTAGGAGCTATTAACGCTCAAAATCTCGGTCTCCGGCGTAACGCTTTCGTTTTCGAAACTTTGATTTTACACCCCGGTATAGAAATGAAAGACGTAGTCCTACGTCAAAAGTGAACAAACCAAGATCGAATTTCCAACTTGACAAACCAGCATCATTCACTCTATTATAGATTAACACTAATTTTCGTTTTTTGTGCTTGAATTTCAATTCAATATTCATGTGACCAAAGTAAAATAATTCAGGTTTTTTGGCTAATCATATTTAAGTAACAAAACCGAGAAAAATAGGGCGAAATAAAAATAACATCACCTATGATTTTAAACGAAAATGACTCGAAATTCAGCAGAAAAAAAGTACTTATTAATATGCGTGGGAGCTATTTTTCGAATAACTTCGATTACTCATGATTTCATTGACAAAACCAGTTTAATAATGGCGTTCCTATTGAAGGGCGTCCCACATCAAATTGCATCAAGGGAAACACGCTGTAGACAATTCTCGCGTAACTTTTGAAAAGGTCCTATGTAACAAATGTAAACAAATCAAGTTAATGGATGCACGCTATTAGTTTTCAATCATTGAATACATTACAAAAACAATCGTTCACGTATCTATCTTCTTCATCTTTTAATCGCCGATGCAAAAAATATCCAATGTACAGATTCGGATTTTAAGCACTCGGCTGTTACTTCAGACGCCTCTTTCCTCCGACGCTCGAAACGTCCAAAGTAACAAAGCAATCAAAACAACACAAAGTCGTACTTCGGTCGTTTTGAGTTTTTGTTTCTTTCAGGTGTTGTTATCTATGTCAGTGCAATTCAACGAGTGATGACAATAATAATCTGTCTTTAGAATGAAATGCTGATGTTTCGATTGTTCTTCAGTAGTTAGTTTCAAAATCTTATCGTGAAACGTAATATGTCCAATGTGCAAACAGGGGCAGTCAAAACGTCCAATGTAACATTTTTCGTTCCGAGGCTTCAAATTTAAGCTCAAATCACGGAACAACTGTTACGATTGGTTTTTCAGAGTTATTATTGACTGCTAGTGGTAAAAGTAGTGATAAAGATCGATACCTTTTAAGACAATTCGCGGAATAATGTTCGGGTCTTCAACTTCATTTTTCTCGAGTTGACGAAAATGTTACATTGGACCTTTTCAAAAGTTACGCGAGAATTATCTATTGGGTACTTTCTTTTGAAAATTTGGGTAGAATTAGTTTAGAGTGTATTGTTTATATTGTTTATATTGTATTGTTGTCAGTTTTTCGAATTCGAATAGCGTCACCCGAAAAGCAACGTCGCGAATTGATTTTGTGCAAGCCTGTGGAAAATCCTCAACTCTCTCGTCGGGACATCGGAAAAGAACTCGGGATCAGGCAGACAACGGTGAGTCGTGTGATTAAACGTTACTACGAAACTCTAAACATATAACGGAAGAATAAATGCGGACAGAATGGATGTTCTATTAGTGATCAGGATCACAAGCATGTCGTGAAAGCGTTTGAGCTGAATTTCAATCCTTCGGTCAGGGATGTGGCCAAAAAATTGAATCTGTCCAAGTCTTTCGATCAGAGAGCCAAAGACCGGGTGGGATTGCATACGTACCAACTGCAGAAGACTCCAAATCGTGACGAACGACAAATACGGTGGGAAAGTCGCGGGCCCAGAAACTGTACACCCAGATGCTGACGAAGCCTCATTGTCTCATCATGGATGATGAGATTTACGTCAAGTCGGACTTCCGGCTTTTCCGGGGCTACTGTCCTTCACCGCCCAGAACAAGTTTGATGTTCCGGAGGAAGTAAGAAAGAAGAAATTTTTAAAGTTTCCCAAGAAATGCATGATTTGGCAAGCAATCTGCTTAATGGAGGGTGCCGCTCTTGACTACCGGGACTGAAAACGAGCAGATCTACCCCTCTGTCGAAGCAACACAAGGGCCCTACGATCTTCTGGCTGGATCTAGCTTAGTGCCACTATTCAAAGTTTGTCCTGTATAACCCACTGCCTACTGCTCAGTGGAAACTAGGATCTGCAGGGTCGTAAATAAGAACAATGGTACATCACTCACACTTCTCAATGTTATGCTGTCAGCTGTAATTCATTTATGATCCGGCAACAACCATAAACCAAAAAAACGAGGTTGACACTGCGAACTAATTATGAATTCTTATGCTCAAAGGCCACAGGGTCAACTGTTCTAGACCTAACCTCACAGTGAGGGAGGCATGAATACAGCTATTGTGTCCGGAGAAAGCAGAAATAGCAAAACGTTGTGATTTTAGAACACCGTGAAAAGATTCAAACTATTCTTGTTAGAGAAACAATTAACAGAGTATACTACATGATATATGTTTTCTTCTATTAAACCTAAATGTTACGTCACATACCACTACGTGCGGTTTTGGGATGTCTAAGAGATTTTTGTGTCTCTCAGTAAAGATTCAGTATTGTTGTTGTTGTAGGATCGACGTCGCAAGTGGTAATATCTGAACACTTTTTCGTATGGTTTTTGCGGTTTCCTTCCGCGCGTGCAATAATTTGCAGGTAGTCTAATTTTCTTGACTGGAGATGGTGGTGCGAGGTTTTCAATTGGGGGTAGATGATAGGTTCGGGTAGTTCCAAATCGCTTAGACGTCTCTCGTCTCTGAATGAATAGCTCCTGAGCTACTGGGACCTTCTATAAAACCAGGTCTATTGTTGGATCTTCTGTCCAGAAAAGCAATGACGTCTTTGTTCCCGACGAGTCTCTACTACCTACTACCAAGTTTTCCAAATTCAAGACCACTGAATACCAGACTAATGGCGCAGTTGGATTTTATGGGATTATTGTCATTATAATTTGTCATAATAATTTTCAATTAATTTATTTAAATGAATGATTCCATGACGGTACAAGATTAATGCCCTGGAAAATACAATTTTTCTAAGCTTTCAAGTTTTTTTTGTGACCCTCATGCTGAGAAACAAAAGAAAATGCTTTTGAGATTTGAAAAGAAATGTGAAATGTTTATTCTATGTTTGAAGAAAAGACAACACTTATATAGAATAAGTAAATAAATTGGAAAAAAGGCATTCGACTTTTAAAAAATCGATTCTTTGCTACCGAGTGAATCTATCAATCAGTGAATCTATCTATATGCCGGTTTGAAAATCGATCCGTCAAGATCGATCTTTTTCAAAAGAACGCCCAATCCTAAAGCTACTATATTTTTTAGAACACTTTGCACCTCACTAGTCAAAAATACTGCTTCCTATTTATGTTGAAGCTTCTAATAAAATCATCAAAATAAACAGCAACTTTAGTGGCAGAGATACATCATCTCAACAAGGCCAATAAATGTTTGGAAGATCACTAATAGTAGTACAACATGACAGTATTACAATTCCTTTTTTTATTCTCAAAATACGGTACAAATTGATAAAAATACGGGACAATGAAAAATGGTCGAAAATACGGTACTGTCCCGTGAAAAACGGTACGTTTGGTCAGCCTAGCCATTGATCATCATATACGGCGACTAGCTTGAGTAGGTCGATGAGTTCGTATATTTGGGATCAAAGGGTACCACCAACAAAAACACCAATGAACATGAAGATTCAGGAAATCGTGGCTACTTTCAACTTCAGAAGATGCCGATATCGAATTGATTGTGTCACTGCTTGACGCTGTTCGATTATTATGATTGTCTTCTATCAATCAATATATTATAGATTCGTTTTATCGTAGGTAAATTTTCAAGTGTCCTTCTTAGGTTTCTCAAGCAAAACCTCCGTCGTTGGATGTGAAAATATGTGGAAAATAGAAAGTTCTCGAACCAATAAGGCCCGATATGTATTGTAGATCCTTCTTATTGTAGAGAAGTTTCTTGGTGACCTTCTCAGGTTTCTCAAAGATAATCTCCGTTGTCGGGTGTCGAAATCATATATAATCATATATAATCGTATCATATTTTTTGTTATAATATTCTAGCGATTAGAAAGTATAGAATCGTACATCCGGCAGTGTATTACCTTAAATACCGTCGATTTTTTAGATCTAGTTTCGTCGAGCAGTTTAGAGTTAGCGTTCACAGAATCACATCACTTACCGCAGTGAATCCTGATTTTAAACCTATCCCACTAACAAATATCCCTTCCATGGTAAACGCTAGGGAACCACGCTATAGAGGCGACCCTTCTGGCATTCGGGCGGCGAATATCATACTATCATTCCTTCCCTTCCCCTGGTGACTGTAAGGACGTGGCCGGCGTCGTTATTGACAATTTAAAGCTCGAATCACCGAAAATTGCACAACGAGAATGATTTGCTAGTCCCAAGCGTCATTCTGAGTGTTCTGTGTGCAATTTGGTTGGTTCAGGTCAATCACGGAGAGCAACTACGAATTGTACAGTCTACCCAAGCTCAAGCTCAAGCTCAAGCTCAAGCTATGGTTGTCTTCTATCAATCCATTTGATTCCACCAATCTGCCGGACGTGACACGTGCAATTTACAGCAGTTATCGCCCACGCACTCATAATTTCACGGAAAATTATCTCCGAAAAGCACGGAGTCCGCATGTACCGGACAAAGGGGATTAAAGCCTCCTGACCCGTAGATTTGCGCACCATATAGAACCAGCTTTGTGCGGAAGAATAACGAACAAATACAAATACAAAAACAACAAAAAATATATAAACCGAAGAAGCCTCAATCCGTTCCCACCGCTATCCATCCAGCTTTTTGTGCCACGGAAAACAGTCTGAATAATTTGTCTGAATTAATTATATTCTTCTCGTTGGAAGTGGACTTCCGCTGCGCCAGCCCAGAGGGTCCTTTTTTGTTGCAGTCGCGCGTACAAAATGTGGAAACTGGAGGGCAACAACACGGGAGAATAAAAGGATCTGCCAAACCCAATTCGATATACCATTGGGGCGCAATAATTGATTGCATTTTTATCGATGTTTTCATATTCCGTTAAACGTGAAATTTCGGAATAACATTTGCAGCGCCTGCATAAAATGCAGAGCAGTGATTTTTTAATCGGTAAACGAGAGTACATGAATATGCAAATGGGGATGTTAGTGTTCACGTTCGGTTCGGATCGAATCGGATCCGGCCAGCAGCAGCAGCAGCAGCATTTCCTCTACCACGTGATCCATCCACCCTTCGCGCTTTTCACAGGAATAACTTTGAGAAGCAAACCAGCCTCGATTTGATGCTTCCCGACGCGGTAAAAATCCAATTAAAATAGTACTGATGCATTTCCTGAAGCACCGAGACCGAGAGTGAGGACAGGAAAAAAAAACCATAAACGCAAGCATTCCCGTCATAAACCGCAGAAAACAATACCCTTGGGACAAATGGGACCAGAAAAAATCCATCCCAATATTACTGCAGTTACAACGTGCGAGGAACTCAGAGAGAGCAGCGCGACGCTGCACGTGACTACGAAAAATTCCACTCATCCTGTTCCACAGAGCACGCGACAGGCGCCGAAAACAGCCGGATTGCTGCGATTGAAAGACACGTTCCATGCGTTCGTCGTGAGAACTAGAAACGTAACGCCCCGTAACGCCGGGCATGCGCCTTCCGAGCTTCCATTCATTGATTTGTTTTCGTTTGTACGCATTCCGCTTTGTGTTCATCTCGTGCTTTCTGTTTCTATTTTTGTAATCATCCTGCTTCATTGAAGGGTTTTTTTTTGTTTGTTTGCACTTGACGTAGATATGATGGTTGTTTTCAATATGAACGCGATACATTGAACTTCGAGATGTACAGGCTGGATTATCGGTGCGGAATGACAGTTATGACGGATATGTTATTCAACTGAATACTTGGGATTGAAGATATGTTGAGTAAACCGTCGACTACCAAATTGTGGAATGCGTAAGCCAAACCACTTGAAACCGTGTTTCAAGGTCCGATGCATTAACACTTCACCAGTTGAAAACCCAAAAACAAATATCTGGGAAACGTGAAATCAGCGAAAACGGCAAATGTTGTACAGTTTTGTCTCAAATTCCGAACACTTAAGCTTTATTGACCATGAAACATTGTCTCATTACTCAAAATTGTACTGTTTCGCGAAGTTAATTTGATTTTAGGAAACAATAGAGCCTTTCTTTCACTTGACTGCAAGAAAAAAGATTTGCAATTACATATTCATGGTAAAAAACTAAACATATGTTTATCACATTTGTCTCGAATTCCGAACAGAAAAAATGTAAACCCCATTTTTAATTTCATAACTTCTAAACTACTAGACCGATTCCGATGATCTCTTGATCTATATATGCAAAAATGAATTTCTGTCTGTCTGTCTGTCTGATTCTTCTGGACTCGGAAACTACTGAACCGATCAACATGAAAATTGGTATGTAGAAGTTTTTGGGGCCGAGGAAGGTTTTCGTGATAGTTTGAGACCCCTCCCCCCTCTCTAAGGAGGAGCTGCCATACAGATTAAACACAAATTTCTACATTTGTTTGCCGGGTCAACTAGTAAATAAATAAATAAAGGCAATGAGGTAGTAATTATTGATTGTATTCGTTTTTTATAGTTTACATGATTTCGAAACCAAGGGCGCTTTATTTTTTTATATTTCCTTGAAAGCTGAGGGTTTTCCACATATTCATATCCAAAAAACAGGGATGTAATTTTTATCGTTCTTGATTTTCCAAAGTTAAAATGTTTTGGTTGAGGAAACTTATTGTACAGAAAATACATGGGAGATCCTTTTTTCTGCGATTTGCATAATGAAGAAGACCGGCACTATTTTCCTCAAATTGGCTTGAAGTAGAGGTAAAACTCGTAAGAAGATTCTTTTTCTCCCGTTTGAAAGATGAGAAAATTGTATACTTTATATTTATATATTTATATTTTATATGAAACTTTTAAATTGGTGGATTAGTTTTGGGAGCAAAAAACTTGAGTGGTTTTAAAACTGGTTTTATTAATTTTATCCCCAAAAAATCCATAATAAACTTGATTGTGTCCATCAATTAATTTGAAACTCTCTAAACGTTCTATGATTTGTTCTTCGACATCTAACTCCTATATTGTCTAATGACTTATCAATCCAAACTCTGTTTGTTTACATCTCTATTCAGAGTTACACTCTAATTCAAGATACCACAACCTTCCCTGACAGAAACAATATTAAGAAAAGAATGTAATCTAATCAATGAATACAATGCCCTGACTCTAAAAAGAATATTTGCGATTCCAGTTTTCTTTTTATATAAGTTACCTATTATTAATCGCATCTAACACTCCACGTCTAGAAGAAAGGGATTCCGCAGTATTTTTTGTTGTATCAAAGTTTATTCTGTTAGTCGAGGCTCCGAAGACACTAGAACTCGAAAATAGAAGAAATATGGTGTCTGGAGCGTAATTTTCGAAGATAAAAATTAAGAGATATATATTTCATCTCTTTTTATATCATTTGTCTTACATTTGATGTACTTTTCTAAGCTAATTATGTTTTGGTTATTTGTTTCATCGGTGATAGATTCTATGACAGTAAATTCAAAGCTTCCTTCATCTTTATTCTTACATGACAAATGTTTTTACAATGTGTGTCGGCCTTATCCCGTTTTTGTAGGGATACCATCTAGTCGGAGCTAAAAATCAGAACAACTATCGCGGCTACGACTGTGACCAAAACATTATCATTCTGTTGAGATATAAATGAATAAATAAAAAAACACGTCGTATGTGATTTTGCACATCATGTTTCCAAAATGCATAAATCTATTTATTTCACATTCTCGGACGATCCTTGCGGTGAAAATACTCCGGAGGATATGACTTCTGTTCAGTACGAGCACAGGAGATTTTAGGGCGGCTTCCGTGTCATCAAACAACGACAATAGAGCAATAATGTAATAGCGCAATAGTGTCGGAGGCAATCCATGGATTTGAAGCTTTTATGATGTATAAAACGCAAGAGCTTCTTCTGCAGCTCAAATCTTCTAAGCAATACGATGCATACATAAGAGAAGGCCGGAAGATACAACATTCAGTCACACCCCGACCGGCAAGGAGTGTTGACGTTGAGAGTTTATTTGGGAATGTTGTTGCTATGTCCATTTCCACGCCGCTCAAACTCTCAATACTCACCATGCTGGTCGGGGTTTGACTGAATGTTGTATCTTCCACCCTTCTCTTATATATGCATCGCGCTCCGATGTAGCACAAGGAGAGCATAAACGTGAATATATATTCTTCTGGGTCTGGGCTGTGTATGTTGCAAAATATGCGAAAAGATTTAATGCGTGCTTATTTGCAATGTGTCTCTTGTTTCGCTCTCTAATATTACTCTTATATTGCTGTGGCATTAGTGGCTTTAACTTTAGTGATCAGTATCTCGAATAATATCGGTCATACAATTTCAAGTTTAGGCTCGTTGTAAAGGTGGCATTCCACACTAAAAAAATCTTTTGTTGTTTATTGTTTGATCCATTCAGTTGTGAGTTACAGGGTGTTAACAATGGAGGTCAACAAAGAGAAAGTTCGGTACATTTCACACTTTTTCATTTACAAAGGCGAAAATGCAAGCCAGCCCGCTGAAATTATGCATGGTGTTCATGGTGCCGTTACTGCAACAGTAAAATACGTGCACATTAATTTATTTTAAATTTTTTCAAATTCTTTTTTCAATTTTTTATCCGCTTTTTTTTAAATTTTTTGTTTTAATGCAATACACTAAATTATAATCTCTACTGTCAACAAATGGACCGTTTGAAGCTAGCAATTGACCAGAAACATCCAGAATTGGAAAACAGAAGAGGCGTTTTGTTCCATCAGGACAACGCAAGGCCACACAATTCCGAGAGCTTGTTCGGCATGTTTTAATGTATCCACCATAAAGTCCGGACCTGGCACCAAGCGATTACAACCTTCTTCTCGCATTGCAAAATTTCTCGAGCGGTAAGAAATCGGGATCAAGAGAAGATTGTGTGAATCTATTGTTAGAGTTTTTCGCAAATAAGGACCAAGACTTCTATGATAGAGACATTACGAAGCTGCGTTTAGAATGGCAACAAATTTTGCAACAAAACGGTGCATATTTGGCCCAAATCGGACAATCCGAAGCATATTAAAAATAGTTTTGAATTTCAACCAAAAATAATGGAAAACTTTTTCCCCAACCTAATATTATTAGGCGACCAATTTAAAACCCTAGTCAGATCTTCATTAACTTTTTTTGACGTAGAACTACGTCTTTCATTAAGGGTGCCAAATCAGAAAACAGGTCACGGTTTTTATGGAATAAAGTTAATGTTAATAACTATTTTTGCCGCGAAAGGATTTTGGCGATTTACATACTAAACGAATCGGAAATTCCGTAAGATTTGTTTAATATGCTATACATTAGAATTCCCTGGTTTGTAAATGGTTAAAAATCATGAAAACTTTTAGCGTTTTCATTTTCCCATGCATTTGCTTGTACATTTGTGTGCTTTCCCGAACAGAGCAGTCAGTAACGAGCAACTTATCGACGACCAACGGAGGGGAAGTCGTAGGATTTCAAGTCTCCGTGAACACAGAAAAAGTAGAAGAATGAAAGGGAATTTTTGCTTAGAGTATAAACAGTGGATCTCGCTGAGGCAAACTTTCATTCGGCATCGAACTGTTGAGCAATCCAGTTCACTTTGCTTTCGCTGCGCTTCGATCTAAGATTGGACCCCACCAGTGGTAATCCAACTTGGATATCGTCGTGTGGTTTTTTCTGTTCGTTTTTGGCGTTATTTGTATCGTGTGTTTTTCTTTCCGCGTCATAAATTGGACACTTCGCGTAGTCTGTGATGAGCAAGAAGAAGAGGAAGGCAGGCTCGAGCCCTGCAAAAAAACGAACGCATTGCCAGGGGCAATAACATTTCGAGGTAAGCGTCATCTAATGATGCACGCGATGTTGGTGCAGTGAAAAGCGCTCGCACTGAACGAGCCTTCGCGAGTGTGACACCGCATCGAACAACAGCGAAGTAGGCGATTTCGGCGCGTCGGTCGAACATGTAAACGCCGTTACCCAGGCAGCAACCAAATCAAGCTCTCCCCGCTGGTGGTGAAGGCGGTCGCTCTTGACAAACTCATCAGCGAATTCGCTTCGAAGGGTGTTACAGCAGGGTACAAGCTGTGTGGCATAATTCAGTCTTTTTCCAAGCAGTTAACATTGTTTGTTTTCCGTCATCATAAGGGCTTCGTTGGTGCCTTTGAGGATGCATCAATGCATTAAACTGACGTTATGGCGAAGCAGATGTTAAGATTGTGCGCCAAAGCGTTATAGAATGATATCCGAAGATATAAACAAGCGACTTATATAAAATAACAGCGTAGTTCTACGTCAACAATGCGGTCGTATCTTGGACACAACCTCCTGTAATTTTTTAGATATTTCAGTAATTTAGTCACTCATACAATCAAAATAAAATTGTACGTTGTTCCCAGATGAATATTACAATTATTTATTATTTCAGGTAACTCATTAATGCACAGAGAAAATAAAATTAGACCCAGAACTAAGCCCTGAGGAACTCCTAATAACACGGAAAAAATTGGATAAAATCCCATCGCAAAATGTAGCCTGCGAGCGTCCCTCCAAATAAGACTTGATCAAATTTGAGAACCCGAAATTCGATCTAAGCTTCTGACATAAAATTTCATACGACACTGAATCAAACGAGTTCGAAAAATCTAACAGAATCAGAATGACAGGAGGACCCCTGTCGAGTACAAGTCATATATCATCAATAATCTTAGGCGTAGTTGTTTTGCTACTATGCTTCATGCGAAAACCAGATTGAAACGGGTGTAACAAGTTTTTTTCTATTCAGATGTTCGCAAATATTTATTTTAGCAATTTTTTTTTTAATTCTTTTATTTTTACAGGCTCAGTTACGTAAGTTTAAAGGAGCCGAATTCTTAAATATGTTTTTAAAACTAAAACTAAAATATATGTACAAATAATTTTCTTAAATCTATGGTTAGTAATGTGGGAAACCGATTACTCGCGGTGGACTCGAGTTTAGAAGGGTGACATAATTTTTCAGGAAAAGGAATATTATTTTAGCAATGTGCTCAAATACTTTTTTATACATTGATTTCGATGAGTATTTTTTGACTGCACATCGATTTTTCACGATCATTTGTGAAAATATTAACTCTCATTTTTTCTCCCATTTCTGCAGCTTGGTGTCTATACACAAAAAAGTGTCGCAATAATAATAATGTAAAATGCTACAACATTCTTACACTTCATTATAACTTTTAATATGAGTCTCTGTGTAGAACGCATTACAATTTGAACACATACTTTCTGAATAGTATTAAAACATTGTTTGATGTTGTAAGCCGCTTCCGCGACACATATTCGTTCTCATTCGTTCATAAATTCCAACGTTTTTCAGATTATAATTGTCCGATCTTGAGCTAGACTAACCGCGGTTTCTAGCTTTCAGAATTTCGGATCGAGCCCGGCTGAGGTATGAATTAGTAGATTTTCGGTCTTGAGCTAAATTCGATACGAAAATATTCAATGATATTGGGTTTAACTCGATTCGAATGATTGAAACATATATTGGTCTTGGGCCGAACCCAACTTAATATGGTGAATAAGTAGGATTTTACGTATCAATCCGGACTCCGTTTGTTTACATCTCTCATCAGGAGCTACACTCTAATTCAAGATACCATAAATATATAATCGAGTCTGTATATAATCGAGTTCGATCTGCTACTTCAGGAATCCGGTTTTGTTATCGTTGTTTTAGTTGAAATCCTGATCAAGAAAATCAATTTTACTCTCGTTAGTTTGCGCCTGCGAACTACGGTTTGCAAGGAAAAAGCTCACAAACATTTGTTTACAAATGGTGTTAGGTCTTTTTATATTGTTGATCCAGAATTGGACTGTTCTATAATCGAATTTGTGAAGTATTGCTGTATTTGCCTGATAATAGAGTGATCAAACTACTCCTCTTCGGAATTCGAAACATGCATCGTAACTTGATTCAAATTCCGAACACTATTTAATTATTAATTTTACGGTAGAATATACCAGAGAATGCCTGGATTTTCATTATTCAGTTATTTATAACATTAAAGTTAAGTAAATTTACATTTAAAAATGAGGTGTTCGAAATTTGAGGCAAAACGGTAATTGAGCATCATTATCATACAGCAGAAGCAGTTCAGTTCGCAAGTCAAGAGCATCATCACCACCGTTGTTGGACGAAAAACAGATGGATGCCGAAAAACTTGGGGCCCCAAAAACAAAAACCGAGTCTGGAAAGTTTTCCGCGCAATAACCATTCTCAACATTAAGCATCCCATCGCATCAGCAAGCATTGCTCAATTCCTCTAGTTAAGACCAGATCAGAATACGGAACAACGCTCAATCGCTCAGTCCCCTCTATTCCTCAAACTCAACACAACATTTCCCGCGTCGTCGTCGTCAGGTCCGGTCAGCTGGAAGTCCAACATCATTGCTCAGTTTGCGTGAAAATTTGTATTAATTAAGACGTCTTTCAATTGGGTGGAAAAAGTTTTGCATCTCGTTATCGGTCGTCGCGAGTTCGCGAGCAGAAGAACCAGAAAAAAAAGAAGTGTATAAAAAGTTTGCGCGATGACGGAAAACAGCAGCACCGTGGTTCCACCGCCCCGATACCATCATCCGGTGGCGTCTTCCCAGCAGAACCATCAGACCCATTTACCGCCGAGGCCAGCAATCAGCAATAAACCGCCACTTTCGATAATCAAATTCCTAGAGTTGGTACGCGATCAGATTAATTGATTCAAAATTTTCGTCCTGGTTCCGCCGACAGTAATGGGATTGAATTTCCCTTCCGTGCCGATGGTGCCGATGGGCGAAACGGAAATGGAACCGTCACAATCTCTTCCGAGCCATCGGAGGTCGTTTGATCAGCCACCGGAAAAGAAAGAGAGGGGGGGGGTATGGGAAGAAAGTGTTCAGCATGTGGAGAAGTGAAACACTATATCCGTCGTTTGATCTTGCAGTTTGCAATCCGTTTTTCTCCGTTTTTTCAACATTGTTGTAGAATCGAAACGGCTGAGCAGATTCTCTACTGCTTTTATTGGACTAATGTAATCAAAATTTAATAAATGATATGTTTTGGAAATATTCGTACGAGAATTACTAGTGAAGCCTGTTAAAGAGTTCTCTCTTGTGCCGGTTCTGTATTTGTTCATATTTGTAGTTGTTTTGTGTTACATTAAAAAAAATTTCATCGCTAGCCACAATTTTTTCACATTTTTCTGACAATTTACGGATTCCGTGCGAAAGAAGCGTTCGTCTTTCGAAACCTAGAATGAATCCAGCCAGTTTTTAATATCCTGTTCTGGAGTAAAGTGTATTCCACTCAAAATTCATATGGAACATAATTTCCTTGCTTTTGGATGTATCCTGCGGCTCTGAGTCGTTTATAAACAGCTTGTCAAGTTACTCGTAATTATTCTGAAAGCTCTGCATTGCAATATTGATCGAGTAATGTCTCTAATTTTTCGTTTCTTTCTTTTCACTTTCAAATCGTCCAAATCCCTACAAAACTTGTCCTTTGATGCAGAGTCACTATAAACTTCCACAACCATTCAATGCGCTTCAGCTGCACTTTTTGTCCAAAGAATACAGCACATCAAGCCTTCCCGCAAATGGTGCTTATTTGCAGCGAAACACGATCATTTCAACACAGTACAAATTAAATATGTTCTGCAAAGCACAACGACTTGTAAAAAATATACACTTAATAACAATATACGATTGAACAAAAATCAGCTGTCACCGTTGACTATTTATAGCTCCTTGGGCCATCTTGTGTTTAGGGAACGAATTAAGTTACACACCTAGTGTTTTAGAAGTAAATAACTTTTAGTGCTATCCTAGATGGTTTTTATAAGTTTACTCCCACAAATGCGCGATAAACTTGATTGTTTCTATCAGCCAAATTAGAACTCTCCAGTTGCTCTAGAATACTTTGACACTACACTGTTATTTCTCTCACCTTCGCTGAAAAAAAATATTTTTAACACTTCCTAATAGACCTTCTTTTAGGTGCACCGAAAACTACGATTTTTACTCCAATGTGTTCTTAGTGGTTTACATATATTTTTGTTTCGAGACTGTTAGTGAAAATGGTTATTTGATTGATTTTCGCAAATTATTTGATTTTTTTTTTTGGCAAATTATTTTTAATTTTTTCATTAGGGTGACCATTTCCATTGTAAGGTGATAAAAAAAAAATTTCTCTTATTTCCAAAAAATTACTTTTTTCAAAAACTCATACCTCTTGAACTACTGAGCCGATTCAAACTGACATATTAACATATTAGTTGACATATACAAATTAAAGCCTTTTAGTTGGTCTTTTTATATTTTACTAGCTGACCCGGTAAACTTCGTCCCGCCCAAAATTTATTTTTCGTTATCACATCAACGTTTTATTACAAAGCGCACGTTCATGGGTCCAATCGAAGAACTGTTCATTGATTGATCGTCTAACTTACCCTTTAAAATTATATAAAATATATATAGAATTCCGTAATTCTTCCAAAACTCGATATTAGAATATCAAATTATTTTCAGACACATTGAATTTTTCGAATTTTCCCATTTCCTTCAGAGTTTTCCGAAAATCTTCAATTGTCATGTTTGGTTGGAATATGTTTGGTTGAAATATGTGCACTATTTTTATGGGACGCCCTCTCCTTTCCAGAGGAGGAAGGGGTGTCATACCATCATAGAAACATTTCTCGTACCCAAAAACCCTCACATTCAAAATTTGGCTCCATTTGCTTGATTAGTTCTCGAGTTATGCAGAAGTTTGTGTTTCATTTGTATAGCAGCCCCCCTTTAGAGAGGGGGAGGAGTGTCGAACTACTATAGAAACGTTTCGTGCCCCCCGAAACCTCCACATGCCAAATATGGCTCAATTTGCTTGATTATTTCTCGAGTTATGCAGAAATTTGTGGGAGGAGGGGTCTCGAACTATTATAAGAACCATTCCCGACCCCAAAAAACCCTACATACCAATTTTCATGTCGACCGGTTCAGTAGTTTCCGAGTCCATAAGAATCAGACAGACAGACAGACAGAAATCCATTTGTATATATATAGATGTTTAATACTACAGTTTCAGAAAAAAAAAGATTTTTCAGACCTCCGCACAGTGGGACCGTTCTGAAAAAAGACGTCAAAAATCTTACATAATACCCATCTATCAGTCCTTCAGAGATATAACTGTTTTTCAGGGGAGACTATCTCAAGACTAGTTTTTTAACTAAAATTATACCTAAATAACATTATATCAACTCAACATTTTCCACAAAGTTTTAAATAACATGGGAATACGAAAAATGTTCTAGGTATGCTATGTTTTATCTTAATATATTGGTAACCATCAAAATTCAACTTACAGAGAATGTTTTTGGAGGTTTCTATAAGATTGCCCATGACATCTGACCCTCTGATAAGCAGCTTTCGAATACGAAAATCGAAAAAGGTCCAATTGCTATCACAAACTACAATAAAACTACTGCGAAATAACTCAAATTTGAGCTTTGATAGTGAGATAGAATCAGAAATTGATTTAAAAATGAGTATAATGCGAATAAACATCAATAGTAGATAAAGTATGAAGAAAACAGAGTAAAATGTTGAGTAAATTGCGCTGTAAAAATTGGTATAAAAAGTGATGTCCCCGATAGTTCCCGAGATCGAAAAGTAGTATGCAAAGTAGGATGCAATGACGTGCACATTTTTGAATAATTTAATGAAGAAAAGTGACATATCTTTGCTTGCTAACCACTGTACATCGCAATGGCGTCATTTAACACTAATAGTGTCTTCAGAAATTATATGTATTCCCATGTTATCTAAAACTTTGTGGAACGTGTTGAGTTAATATAATGTAATTTAGGTATAACTTTAGTTAAAAAACTAGTTTTGAGATGGTCTCCACTAAAACACAGTTATATCTCTGGAGGACTAATAGATAGATATTATGTATCTTCAGCAAAGTTTCATGAAATTTATAGCTCTACAATGTTGCTTAAGCCATAACTCTGATTTTTGGATATATATTGTGAACAAAATCTCAGCTTTAAAAAAAAAAAATAAAAAATAGAGTACCCTTGGTCCCGTGACCATGAAAACTATACAAAAACAAATCTCAAAAAGATCTTCTTCTTCTTCTTCTTCTTCTTCTCTTCTTTTCTTCTTCTTCTTTTGTTACCATACCATACCATAGCGGTATGAACTCACTGGGTTAGAATCTGTTGATTTTTTTTTTGAGGTACGACTACCTCTTTGATTTTAATACAGAGGGATCGCTCTACGAAAAATGTTAAGAAAAATTAAGAGATTTCAAATGCATATTACGCAAATCGAACATTATTTCACCATAAAAACTACTACTCTCGGTGGTGTAGAATAAGACTTATAAGGATAACACAATGCAGTATTTTCAACATTTCATTTGTTGTTACAAAAGAGTTAAAACAACAGATTTCTGAACAATGAAAAGAATTACATTAAATTGTTCCGAACATTCATACTCCAACGTCAAATTTACGTCCTTGGCCCTAGGCTCATACCCTTCTACTTTTGTGTTTCAGATAACCAGAAGGACTGGAATCGTGTACGCCAGGGTACTACTTTTTTCCGAACACCTTCACTTCACCAGTTCGTAACCATTTCAATTTTAAATATTCCCGTTTAATTCTTGTTGTGTTGTTAAAAGATGAAGAAAAAAATAATAAAATGATGAATGGTAAAAATATTCTTTGTTTTTTTTTGTTCCCAGCTTGAAAAAACGTTCATAATTCTGACCTCTACACTAGAAAAAGCTTAAGTTTAAAAATGTACTGCTGTACTGTGTTTGTATAAAAATCAAACCAAACTTTATCTGTCAAAAAGTGTCAAATATTTGACGTCTGGACAAACAGTGTACGGCCACCTTAAGTGCCAAAGTGCTAAGTCTTTCGAGCCAAATTAAAAAAATACACTTATGATAATCGCAACAATTGCAGCCGTGTATAAGTGATAACTGATGCACGGTTTCCTCGAAGATGTTTTCCAAGGCGTCAATCATCTGCGCGTTATCGAAATAGACCAGAGACCCTGTATAGCCCCAAAAAATATTCCAACACCCACGGGTCAATTAAATAAAATTAGTCGTTCGTCGCATCTTTTTCAATAAATCAAATGTGGCACGCTCGATGTGGCATGTTGCATCTTCTGGTGAGGACAACAGCTCCTCTATCAGCCATTACATGCCAAACCGATATAGTGGTTCTCAGATTTCCGTCAAAAGTGGCAGTTTTGCAAAACATTAGACCCATTTCCATTTTAGGGTTGTCCGAAAAATTATCTTTTTTCCTTTTTTTCCAAAAATTACTTTTTTTTAAAATTCATAACTTTGGAACTACTAAACCGATCCAGATGATCGACATATCTAATTAAAGCCAATTTTTGAAAAAATACTACACCTGCAGAAAATTCGAATTCTGTTCTCGTTATTATTGATTGTATTCGTTTTTTATTGTTTTCATAGTTCTGAAAAGCTAAGGACATAACATATGTCGAAACCAGAGAGGCGTTTTTTTCGTTTTTGAGTTATGATTTTTCATAGTTAACCGATGTTCCAGAAATTCATTTTTCCCTTTTTTTCCAAAAATGACTTTTTTCAAAAATTTATTACTTTTGAACAACTGGACCGATTCACATAGTTTCCGATAATTTTAACATCGTTTCCAGTGCCTGGCCACAACTTGTACGGTCCTACATTACTACAGCTTCGATGACGGCGATCTCGTCACCGGTTTCGTATCGACAGGAACGTTCTGCGGATATATTGTCATCCTGTTCACCGTTATGATTGGTAATTATACAAAAGCTCCGTATCCGAATCATCATTGATTAACAGTAGCTCGCAATCCGCAGGTTATTTGATGAAAGCTCACGTCCACCGGCGACTCAACCTGTTCTACAGCCTGCTCGGCTGCGGCCTCTTCCTGACCTCGGGTATATTCATCATCGGTGCCTGGGAGCACGCCTTTCGTACGCGAACTCGAGATCTGGCCATCACCAAAGGATCGATTGCAATAATCAACGGAGTTATCTTCCTGATGGACACTATTTTCACCTTTCGCGATAGAAAGTGAGCAGACCCACTTTAACTCGTAGCCTAAATCTGTCGGCTCTTTCCGCCAATCACTCGCCCAATCACCGTCTAATTTAGTTGAAACTGGCTGAAACAAGTTCGTTGACCGCTTGGACCGATATCGATTCGCTCCGAACTCTCTGGCTCGCGCAAAACTGCATACAGCGGCCAACGTCAACGTCACTTTCCCATCCGAAACATTACCCTGCTAGAAGCGAACAGACGCGTTCAAATAATTGGGATATCTACTGCCCACCCAACCGGGTTAACCCCTCAACTCAAGTGTCGACAACAACTCGGCAACTCAAAAGCGCTACGCTGAAATGTGCCAAACATTTAGTTCCGTCAGTTCTCCCATTTCACGTTAATAAATTTGATTATGCACAAATTATTTGTTTCATTGTTGCCTCTTCGCCGCGTGCGGCCTCGTTGCACTCCGAATCAAAAAACGGAACGCGAACGAAACGTGGGAATACGGTTGAAAACACCTGTTTTAATTTTGAGTGCATTGTGTACACGATTGCACAAAACTGCTGTTTGCATATTTTACGGTCGCGCATATGTTATTGATTGAAACCGAACTGACTGAAATGCAATTCTTCATTTGGCGTTTATCCGACTATCAAACGACAGGTAATCAGCACTGATAACGAGCGGTGACAGTTTACGGTTTGTTAATCAACAATTGGCGCCGTTACGTTTTGGGCGGGGAGGGGCGTTTTTGTTACTCGGAGCTGAATTTATTGTCTGGATGATTTTAATCCAATAACAAACGTTTTTGAACACGGCAATCTATCTGTGTTCTTTAATAGTGGATATGTATTTTAATCTACATTTGATGCATTTTCCATATTGTAGATATTGTAGAGAGGAGCGTCGATCAGGACCGCAGCTTCGCCGGCTCAATACTGCTAAGACTGCTAAGGCTGCACTTAGAAAACACTCAAAATACCGTCTCCCAAATTTAATGCAAAAATATGTACAACTTAACCGTCAATACCAAAGAACAAGCAAACGGTGCCATGTAATTTACCTACATGATATTCATCGAAAATTAAAGAGTTCTATTTTAAAACAGTGATAGGTAAGGCGATTCATCATGTTAATCAATTGAATCTTGATGCAATATTCGTTGTTACTAATCCTCCATAAGGCAGTGCTTTCAACCGAGTTGAACGTCCAATGGCTCCTCTTTCCGGGAGTTAGCAGGTTTAATAATTGGATGAAAAACTCAAAACAAGGGATCGGAAACTGGAAGCGAAATAAGCGGAATTTGTGGGGTATCCAAGTTGTTTGCTCGTGCCGTGAGAACATCCCAGTACATTCTGCAAGTAATGAAATGTAACAACAGGAACTGCTGCATTAAAACAAGGAGCAGCTACTGTTGGAATTTATACCAAATTGTTTAGTCCCGATGAAAACCAAATATGGATCAACCAGACCATCCCCGATTATATCTGTTTTACTGCCCTGCACCCACACACACACACACATACAAGATGAGGCACCTCAATGTGAATACAACGCTGATGAGACAGACTGCATCCAAAGTCATAGTTGTGTGAATGTCGAATTCAGTCATAAATATAGGGGGAGGTGGCCCTGATCCGACTTCCTAAACTGCAAGAGCCATTCATCACATAAAAGTATTTTTGACGTAGGACTACGTCTTTGATTTCTATATAGGGGGGTCACTCTAGGAAAAATTTAACGTTTTTTAAGAATTTTCAAATGCATATTACGCAGAATCATTCTTACAGTATATGTTAGAATAGATACCATTAGACGGCAATTTTATCCAGCATTTTTTTTCGCCTGAGACATCAATAGTGGAAATAATGAAACAAATGAGCAATTTAACAAATAATAGAGGTATGTTTTGCGAGCGGATGCGAATGTAAATCATGTATTATGCATTCTTTTTTCCAACTTCGTTCCCATGAAAGTTGTATGTAACACAAAAATGCGTGCAATAATTCGTTCTATCTAATAAATTAGCAAAGTAATCAGATGCAAGATTTCATGCATCATTCAAACTTCACGCAAAATTTCATCAAAGGAACGAGTAAAGTGTCACCCATACAGTGATCGTTCATTAATTTGGAGGAGGCAGCGATTATAATGCGAGGACTTATTGAGATTGGCATTACATCGCATCACAAAAATGAAACGAAATGAAATGTTAATAATCTTCATGACTCATATTCATAATTCTCAACGACTATAGATGCTATAGATGCCTATTATCGGCAATAGAACCAATACGACTTGATTGTGATAGTCGGCAAATGAACATTATTTCACCGAAAAAGCTACTGCTATCGATGCCTAATAATAAGAATAAGACAATGGAAAGAAATCACAATACCATAGCTATTCATTGAGAATAAAGCAACTTCGTGATTTCATCTGTATTCTATCTCAAAATATCACGAAATCGTGAGTATGTTCAACTTGTTTTTTCGTTTCTTCCCCATAAATTTCATATTCAATGTAATCAATGTGGAGGCGATCTGGCGTAGTGGTGACATCCATGCTTCTCACGCTAAAGGTCACGAGTTCAATTCTCACTCCCGACATTCTTCCAAAAATGGAAGTAAAAGTGACGAACCAGCCAAATGAGTTGAAAGTCACTATAAACAGTTAAAAAAAAAAAAATGTAATCAATGACGATATAATTTTTTTGTTTACCTATTCATATATACTTCATCTACCATTCCACCCTGTTATATGTCTCACTGATATTCATTAATCATTTTCAGTTAGACAGTTGAACTTCCTGCCAGAAGCTTATTGTCTTTCTTTGTTCGTTACAAACCGTGTGAACGTTATGAGTACATACAACAAACGGCCCTCTTCAGGGCTACTATTTAGAGTTTCAAAAGAGTTAAACTAATAGATTTCTGAACAATGAAAAGAAATTCATTTCAAATAACCGAGTGTTCTGAACAATCACAGTCCTACGTCAAACTTTCGTCCGTGCCCCTAGCTGTGAATATCCGGTCTACTTGTAGGCCGTTGTTTTTGCCCCGGGGCCCGGTAAACACGTCTGACCTCTGCAATGACTGGAGCGAGGAAGCGCCTTTTCCGTTTGACGTGTTCAGATGAGCTGTCGGGCCGAGCTCCAGGTCTGCTTGTCGGCTTGCTACACTGAGAGGAATAGTTAGTAAATACGACGATTTTTTTGGTAAATATTACCAATTCGCTAGTCATTTTCGACACTACTAATTATTAGTACATTCTACCAAAACAAATTGGTAGACACAAATTTCAAACAAAACCACGGTTTGTAAATCCAATGTTGGCTCAATTTCGGAGCAATATCAATGGTGATGTTGGCCCTCATTTGTAAAGGGATAATAACAGTAATAACGATATTTGTCGAATAATAAATTTTCATTTCGAAAGCTGTGTTCAAATAATTTTATTCTTATTTATATTCTAATATTAATATTCACACAAACCTTTGCCGTTTTTCATTTTCGTAGAAGTTTGTTGTGAGCGGCAGTTGGGCCATCAGCGCTTTTCATATACCCACTTATTCACCTACGGAGTCGGACGGGACATCGAAACATCATTCCTCGATAATGCATGCCGTACGCTCTCCGCTCTCCTTGATGTGGCTTACGTTGTAACAACCGCAAGCAACACGTGGAATAGTGGTATTTCTACAAAATAAAATAAATATTTAGATACAATGAATCAACAGAAACAAAATGTTTACCTCCGTATCGCTTCACTTCCACTAAAGAAATGGCGAATGCACACACACAGTTGCTAAGCATGAAAATACTCAAGGTTACTAATGCTATGAAGTAGAATGTACGAAACGTTGGTAGAGATGTACATTGAATCTGACATCAGTTTTACAAGACTTTGGTAATATGTACAAAAAATGTGTACATTTTACCAATTTTTTTCAGAATTTTTAGAGTGTTTTTCGCGGTACAAAACAAATTATATATATTTTCAGGCATTTCAAAATTTTGAAAGAAATATTACTTTGAGACCCACTTTTGCTCTAAGTTTTACTTAAATGCATTCGTATGTGTTGTTCATATGTAGCGTAATTTTTTCTTAAAGTTTTAAGAGGATTGCGCGAAAAAAAAATTATTTTGGCCTTTGGGCATTTTTAGTTTATTTTGAAATTAGAGACCCAGTACTGCTCTGACATTTATTTATATTTTGTTTTTTATATGTCTAAATTTTGTCGGTATATTTAGGGTATTGCGCTGAACAAAGATTTTTTTTCTCATATCTTGAAATATATGAGATCATCTTTACATCGGATTTAGATGGTTTACTAAATTCATAGGAGTCAGCAGTACGATAAAGCCCTGTGAGAAAAAAAAAGTCCTTGTGGGAAGAACATTCGGATTAATGAGAAAAACACTTATAAACATCCAAATTATTATTATTTTTTCATTTTAATCTTACAATTGAAAACCACGAATTCAATGAAATAATCGATTTCCAGAAAATAAAAATAATAATGCAGACGATGAAGAAAATTATGTTTGTTTCTCGCAATGCTCTTAAACATTCAGGGAAAAATGCACCACATGTAGAAAAAGACACATACGAACGCATTTAAATAAAAATTAGAACAGGAGCGGGTCTCAAAGTTATATTTTTTTCAAAATTTCGAAATGCCAAAAAATATATAAATTTTTTTTGTACCGCATATTTAATTTTATTTTATTTTTTTTTTTTTATTAAATTCGTTTATTTTTACAGGCTCAGTTACATAAGTTTAAAGGAGCCGAATTCTTAATTATATTTTTATTACTATACATAAACATTTTCTAAATCTAAGGTAAGTAAGGTAGAAAACCGATTACTCGCGGTCTACTCGAGTTTAGTAGGGTGACATATTTGTTCAGGAAAAGGATGGGATATAAGGAAATTGTTACAATAATGATAATCTCACACACTCAATTCTTAAATATATTCGTATATCTATTGTGTATTTACATTTCAACTTATTCTACTGTTTGTAGCAAGGGGACCAATTGCACGCAAAGGATATAAGGATATAAGGATAATCACACACGAACATCGATAGCTTTAAGGAAAATATAGATTTGGGACATGTAATCAAGGTCTAACCGAGCCAACACATCTCTCACCGGCACATTGGGCTGTCTTCCTCTAGCCCTGAGGGAGTTTTCTAAATTCGATCTGGCGACAAGATACAACTCGCACGACCAAACAACGTGCTCGATGTCGTGGTAACCGTGGCCACAAACACAAAGATTGTTGTCGGCAAGATTAATACGAAAGAGTAGCGCGTCTAACGAACAGTGGTTGGACATGAGTCGGGAGAAGGTGCGAATAAAGTCTCGACTCAAGTCCAGACTTTTGAACCATGGTTTGAAGCTAACCTTAGGGATAATTGAGTGGAGCCACCGGCCCAATTCATCTTCGTTCCATTTGCGTTGCCAATTAGCAATGGTATTTTTACGGACTAAAGAATAAAATTCATTGAAGGCGATTTGACGCTGATAAATATCGCCTTCAATCGCACCTACCTTTGCTAATGAGTCAGCCCTCTCATTACCCGGAATTGAGCAATGAGAAGGGACCCAGACAAAGGTAATGACATAACAGCGTCTGGTTAAAGCACTCAAAACTTCTCGTATTCTCTCAAGGAAATACGGCGAGTGCTTTTCCGGCCTCACTGAACGGATAGCTTCGACAGAGCTAAGACTATCCGTTACAATGTAATAGTGTTCAACAGGTCGTGAGGCGACGCTGTCCAGCGCCCAGTGTATTGCTGCCAATTCAGCAATATACACTGAGCAAGGATACTGAAGACTGTGTGAGGTGCTAAAAAATACGTTGAACACTCCAAATCCTGTGGACTCATTCATAGAGGACCCATCAGTAAAGTACATATTATCGCAATTGATACGCCCATACTTTGCATTAAAGATCGTAGGAACGATCCCCGATAGAAGATAATCTGGAATTCCATGGATTTTCTCCTTCATGAACAGATCAAAATGTACAGAGGAATTGATGTAGTCAGGAAAACAAACACGGTTGGGAATATACGAAGAAGGAACAACCTGCATGGAGATGAATTCATGATATGAACTCATGAATCCAGAGTGAAAATTTAGCTCGATCAGTTGCTCAAAATTTCCGATCACCAATGGGTTCATGGTTTTCTTATTTACTAATACAAAATTTGGCGCGCGCTAAATTCACGGGCGCGCGCTTCGAATGGCTTTATTATTTGTTATGTTTACAATTCTTGTTTTTTTATTTACTAATACAAAATTTGGCGCGCGCTTCCTCGTGCTGACTCTGCACGCGATTGTGTAAAGAGCAACACAATTAAACTAGGGCAAATTTAGCATACGCGGAAACAAAAATTAACAACAGGGCCGTTCATCTCCAAGGTGGATGTACTTTTGTAAATTGACAACAACGCGCGTGTTAAAATGAAATATGGAAAAATGGAGCGAAGCATTCTCCAAGAGTCTCTATAATGATGTCTGAAGCGATTAGGGCCGCTTCAAAGGTGTATTTTTCACCATAGATCCCATGGGGTACCATATAAGGACTCAAATATATGGTACTACTGCCAAAATTTTTTATTTAGTGCTCTATACAATATTTTCCATACAACTGGTGATTTGGTTTGAGGGCACTTTTTACCCTTACCAAATATAAAAAAAAATCTGAAACAAATCACACATATCTAGAAAAGCCGTAGGAACACATTTAAATATGAATTAGAATAGTACTGAATCTCTAAATCCCAATTTTTTTTTTCAAAATTTCTATATTTTTTTTAGTATTTCAATTTTCAATATTTTTTTTTTAAATAATTTTTATTAATACACCGTAGTAAGATGCACATTCAGTATTTTTTTTCAAATTCTTATCTCGAAGCTTTTGAGGATGGCGTGAAATAAACGAAAAAGTATGTCAAACCACATAGGGGTTCAAATAAACCGCCAAAATTTGTTATTTAATATCCTATACAATATTTGCCATACAGCTGGTGATTTGGTTTGGGGGCACTTTTTTGTTAGTCCAACTGGACCGAGTTTGCGGAAATAAGTTTCATGTTCCGTTGGTGTGATACGAAAATGGCAATAGATTCTCAGGTGGAATAACGCGCTTTGTAAATAAAACTAGGAATGAAAATTTACTTTTCTGCATCAAACATATATTCCATGTAACAGGTAAACATGTTATTTGCACGTGGATCAAGAATCTTGAGTGAAAATTGAGTCTGAAAATAAATGTATGTATGTAGCTGACCCGGCAAACTGTTTCCCGTCCAGAATGATTTTTTTGTTATGAGTATTTTCATACATTCTCCCCCTTTCAGAGGAGGAAGGTATTTTAATCCACCATGGAAACCTTTTTTATCCCTAAAAACCTCCGCATGGCAAATTTGGCTCCATTTGCATGATTAGTTCTCGAGCTAGGATGAAATTTGTGTTTCAATTGTTTGGCAGCCTTTCCTTAGAGAGGGGGAAGGGTGTCCACCAAAGAAACATTTATTTCCCCCAAAAACCTCCACATGCCAAAGTTGGCTTCATTTGCTTAATTAGTTCTAGAACTAGGGTAAAATTTGTATTTCAATTGTATGGCAGCCCTTCCTTAGAGAGGAGGGAGGAGTTTCGAACCATCATAGAAACATTTATTACCCCCTAGAACAGCGATACTCAACCTGCCGCTTGTGGCCCGATGGGCTCTTCTGGTTAGCCCATCTGGTGTGTATGATGTTTGGAACTCATACACAAAAATCAGTAAATATTGGTGAGAGTCAGCGTCCCTCACTCAGTTAAAGCATTCATTCATTGACTCTTGTCAGTGCTACCAAATGTTTGTACTAAAAGAGTTTCATTCTTGAATTTCTATGTTTGTTTCACGCCGGTTATAATTTCGTAGTACATTTATTTTTGTTTTTCGGCCCACGACACCATGCCTAACATGTGTTTGTGGCCCCTCTGGCAAAAAGGTTGAACACCACTGCCCTAGAACCTCCGCAATCCAAATTTGCTTCCATTTGTTTGATTAGTTCTCGAGTTATGCAGAAATTTGAGTTTCATTTGAGTGGCAGCCCCTTCCCACTTCCAGAGTGGGAGAAGTGTTGAATCACCGGTTAAGGTGCCGATTTCACCCACACTGGTTGGTGAACTCTGTTTTTATGTCAGCTTTATAAATTTACTATTACTTGCAGAATTGCCGTTTAAAAGCACTGATATTTCTAATATCTCATGAAAAATAATCTAGACAATGATTCTGTGAGGGAAACATAACAATATGTGCCCTCAGCTCTAACAAAACAATACTTTCCCCTATGGGACCGGGCTTACCCCCTACTTATCCCCTACTTATTTTTACTTGATCAGTATTAAAATTATTTCAATGTGTCTACAAAAATCAAAAATCATTGTGATATGAAATCCTTATCACTTCACTTCACTTCTTTGTTTTTAAGAAGCTTTAAACTTTGCAGTCCATTCGCTTCTAAACAAATCCTTATCCGGAAAAAAAAACTGTTCAAGATTTATTGTAGAAAACTTGATCTATTGAATAAACTGACCAGACGTCCCGCGTTACGCGGGACAGTCCCGCATTTCAACAAAATGTTCCGCGTAAGATTCTGTCCCGCGAAACGTCCCGCATTTAACAAAAGAAACGAAAATGTCCCGCGATATCAATATATTTCAATATCACAATTTGATCATGTTGATTTTCTTAAATGGATGAACCTCAAAAAAAAATTATTTGGTAGACTGTTCAAGAGCGCTTCTAATGCATCCAAAGATTAATACGTTGAGCTAGTTTCATCGCACCGACATTGGGCTTTTTGTTTAGAGAGTGTCAGCAACAAAATTGGAAAATGATTTTTATAAAAGTCCCCTATTGATCCGCAGGGACCAACATGAGTTAGACGAAAAGTTCATCTTTGGTCCCCTAGCTCGGTCAAGGCTTAACGTTTTAAATAAGCCGGAAGAACTAGTGTATACTCGACAGGAAGAGGCAGAGTTGTAAGTGAAGCGCTGGGCGGTCTTACGAAAGTTAGCCGGAACCTGAACCATGGCCGATGAAAAGATGTATGTCGGCGTGTTATTTTACCTTTTCGTGGCTTTGGTGGTCGTCCGTCCCTCTATTTTGGCCATTCGCCCAAAAGTTTTCTATCGGGCGCAGCTGGGGAAGGTTGGTGGTCTTCGCGACAATGTTTATCTCCAGCTGATCCATCCTCCAGTGATCTTTTGGCATAATAGGCTGATCCCAGGTCCGGCATAACACTTCGGCAAGCACTTCGTACTATATATCTCCCCGTTCACCATATGACTCGAAAGAAGAGCGGCTTGGACATTCCCTTCGTGTCTGTCAGAGAAGGACCTTCTTCGAGAACTTGATGTGAATGATATAATCGACGTCATCGCTTACCTGGGGAACGTAAAGTACCCGGTCCCCTGCCATTCGTTGTATTCTAGCATCAAGTACGTCTCGTCTTTCATTATGAGTACGAAGAGAAGTTTTTCACCAGCACCTCAAGCTATTGCCTGCTGCTCAGATACGGCCGGTCTCGTCTGACGCTTCCGCATAAAAATGTCCACTTTGGCCAGATTCTTCTCCACCGTTTGGCCGGTTGCTTCGATCTCCCGGCTTAAGGAGCGGCAAAGAGATGATATTGTAAATACCAGAACGGCTATATCTGGCGGACACAAAGTGCCTCAGAATGTCCAACTTCTTCGCTGTGGGGTGGAGCTTGCAGTATGGAAAAATCATCAAGTTGCTTGACAGTGCTGCTGCGAATCAACAGCCTTGAATCATTTTTGTTGTAGAATTAATAAACGTAAGATTTAAAGAAATTTGTTCCTATAAATTGAGGGGCTCAGAATGCAAGGGGTGTAAGCGACTTAATCGTTTTCTCTTCATCAACTTTTTATTTAGTTAATAACTCAACTGCAAAAACTTTCCAATTTAAGTTTGCTATAGAATCCGATAGATGAGGTTCTGACCTATTTTCCACGTTGGTAACATACAGCTGGGAATGTATTTGCAGCTAAGTTATAACCCAAAGAGAGAGTCGAAGTAGAGAAATCGATCAATTCACTTACACCTTTTTCATTCTAAGCCCCTCAATTATCTTTCATCGCCATCCGAAATTAGTCCTTTTGTTTTTTTGAATGCATACGTTAACACTAAAATCGATGAAAAATAAATTGGAATTTTCGAGCACTCCATTCAGTAATTTTAAGAAAATTGTAGAATTTGAATCGCGCTTGCCAGGCGTAAATGCTCTGATTGAGCGAGTGAGTTTCGGGCGTAAACAAAATCTAAACCACCGAAAAATCACAACTGAGTGCCGATACTCAGAAAGGAATCATACTGATCAGTTTAGACTCGCTAAACTATGGTACTCGCTAAACGTTTATACATAATGTTTTGTTTTGACGTAGAGCTACGTCGTTCATTAAGGGTGCCAAATCAGAAAACAGGTCACGTTTTTATGAAATAAAGTTAACGTTAATTACTATTTTTGCCGCGAACGGATTTTGGCGATTTACATACCAAACGAATCATAAATTCCCTAAGATTTGTTTGATATGCTATACATTGCAATCCCATAGTCTGTATATGGTTTAAATTGATGTAAATTGGAAGCATTCCCATTTCCTCATACAATTGTTCTGTCCATTTGTGTGCTTTCCCGAACAGAGCTGTCAATAACGTGCAACTCATCGACGCGCAACGAAGGAGAAATCGTAAGATGTAAAGTCTCCGTGAACAAAGGAAAAGAAGAAGAACGAAGGGGAATATAGAGTATAAACAGTGTATCTCGCTGAGGTAAATTCTTCGTGAGGAGATCGACTGAAGAACATCGTTGCTGGGCGAGCTGAACGGCGAGGGATCGAATGCCTTTCTCAAGGCAATGGGGGTGGAGGAGTAATATGATGGATAAAGTAAAGTTCTCCAAGGGACTTTTTGAAGGTTAGGGACGAATGAACTGAAGAAGTTTAAAGTCTCAAGTAAGGAAGAAAGGCAAACTTTCAGTATCGTTCTGCATTTAAAGCAATGAATATCGCTTGTTCTTCCTTGTTTTGCATCATCACATGTCTTCGCTTCGGATTGAGCTGTGGACGCGAACAAATTACTCACTCGCTGATGTCTCTGGCATTGCAATCATTGCATCAAACTGACGCCATTGCATTAAGGTTCTGAGCTACACAATTGTGTGGGGAATCATCAAGCTGGGCTATCGTCAGCTCACCCAGGAAATAAATGTTCTGGGATTTCGTCAGTGATTTGGTTTCGCATGACGGTAGGAAAATTCGCTTCACAAAGGATAACAGCTAAGCTAATCTAGACTGGCAATATTAACAGAAAGGGCTTCTGTTGAGGAGAGCACAAAACGGAGATAAGTGTGTGTATATTTAGTTGCATCAAGCCATCGATATATGGATATTTGTGTACGTACGTGCGTGTGTTTGCATATTATGCGTATTATGCAGTTGTAATGATAAATATGAACATGGAGGGGAGATAGCGGGAGGGAAATAATGTATTAGTAATGAATCTCTGCTGAGGCAAATATTCAGCCTTTTTCCAAGCAGTTAGCATTGTTTGTTTTC
This sequence comes from Toxorhynchites rutilus septentrionalis, assembly GCF_029784135.1. Taxonomy (NCBI): domain Eukaryota; kingdom Metazoa; phylum Arthropoda; class Insecta; order Diptera; family Culicidae; genus Toxorhynchites; species Toxorhynchites rutilus. The sequence goes on from NC_073744.1 coordinate 168,920,505, forward strand.
TATCATCAATGCATTGAACTGACGCTATAGTGAAGCAGGCGTTAAGGTAGTGCACCGAAAAATTATTTGGGGAATACCAAGTTATTCAATAAGTTATATTAGGTTATTAATTTATTTGAGCTCGCGTGGCCAGTCACAAAACTGCCCTCAACTAGGATTGCATTTGCGCTAATCTTGATCATAATGAAGCAGCGCTACTCTTTTCGAGGTTGTTGAGATTAACAGATGGAGTTTATTTTGTTTATTTAGTCACCAAGAAAGTAAATATCGTTCTGGAATTTTGTATGTAATTTGGTTTCGCTTGCCAGCAGCAAAACTTTCTCCACTAAGGATGACAGCTGCGCTTATCTCGAGCATGTATTGTTCTGCGAGCACAAGAATGAATCATCAAACAATTATCGTCAAATGATTCGACAAAAAAAACATTTCAGGGCGATCAAACTAGGAAAATGGTGTGGAGGCGATCTGGCGTAGTGGTAACATCCATGCCTCTCACGCTAAAGGTCACGAGTTCAATTCTCACTCCCGACATTCTTCCAAAAAATTGAAGTAAAAGTGACGAACCAGCCAAATGAGTTGAAAGTCACTATAATACAAAAAAAAAAAAAAAAAAGGAAAATGGTTATTTAAAAAATTTCGTAGCATTATAAAATAATATCCGCAGTTATAAACAAGCGACTTGGATTAAACCACAGCGTAGTTCTACGGCAATAATGCGGTCGTGTCTTGAACACAATCTCCTATATTTTTTGGGTCGCGCGTTAGACCTCTGACTATTGAACGATATTCATTCCAAACGGAAAATTTAATCATCGTTCATTTTTCATGGAAAAATCTGCATATTTCTCCTTAAAATGTAATCCTTTATTTGCTTCATGCACAGATGCAATTCCTCCCAATTTAGTATTCGAAAATAAAGAGCTTCGACCGATATTCAACCAACCGGGCTCGAACCTTGCCGGATATCCGGTATCCGGCAAAACTAGGATCCATTTCATCACTAATTTTAATCCAATAACAAACGTTTGTGCAATCTATCTGTGTTTTTAAATGTGTAGTGAAGCTGTACTTTAACCTGCTTGTGATGCATTTTCCATATGACATGGGAATTTTCCACTAAGGCGCAGTCAAACCTTCCTGTCCGTGTCGGAATCGAAATTTTTCATGTTCACATAGACCCTGGCGTCAAGAGCAATAGCTATCGCTCCCCAAATCTGCTCCCTCCTCAAACATCACCCAAACCCCCTCGCCGCTGGTCAAAGTGTGCAAAACGGCACAACCCATGCACGAGTTGTCATTTGTTGTTTCTTTGCAGCATCCCCCAAAAGCCCGTCGTAAGCAGGAAGAGACTTCGAAGCGCGAAGGAACCATCCGATCCCACCCTCGCTACCGCTCGGGGACAGCAACTTCATCGGTAAATAAATTGCATTACGACAGTGCTGCCCCCAGGCGAAACAGATTCGGTAGGACTTATCTCCAATCACTTTCATCCTCCCGGTTTGTTTGGATGCTGCAGTGGCAATGGGTGGGCAGGGTGAAAGGCGAGTTGCACTTTTCGCTAAACACGTGAATGTGTGCTCCTGACAGGAATTTAAATTCGAATCGAATCTTTGGGATACACAACACCCCCCCCGGCCTTCCCTCGGAGGCAAACAAGATATGACTTGCCAGAAGTTCAGCAGTGCATTGCAATATTTCATACGTTGTGTGTCTGTTTGTTTGTTTACATCTCAACAAATTGGAATGCCACGGAGCACTCTCGTGTATAGTTTTATAGTTTTTAAAAGACTTTCGGGGCTGTATCGAAATCCGCTTTTCGCTGCGAACAGATGGGATGGAGTGCGCCACGAAAAAGCCAAACATGCGGGGGAGTTTAGAAAGCGCTTGTGCAAACGTCATGCTTTCCACGACGAATGCATCATGTCTCGGGAAGAAAGTCCCTTGCGAAAATGCTCGTATTCATCATCATTACCGAGGATGCTGAGCAGAGATAAATAGTTACGTGACTGCTGGAAGTGCATCGCATCGCATCGTCATCATTGTCGGTGCTTTGGGGACGTTAGTTTTAGTTGCTCCGCTTGTGGTAATGCAATTTTTTTCATCGACACATCCTGCTGCGGTAAACAATGCGGCACAATGTGGGTGATTATTGTTATTTGGGCCCTTGGAAATTTTCACCGCGGAATTATGAGATGTGGGCGATCTTCGGGGGAATTCATTACAGAAAAATGAACTGTAGAGCACTTTTTTCTGTTTTGACTTACATGATGTTGTTTGTAGATTTGTCTGCTGCGACATTGCACAGGAATTTTAGAATCATCAGAATGTATGAAATAAAAAATTAACTAGGATAACTTAATGTTCGTTAACTCGCGAAAGGTAACAGGAAATGGTGAATTATGCGATTCACACTCGAAACCATACACCTTGTCTCGTGTGAACTCCAAACGCTAATACTGTTGACTAAGTGGTAAAGAAGTGTTTTAAAGTGTATTTTGTAAAAGTGACCCCTCAAAGACTATTTCTCTTTAAGCTGGTCATTGTTTTCAAGGACAAGAAATTTAATTATGTATGTAGGTTTCAAAAACACTGTTACAAACTGTCTCAAAACTCAAAAAGAGCAATAAAATGTATGTGGCAAAGTTCACACCTAAGCGATCCTAGAAAGAACTTTTAAGAGGCCTAAGGTTGATATTCCTCAAAAGTTCCCAGAAGCTAGAAAAAAAGTCACAGGAGGGTTGTGTCCGAGACACGACCCCATAGTTGACGTAGGATTCCAATAGGCTAAATGTTGATTTAGGATATGTTTGAAGAATTACATCGTTAAACGACAAAGATTTGGTGGCCCTGTAAAGAGCCGTTTTGTTTGGTTGTTGAGTATTGTTTTTTAACTTCACCAGTGTTTACCGAGTGATGATCACAGAAGGATAATAAACATTCGTTGGATAGTGCGTTTCAGATAAAAGATACCGAAGTGGAACGAGATATGATGAAAACCGCCCTCTGTGATCCTAAACGAGATGCCTCCTGTGTTATGTATGGATGAAATGAAGAAAAAAAAAGACGGGTGGGTAATGTCGGGGACATAACCGGAATAACGTAGGACTATACAAAGGGGACAGCTTTTGTTAAATATATATTTTAAATATATTGTTTTATTTTCTTCTCCTACGTGAATACCTACCTATCTACCTTAAAAATGGATTAGTTTACTGTTTACTCTTCATGAATATGTTGATGGTTCTGAATAGAACCTTTGGTGTTGTGTTTTTGTTATCACTCGATATTCCCATCTTGTTCGGTCAAACCTTCCTGTTTAGCTATTGCGTTTGCCACTCGCCACAGCTTCCACAGTTGGAAAATTTCTTCCCATCCAGCTTGTGACATGTTGTTCAGTAAATTACATTTAATACGACGTACCGGAGAAACACTTTGCCACTCACTGAAACTAATTGTTGTCTTGATGAGCGCCGAACCAAAGCTGCTCTGTTCTTGATGCGGTTTTTCTGATTGACGTGAGCAGCTTTGCAAGCCAACTCGAGCACTCCGACGGCCGAAACTCTATAATCGCTGTTAGGTATACTGGTGCTCCGGCACCAATCCGTTCGGCCTAGTTACCCTTGCCGAGCAATCAGTGAATGCGACCAACAGGGAACTGGAGACTTGCACGGTTCGAGTGAGACTTTGCCTTTCCCTTAACTTGTCCTCATTTGTTACGTCCACGATGCCGATGCCGTACAACCACACGGGTTTACGGTTTGAAAGAAAATAAGATATTTTTTTGGGGTCCGCGTGTTTTATACTCTAGCGGTACACACTCACAGGATAGAGACAAATCGGCAGACTCAGCCAGAGGGGCGAGTCCAACGAGACGAACGAATGAGCGTTAAAAGGGAGCGATGGCAAAAAAAATACATTCATTACGATTTGTTCGCTCGTTGGATTCACATGCAGGCTAAAAAGGGTCCTTTTCAGGATCACAAAATTATCTTCAATCTGAAGAGTTTATTGTTTTGTTATCACTCGATATCTCCATCTTGTTCGGCTAAACCTTTCTGTTTAGCGATTGCATTTGCCACTCGCCACAGCTTTCACAGTTGGAAAATTTCTTCCCATCCAGCTTGTGACATATTTTACAGTAAATTACATTCAATGGCACATCGCATTACCACCACTCAGTATCGGATTGGAGGTAATTTTAACCTGTAATTGAACATTTGCGATGACAGTGGTACAGTGTCGACCTTCAATGTGGGGTCATAATTTCGACCCCGAACTCTATGTTTACAAAAATGTCCAACTAAATATGTCGCATTACTGGTCCGACCAATTAGCTAAATGTCGAGATAAGTATAAATTACTGTAATTTCAATCTAGAAGCAATTTAAGAATTAGTGAAAATCAATAAGCTCAGAACAACTGCCAAATTCACATACTCATCAGATCCTGGCAAACAAATTATGAAAAAATCAATTTGTGTTTTATTATTATTTTGGATATTGTTTAAGAAAGCATTGAACTGTATTTCCTAAACTCTTTTTTGGAAGGTTTAATGGCCCTGAAAACTTACTACTCGTGGTTTTGAAAAAAAAACCATTTCGAACGCCCTCGATGCCGTCTTGTTCTGGATTTGCCTCCAAAGCAGTTTGTATAAAGAACAAACTTTTTTCTTCTGCTACCTGATGCCGTATTGCGATTGCGTTTGCCACTCGCCACTCGCTGCAACTGCCTGTTGTCTTGATGTCCACCGAACCGAATGTGTTCTGTTCCGAATGCGGGGTTTCTTATCGTCGCGAGCAGCTTTGCCAGCTAACTCGATCACTTCGGCGGCCGAAACTATATAACCCCGGCTAGGTGGACTGGTGCACTGGTACTAACGCGCTCGGCCTAGCTACCCTTGCGGGAAACTCCAGACCAACACGGTTCGAGCGGGATTTTGCCTTTCCCTTCACTTTTCCTCCTTTACCATGTCCAGACATGGCTGCTTGGGTTGGTTTGTTGATGTGTTGTGATGCGAACCGATGTGGTGTACGGTTTGAATGAGAATGATCGTTACGGCAGCGGAGCGGAGATTTTTAAGCTGATTGGCTGGCTCGAGAATTACGCATGTGTGAGACTGCGACCAACGTTTCGTTCATTTTTTTCTTTTTCCTTTCCAATCGTGCTTCATTCTATTTCGCTGCTGCTCTGGTTGCCCGTTTTGGTTGGTACGATTTGAGGAGCACAAAATGGACCAATCAAAAATGGGCACATAGTGCATTTTGACAATGCTTGATATTTCACAATTATTCAATTATTTATCTCAAGAAAAATGAAATGTTATTCGTTATGATAGATGCGTAGATATATTTCCTATCAATTGATGCAAAAACCTTTGCGATCTATTGAGAAATGCTCGAGTTATAAGCGTTTCAAATCTTGCATTTTTTCCTACTTGTTCAGTGCCTAGATTTCCATTTCACCCCCTATATCTTCCAGTTAGACGTAGTCCTACGTCAAAACTCACCAATGTAATATATGATAATTATCAATACCGAACACAATTATCATTTTTTCTCATCAGTAAAAACATCAATGAAACGAACAATTTGCTGTCAAATACGCAGTTTGGCTTCCGCCGAGGTAAAGGGACGAATGATTGTCTCGCGCTGCTATCTTCTGAAATCCAAATCGCATTTGCTCGCAAAGAACAAATGGCTTCCGTTTTTCTCGATATCAAAGGGGCATTTGATTCAGTTTCCATGGAAATTCTCTCAGAGAAGCTTCATAATCGTGGACTTTCACCAATTCTCAACAATTTCCTGTACAATTTACTGTCAGAAAAGCACATGATTTTCTCTCATGGCAGCTCGAAATCTTCTCGATACAGTTTTATGGGCCTACCACAAGGCTCCTGCCTAAGCCCCCTCTTGTACAGTTTTTACGTCAATGATATGGATGATTGTCTAACTAGAGACTGCACGCTGAGACAACTTGCGATGGAGTTATTTCCATCACGGGTACTAATCCCGCCGTTCTGCAAAAATCCTTGCAAGATACTCTGAACAACCTGTTCACGTGGGCCCTCAAGCTGGGTATTGAATTCTCTACGGAGAAAACCGAAATGGTCGTTTTTTCTAGGAAGCACGAACCCGCCCAATTCCAGCTTCACCTATCCGGCAAAACGATCCAGCACTCTATGTTTTTCAAATACCTGGGTGTATATTTTGATTCTAAATGTACCTGGGGGAGACACATTGCGTATTTGAAACAGAAATGCCATCAAAGAATCAATTTTCTCCAAACAATAACCGGAACATGGTGGGGTGCCCATCCAGGAGACCTCATTCAGTTATACAAAACAACGATATTATCAGTGTTAGAATATGGCAGTTTTTGCTTCCGATCAGCTGCCAGGATTCATATTCTCAAGCTGGAGAGAATACAATATCGTTGCCTGCGTATAGCCATGGGGTGTTTGCATTCGACACATACGATGAGTCTCGAAGTTTTGGCAGGAGTACCCCCGCTTACTCTTCGGTTCACAGAATTATCCTACAGATTTCTCATCCGTTGCAAGATCATGAATCCATTGGTAATTGATAACTTCGAAAATCTACTCCAACTGACTCCTCAGTCAAGTTTTATGTCTTTATACCATGAGTACCTTACCCATGAAGTGCACCCTTCACCGGGCATCTCCAACCAAGTTTGCTTCCTATACTTTTGCAATTCCTCTGTCATTTTTGATCTGTCCATGCGACAAAAAATCCATGGAATCCCAGATCATCTACGCTCCAATGTTATTCCGTCGATATTTTCGGAAAAATATGGGAAAGTTAGATCTGATAAAATGTTCTTTACTGACGGTTCATACATAAAGGGGTCCACTGACTTCGGCATCTTCAATGAAAATTCCAGTGCCTCTTTCAAACTCAAAGATCCTTGTTCCGTGTATGTCGCTGAACTGGGTGCGATATATTACGCATTAGGGATCATTGAAACATTGCCCATCGACCACTATTTTATTTTTTCAGACAGTCTCAGCTCAATAGAGGCAATCCGCTCAATGAAGGTTGATAAACGCTCATCTTATTTCCTAACTAGAATAAGACAACTATTGAGTGTTTTGGTCGAAAAAATTATTCAAGATTACCTTAGCATGGGTTCCCTCTCATTGCTCGATTCCGGGGAATGAGAAAGCGGACTCGCTAGCTAAGGTGGGCGCTTCAGAAGGCACACTTTTTGAAAGGCAAATTGCCTATAATGAATTTTTTCACATTCCTCGTCAGGACACACTCGTTAGTTGGCAGCGCATGTGGAGTGAAGATGAGTTCGGTCGTTGGTTACACACGATTATCCCTAAGGTCTCGACGAGTGCATGGTTCAAGGGATTGAATGTAGGTCGTGATTTCATTCGCGTGATATCTCGGCTTATCTCCAATCACGACAACCTAAACGCGCATCTCTATCGCATTGGGCTCGCAGCAAACAATCTTTGTGATTGTGGCGATGGCTACCACGACATCGAGCATATTGTCTGGTCGTGTATCCGGTTCCATGCTGCTCGCTCTCAGCTCTCTAGAGCACTGAGAGCAAAAGGCAGACAATCAGATATCCCCGTCCGGGATATCTTAGGTAGCCGGGATCCTGATCTTCTGCTTCATCTATACCTGTTCCTCAGAAACGCCGTTGTCAACGTTTAATGATGTTTCCTTCGTTGTGTCCCCGTTTTATATCCCTCCTATCCGATCGATAAACTTTTACTTAGTCGCGGCAATACATACACACACTCTTTACAGATGCACGGGCCGAAGGTTGTGCAGTCCACTGATGATTCAACAAGAGCCAAAGGTTGTACCGCTCATGACAACTCTACACGAGCTGATGATTGCGCCGGCTAGTGACCATTCTATCCTGGATTCCTCGAGGCGAGAAAGACGCACCACGCTAGATATGGGGTACAGACTAGGGGGGCGTTGCTGATTAATGGTCGGCTGCATCCCAATAGGAAGTATCCCGTGTCGGGCACACGTACAGAGCATCGAAGACTGCAACATACCAATTATGAGAACACTTGTAATACTAACCTCGAGCCAACCGCGAGTAATCGGTTACATATTACTAACATAGATAATAAGAAAAACTGTCAAAATATTGAACTCCGGCCCCGTCAGGCTAACGCCATATGAGCCTTGATAAAAATATATATTTTGGAAAAAAAAATCAGTAAAAACATGTTACTTTAATATAGAGAAAATATATTTGAAATGGAAAAGGTAATTTTCTTTTATAATTTTTACTTCCCGAGTGTTTATTCAACCCAATGCGAATTTTAATTGGACTAACAACACCTAATGTACTCCCGTGGCCGAGTGGTTAGCGTCCCACATTATCACGCCGGGGGTTCGGGTTCGATTCCCGTTCTGGTCGGGAGATTTTTCACAATACACGATCGGTCATAGATATGAGATTTCACGAAGCAATCAACATTAAAGTTTCGAATTTAAATTTTATTTGCTAGAATTAATCGTATCACTCACCTTACTTGCAATATACAAATGCCCCCGACTTGCATATATATGCAATACCGATACCGAGTACCTTCGTTTATATGTCTCTGTTAGGGATCACTTTTCGGTGGGAACAAAAGTTCCACCTACTTTCATGTATTTGCAATGTCGATTTCCCCCAGACAGCTTGGTTTTGATGTCTCTGTTAGAGAATACATTTGGGTAGGAACAAAAGCTCCCCCTGCTTTCATGTATTTGCAATGCCGATTTCCCCCCAGGCAGCATGATTTTGATGTCTCTGTTAGGGACCCGCCGCATGTGTCGTTAATTTCGACCAATCAGAAGTGGATATTTCCGTTAGGATAGAGGTTGACATTTTTCAATTACTCGATAGTTAGTTTGATAACATATATTATTTTCTTCAATATAAAAAACTGTCATGGAGTGCCGAAATCGATTGACGCAAACATTTCATCAATCCATCAAGAAATGACTGAGTAATAAGCGTTTGAAATTGGACAATTTTCACGATGTGCTTGATTTTCGATTTTCAATTTGTACCCCAATATGGTCCCGAAAGACGTAATCCTACGTCATAACTATAGAGATTCAAGATACAATTTGCACACTCTTAGGTTGTTCTCTTTGCAGTCGAAACCGTTGCTTACGCACGCAATGTAGGAAGTTCTCGGTCATCACTTTTAGTCGACACGTTTCTTCCTATAACCCTTCTTTGCCACTCCAGAATACATTCAAGGCGTGTTATCTGGTATAGTAATCTCAACTAGGTACTACTAACAAAAATGACGCAAGTAATACCTATGTTGAGAAGGCAAAAGCTCCACTGGGAACGTTAGTACCATCCAAGAAGAAGGATTGCTCGTCACGTAAGGACATCTTAGGACCTTTTGCAAGAAGTGAAATGTAACGACAGGAACTGCTGCATTGAAACAAGGAGTAGTTACACTTGTGTAAATCAACATCAAATTATGCTCAATTCACGTTTTTATTGTGTAGGTCTTGCTACTAAAAACTTATGTACAGGCAAACCTTTTTTTGTGCGAGGGATAGGGACCGCATAAAAAAATCGTGCAAAACCTCACCAGTAGCTTTAAAAAACTGTGTTTGGTACACATTTTGAAAAAACACTTTTTTTATGCGGCAGATAGGGACCGCATAAAAAAAAGAGTCCCCCAAGAAAATAACTCAAATCGACGCCGTTCACTGTTCAATTTCCTTTTGTTTCCCTGCCTTGCGATGGGACAGTTTGCCTTTTGGGTTGCGCGTGGCTGTTTTGTGCTTTTAGTTGCATGTCGAAAAATGTTGCTGTTAGTAACCATGTCATGCAAAAACTTAGAAAAACTTAGAGCATTTGATGGTAGGAGGGGAATTGTTTCAGAAGTGCATAATTGAGACGCAAATATGCTTTTTTCGCAATGAAATGCATATAAACCATCGAAAAAAAAACTAAATGGATGATAATTTCGCCAAATATGCTTCTTTTCATATACCGCACAAAAAAAATCGCACAAAAAAAATTCGCGCAAAAAAACCGCACAAAAACAGGTTTTACTGTAATTGTAGTCTAGGATATCATGATATCGAGTAGTGATGAAACGGATAGTGGTCTGGCCGGATACCGGATACCAGATATCGGATATCCGGCAAGCTTCTAGGCCAGATAGCCGAATATCCGGCGGCCGAATATCCGTCTCTTTATTTGCAAATACGCAACGGGGAGAAACTGCATAAGTACAAGAAGCTAGTAAAGGAATATGTTTCAGAGACAAATAAACACTTAAAAGTAATAAACGATGAATCAATTTTCCTTTCAGAACAAATAATCTTTGATTAGGTTTTAAGTTTTCTGCAAGGAATCTTGAACAGATTTTTGACGTAGGACTACGTCTAACCGGAAGATATAGGGGGTGAAATGGAAATCTAGGCACTGAACAAGTAGGAAAAAATGCAAGATTTGGAACGCTTATAACCCGAGCATTTCTCAATAGATCGCAAAGGTTTTTGCATCAATTGATATATATCTACGCATCTATCATAACGAATAACATTTCATTTTTCTTGAGATAAATAATTGAATAATTGTGAAATATCAAGCATTGTCAAAATGCACTATGTGTCCATTTTTGATTGGTCCATTTTGTGCTCCTCAAATCGAACCGACCAAAACGGGCAACCAGAGCAGCAGCGAAATAGAATGAACCACGATTGGAAAGGAAAAAGAAAAATATGAACGAAACATTGGTCGCAGTCTCACACATGCGTAATTCTCGAGCCAGCCAGTCAGCTTAAAAATCCCCGCTCCGCTGCCGTAACGATCATTCTCATTCAAACCGTACACCACATCAGTTCGCATTACAACACATCAACAAACCAACCCAAGCAGCCATGTCTGGACATGGTAAAGGAGGAAAAGTGAAGGGAAAGGCAAAATCCCGCTCGAACCGTGTTGATATGGAGTTCCCCGCAAGGGTAGCTAGGCCGAGCGCGTTAGTACCAGTGATCGAGTTAGCTGGCAAAGCTGCTCGCGACGATAAGAAAACCCGCATTCGGAACAGAACACATTCGGTTCGGAGGACATCAAGACAACAGACAGTTGCAGCGAGTGGCGAGTGGCATACGCAATCGCAAAACGGCATCAGGTAGCAGAAGAAAAAAGTTTGTTCTTTATACAAACTGCTTTGGTGGCAAATCCAAAACAAGGCGGCATCGAGGGCGTTCGAAATGGTTTTTTTCAAAACCACGAGTACTAAGTTTTCTAAATTGGAACCATTCCATAAAACAAGGCGCTTTCCAGGGCCATTAAATCTTCCAAAAAAGAGTTTAGGAAATACAGTTCAATGCTTTCTAAAACAATATCCAAAATAATAATAAAACACAAATTGATTTTTTCATAATTTGTTTGCCAGAATATGATGAGTATGTGAATTTGGCAGTTGTTCTGAGCTTATTGATTTTCACCAATTCTTAAATTGCTTCTAGATTGAAAGTACAGTAATTTACACTTATCTCGACATTTAGCTAATTGGTCGGACCAGTAATGCGACATATTTAGTTGGACATTTTTGTAAACATAGAGTTCGGGGTCGAAATTATGACCCCACATTGAAGGTCGACACTGTACCACTGTCATCGCAAATGTTCAATTACAGGTTAAAATTACCTCCAATCCGATACTGAGTGGTGGTAATGTGACGTGCCATTTAATGTAATTTACTGTAAAATATGTCACAAGCTGGATAGGAAGAAATTTTCCAACTGTGAAAGCTGTGGCGAGTGGCAAACGCAATCGCTAAACAGAAAGGTTTAGCCGAACAAGATGGGGATATCGAATGATAACAAAACAATAAACTCTTTAGATTCAAGATAATTTTGTGATCCTGAAAAGGACCCTTTTTAGCCTGCATGTGAATCCAACGAGCGAACAAATCGTAATGAATGTATTTTTTTGCCATCGCTCCCTTTTAACGCTCATTCGTTCGTCTCGCTGGACTCGCCCCTCTGGCTGAGTCTGACGATTTGTCTCTATCCTGTGAGTGTGAACCGCTAGAGTATAAAACACGCGGACCCCAAAAAAATATCTTATTTTCTTTCAAACCGTAATCCCGTGTGGTTGTACGGCATCGGCATCGTGGACGTAACAAATGAGGACAAGTTAAGGGAAAGGCAAAGTCTCACTCGAACCGTGCAAGTCTCCAGTTCCCTGTTGGTCGCATTCACTGATTGCTCGGCAAGGGTAACTAGGCCGAACGGATTGGTGCCGGAGCACCAGTATACCTAACAGCGATTATAGAGTTTCGGCCGTCGGAGTGCTCGAGTTGGCTTGCAAAGCTGCTCACGACAATCAGAAAACCCGCATCAAGAACAGAGCAGCTTTGGTTCGGCGCTCATCAAGACAACAATTAGTTTCAGTGAGTGGCAAAGTGTTTCTCCGGCACGTCGTATTAAATGTAATTTACTGAACAACATGTCACAAGCTGGATGGGAAGAAATTTTCCAACTGTGAAAGCTGTGGCGAGTGGCAAACGCAATAGCTAAACAGTGAAAGCTGTGGCGAGTGGCAAACGCAATAGCTAAACAGGAAGGTTTGACCGAACAAGATGGGAATATCGAGTGATAACAAAAACACAACACCAAAGGTTCTATTCAGAACCATCAACATATTCATGAAGAGTAAACAGTAAACTAATCCATTTTCAAGGTAGATAGGTAGGTATTCACGTAGGAGAAGAAAATAAAACAATATATTTAAAATATATATTTAACAAAAGCTGTCCCCTTTGTATAGTCCTACGTTATTCCGGTTATGTCCCCGACATTACCCATCCGTCTTTTTTTGTGAAAAAGATTTTCTATTACAATGATGAAGTTCTTAATTTTAACATCGGTCGAGTAAGAGTAAATACTACGAGTTTAAATAAGCAAAGAACATCATTCTACTATTTTCATTCAAGATTTAAAAATCTAGAACTGTTTTCGGGGATAATAAGGGCACACACATTCACTAACTAAACGACACAACAGTGGTGCTTTATGGAGCAGTGCATTAGGCTTCTTCAGGAATTTGAAGAAATAACAAAAAATACAAGTTCTGGCCTCTCCTGTGTAAGTAATTTCGCATGTTGCTGCATAAAAAAATATTTGAACAAGAACGAGACTTCACATAGAACACCGAAGTTACCTCGCATGAGAGTAAAGATGCTCTCTAACTGACGCTGAATTGAGAAGTCACTTCAACTAGTTAGGAGAAGACCTAAATTATCTAATTGCAACCTTTTTGGGGCCGAGGTTCAAGTCAGACTATATAGGAGTTCTTGAAACGGTAACAGCCCGGTAAAAAATCTTTTTAGAGTATATGAAATCTCTAGCGATGAGCCTTCTGGGATTCTTAGAACATTAATGAGCATTTTAGTAATCAAAACTTATTTATAATTATATATGAATGATATTAATGAGCTGTTTTGTTATGATTTATATCATGTCAATGAAAAAATATTGATTTTTCCTAATATCCGGTATCCGGCCGGACAGCTGGTCACTATCCGGTATCCGGCCGGATGAAAAATATTGGCCGGATAGGCCGGATACCGGATATTTACCGGATATTTACCGGATATCCGTTTCATCTCTAATATCGAGCATGTTGTTCGGTAATGTATAAAAATGTTATTAAAGAATTTGACTGGCTGCTGATTTAGATGTTTGAAAAGATATACTCCCACATGTCAGACCATGATAGCTTAAATAGGCGCGATCCTAATATTATGTTACCCATATATGTCTTCCTTAGAAGTAATTATGTTATTATTTTCCCTGATTTTTTTTTTTTTTTTTTGAAAAAAATAACACGCTTGCGTAAAAATTGGATTCAGGATGCATAGATGTAGTAAAGTCGCATAGAAATATTGAACGAAAACTGAGAACATGTTAACTTCGAAAAATCATAACTAATAAACGAAAATAGACACCTCTCTGATATTCAGATATGTTATGTGAAAAAACCTCAGCTTTTAAGAAAAAATATTAAAAAATATGGTGTTCTTGGACTCGAGACCATGTGTAAAAAACAATGTCAACCAATAATAACAAAATCTAAATTCTATTTTCTTCCTAAGTATAATATTTTTCTAAACAATAAAAGCTCATTGGCTTTAATTAGATATGTCAATCATCTGAATCGGTCCAGTAGTTTAGAATTTATGAATTTTTGTGGTGGAAAAAGGGGTAAAAATAGATTTTTCGGACAATCGGTTAATTTTGAAAAAATCATAGCTTAAGATAAAAAAATAACGCCTCTCTGATTCTTGAATATGTCATGTAAAAAAAATCTCAGCTTTCAAGAAAAAATATAAAAAAATATAGCATCCTTGGTCCCGAGACCATGTGAACTACAAAAAATAAATACAATCAATTATTATGAGAAGAAATTCCGATTTTTTGGCAAGCGTAATATTCTTTCAAAAAAGTCTAATTTATTGCTTTAATTTGATATGTTGATCATCGGAATCGGTTCAGTACTTCAAAAGTTATGGATTTTTGAAAAAAATCATTTTTGGAAAAATTTGGTAAAAAGCTTATTTTACGGACTACCCTAAAAAAAATACTGGTTTAATGTTATGCGGTAAAGAACAAAATTACCACTTTTCACGAAAATCTGAGAACCAGTCTATCGGTTTGGCATGGAATGGCTGTATATAAATCTTATACAAATGTTCACAATACTTTTAAGTGTTATAAACCAGAAAAGGTCTGAATTCGTACCAAATAATCATCTGGTGATTGATTAAAAGTTAGCTCAAATGAGGGGCGCATTGACACCAATAGAAGGTGAACTTTATAAACCTTCAAAACATGTGAACTCGTAAAAATATCCTATGAAACCAAATGAAAAAGACAATTTTGTTCAAATATTTGGAGATATTTGAATACAGGTCGGACTCGATTATAAAATATATAATCGACCATTTTTTTTTTGTAACAATTATTTTCAAATCCTATACATAATCGAATCTCAAGAAAACGTTTTTTTCATTATTGTATGAATGTCAAACATTAATAGAAAAATATCTTTTTTGTGATTCGATTATGTATTGGATTCGAAAATTAACGTTGAAAGTGAAATTGCGATTATATATAATCGAGTCCGACCTGTACCTGATTTGACACAAGTGCGCTGAGCTAGAACATTAAAAAATGGACAAACCAAGATCATGTTTTCGACTGGACAAACAAATATCATTTACCCCAATATCGAAACATATAAAAAACATCACAACGCCTAACAAACCAAAAATTTTTCAAAATTAACTCTGACAGCGTATGTTCAAACCGACGATGTAACATACCTGTTATTCTATTTGCTTTGATCGCTCATTCAATTCGCTGCAAAATGTTTTGTCCCGTAGCTTCAAGGCGTAAGCTTTTCATTCGTCACATACCGCCATCTCTACGCACACTAAGAAAACCTGCACGAAAAAGCTACACGATAAACCGAGGGATACGCGGAAGCAAAAAAAATAATCCTACACCCTAGAGATGTGCCATCCGCTCATGAGCTGTTCCGAAGAATCGACTCTTTGAAGTGAGTTGACGCGGAACAGCTCGCAAAAAAAAAAATCAAACAGCTCTTCAGCTCACTTTGATGATGATGAAGGAGAGAAAAGAGCTGTAGAATTGAAGAGAGTGTGTGAGCTGTAAGATTCAAATGAACTGACCGTCTCTCGCTCTTCGTGTTAAGACATCAGTTTAGTTTCATTTGTCCCTCGTCTTTTCAACTGTTATATTCGCGTTGACGGCATTGAGCTTTGTTTACCAGTTTAGGGGGCGCCAAAAATAATAATTGGCTCTCAGGCAGAATGAACACGTTCTTAAAATTCAAATTATTAATGAAAATTAACTTCTGTGTATCAAATGAGTATTCTATTTCAATGAAAAACACTTTGTTTGCAGGCGGTGCAAAAATCTCATAAGATTTTTTTTTTTGAAGAAAACTTTCTATTGTAATGTAAAGCCTCAGTAAAAATGTCGGAAATGTTGTACTCGCCGAGTCTGTTGTAAATAATAGTCTGGAATACGTGTTTCAAGTAATTAATAATATGGTGTGAAAAATTTCATTTGAATTTTAACATTTTCAAACTGGCTTCGTGGCTATCGAGTTTGGGACCCAAATTGAAAGTCGGCACTGACAACTGAGCTGAAGAGCTGTTCATAAAGAACAGCTCATTTAGATGAGCTGATATGATCAGAGCTGTTCATCATGATGAGCTGATTTGCACACCTCTACTACACCCTTCTACACCAAAAAGAAATCCTTGGTAGAAAACTATCCGATGAATGTTACTCTATCTGAAGATAGTGGTGAGAAAAGCGGGCATTAACCATTTTATTGGTGCCATAAGGCAATTCGCGTTGACGGCGGAATGGTGTCGACATCTGGATACGACATTAGTTTGTATGAGGCCAACTATTCTCTATCAGATTAGTCGTCCTTAAGGCAGTTTTAAATTGCTAAAATTTGTATTATTTTTTTTCTTGGCGTTATTTACCTACTAGAAGTACGTTGTTCTGACCCTTATTTAAACTGAATTTTCAGATACTCTCACCAGAATTTACCATTATAATATAAAATTATCTTTAGACACAATTTTTGTATGATATTTTTTCACTACTTTCAAGCAAAAGTCTGAAGTTAATTTTTGTTGTTTATCAGACAAACGCCAAAAAGGGTATACAAATTTGAGAATAATGCAATACACTGACATAATTTATTATAGTTGTCTGATTGTCGATTGTTTCAATGATTTAGAGGGTGGCCGTCTTCTTCCACCTTCCCTCAATCAACTGACATTAAGGGGTAGTAAAGGGTGTGTCACATCAAATTGCATCACGGAAATCACGCTGTAGAAATTTAATTTTTAAGAATTATATCTTCACCTTTCGCTTATAATCAGATAAGAGTGTATAGATCACGTTGGCCATGCTTCACTGTCAATTTTTCGTAAATTTGGAAAAATGTCGTCGAACGAAAAAGAGCGTCGAGAATTAATCCTGCGCACTCATTTCGAGAATCCGGAGTTGTCACATCGGGACATCGGTAAGATGCTGGGAATCGTCCAATCCACGGTTAGCAGAATACTAAAACGATACTTCGAGAACCTAACCATCAACCGGAAGGTGAAGAACGGCAAGAATGGATGCTCCGTCAGTGAAAAAGATCACAAGCGCGTAGTTAAGCAGTTGAGACGTGATCCGAGAAGTTCGGTCCGGGATGTCGCAAATAAGCTGAATTTGTCAAGTTCATTCGTCCAGCGGACCAAGCAGCGGAAGGGCCTGCGTACATACAAGGTTCAGAAGGCTCCTAACCGCGACGAAAGGCAAAACATGGTGGGGAAGACGCGATCCCGGAAGCTGTACACCGAAATGCTGACGAAGCCGCATTGCCTGGTAATGGACGACGAAACCTACATCAAAGCGGACTTTCGTCAGCTGCCGGGCCTGTTGTTCTTCTCCGCAGAGGACAAATTCAGCGTTCCGGAGGAGATTCGCAAGCAGAAACTATCCAAGTTTGCCAAAAAGTACATGGTGTGGCAAGCGATCTGCTCTTGCGGAAAGCGGAGCGCCCCCTTCGTGATGACCGGCACGGTAAACGGGCAGGTTTACCTTAAGGAGTACCTACAGAAGCGCTTACTACCACTATTGAAGCAGCACGAGGGCCCGACCATCTTCTGGCCGGATCTCGCTTTGTGCCACTATTCAAAGGACGTGTTGGAGTGGTACAAAGCTAACGGGGTCACCTTCGTGCCAAAGGAAATGAACCCGCCCAACGCGCCGGAGCTTCGCCCAATAGAGAAATATTGGGCGATTATGAAGCAGGCCCTCCGGAAGAACCCAAAAGTTGTCAAATCGGAGGCGGACTTCAAGAGAAAATGGATTTCTGTTCAAAAAAAACTACAACCTGACGTTGTACAGAACCTTATGGACGGGGTAAAGAGGAAAGTGCGAGCATACGGGCTTGGGCTCGAAGCATGAATAAAAAGAAAATGCCAAAAGTTGTTTAATAGTTTTTATTTTACTGTCTAAAATTTTCAAAAGGATCGGTCTACTGGGCGAATTTCTACAGCGTTTTTTCCGTGATGCAATTTGATGTGAAACACCCTTTACACTATTAACATCATAAAAGCTATGTGAATTTCGCGATTTTTGACGTGGGACTACGTCTAACCGGAGTATATGGGGGATAAAATGAAAACCTAAACACAGAACATGCAGGAAAAAATGAAAGATTCCGAATGCTTATAACTCGAACATTTCTTACTGGATCGGAAAGATGTTTGCATCAATTGATAGGAAATATTTCTACGCTTCTATCGCAATTAATAAAATGTTATTTTTCATTAGATAAACAATTGAATAACTGTAAAATGTTAAGCGTTATCTAAACGGCATAACTGCCTCATTTTGATTGGCCCGATCTATGATTTCCCTAACACAGCCATCAAACCCAAGCAGCCTTGGGTAAATCAGCATTGCAAATACATGAAAGTCGGGGGTATTTTTGTTCCGACTGAAATGTGTTTCCCTAACACAGACTTTAAATCCAAGGAGCGTGGGGAAATTGGCATTCCAAATACGTGTAAGTCGGGGGCATTTTTGGTCCGACTGAAATGTGTTTCCCCAACACAGACTTCAGAACCAAGGTGTCTGAGGAAATTGGCATTGTAAATTCATGCAAGTCAGTGGAATTTTTGTTCCGACTGAAATGTGTTTGCTTAACACAGACTTCTAAACCAAAATGTCTGGGAAAATCGGCTCTGCAAATAAACGCAAGCTTCGAGTACTTTTGTACTCGCTTGTCTTTGTACAAACTAGAATATGTTTCCTTAACACGGTCTCCTAAACTTAGGAACCTGGGAAAATCGTGCAGAAACTAGAGACGAATGAACTTTCAAGTTTAAATCCTTTATAGTATAAAAAGCAGAAGTTGAAGTTTTTGATTCATGCAAGTCGGGGGTATCTCTGCACCCGCATTTTTGTTTTGCACTCCGCAAAGTGTTTTCCTAGCACGGATTACAAAAGCGGGTACGAACACAACGGTTTGGCTCGGTTATTCATTATTGTATTGAAGGATATACCTCCATATCTTCCGCTCACTGAATTTCTACGCATACTATTTGATGATTAGGCAAAATGTTGTTAACCATTTACTGCGATAACGCCTATTGATTAAACAATATGCGTTCGACATATATGTCAAAATCGGAACTGAGTGCCTGAAGTTCATAAAATCAAGCAAATTCGCGGTTCGAGAAGTACGTACACTTGAGAGATGCAAACTTCAGAAGGAAATGTAAAATAAAATAAACGTTTGATAATTCTCCCGTTCACATATTTTGTTCTAGGCATCATACTAAACGTAAAAGGACTGTCATTAAATTTACTTGTAATGAAGAGCATTATCTATCACAATGTATGAATTGACCTTACATGACATTATACAATCTTTTTACTCACAAAGCAAATATATTGAATTCAATTGAATTCGGGAATTGTTTCATTCCATCAAAAATTCAATCAATACAAATAAATGATTGATAAGCTAAGGTAGTCCACGTCAACCTTTTGGTTATATCATAGATATAACCCACCCATTTTTTCAACGAGAAAATAAATTACTATGATTAACCTGATTTCACAGTTTTATTAGTTTACTAGCTGACCCGGCAAACTTCGTCCCGCCCAACATTTGTTTTTCGTTATAAATACCTTCAACCATTCACGTTTTCTTACTATGAGCAAGCTCATGGGTCCAATCGCAGAACTGTTCATTGATTGATCTTCTAATCGACCCCCGTTGA
Organism: Toxorhynchites rutilus septentrionalis; assembly: GCF_029784135.1. Classification (NCBI taxonomy): domain Eukaryota; kingdom Metazoa; phylum Arthropoda; class Insecta; order Diptera; family Culicidae; genus Toxorhynchites; species Toxorhynchites rutilus. The sequence continues at coordinate 168,940,369 of NC_073744.1, forward strand.
ATTTACCTTTTACTATAAAATTCCTAGTATGTCTAACAAAACTCATCATTATAATATCAGATTATTTTCAAACAGAATTCTCGTTCAAAATTTTTCAACCACTTGCAAATAACATGTTTCTCCGTTACATGGAATAAATGTTTTATACAGAAAATATGATAGAATAAAGACAGCCCTGAATCGGACAATTCCTTCCTCGAGTTCTGCTCTTATCAACATATTTGACGATACTTTTTTATTGGTATAGATAGAAGAAGATATAGGAGTGCGTTTCATCACATTAAAATCCATTTCCAGTTTCGAACAAAGATCAATTTCGCTAGCGCAAACATCAAATGGACTAACAGCACTTTTCACTATGTAATTGTAGAACATATGGGAATTTAATTTTCCGAATTTTCCCTTTTTCCTTCAGAGTTTTCCGATATTTTTCAATTGTCATGTTTGGTTGGAATTTTTTTAGTTGAAATATGTGTAATATTTTTATGGGACCCCCTCACAATTCCAGTGGAGAGAGGGGTGTCGTACCGTCATAAAAACATCCCCCCCCCTCTCAGAAAGGTGGGAGGAGTGTTGAACCCCTTTAGAAATGTTTCTTGTTCCCTAAAACCTCCACATGCCAAATTTGGTTCAGTTTGCTTGATTAGTTCTTGAATTATGCAGATATGTATGTTTCATTTGTATGGGCATTCAAACACCCACCCCAACATTCTTTCTGAAAAACATGCGTTTTTGCATCAAAAATCGAGACAAAAATATTCACCAAAATTTTATTTTTCAAAAAATCCTACGTACGATCACAAGAATTTTCGTTGAGAATATGGAAAAAATTATTTCATAAAAATCGGACGGACCATTCTGGAAATAGAACTCCCACCAGTTGGCAAAACATGGTTTTGAGAAAACGCGTTTCAAATTTTGGATACATTTATTTCGTTTATTTTACATCGTATCTTCGGTCTGCAATCCCTGACCCATAAAACTGTCCTTCAACGCTTAAAAGGTGATATTCCTGTCACTATTTTGTGGCCAAATTGGACTTGCTAGCTTCATTAGCTGCTTCTGAAATCCGCATCTCTGCTCATTCGATTCGTTCCTTATCCGATTTTCCGCAGAAATTGTTGCACTTCGGTCCACTAATTGACTAATTCGAAAAGGAGGAACGGGCAAACCTGGGACAAAAACTACCGTAAATTAAAAAACCAAGAGAACATTTTAGACCAGAAATTATTTTTTTTATTTTTTCAAGTTTCCATAGTGTAGTACCCCCTTAACAGATCCGTGTGTGTACTATTAAAATATTGGTTTAATGAAATGTATTTATAACGAGAAATGTATATATCCATCCCCAAAATAGTGAATTTCTAGCATGCGAGATAATAAATCAGTGCTCTTTGCCATCTGAAATGTTTATTTTTGTTGTTTACCATACACACGCCAAAATGAGTACACAAAAATGAGAATAATACAATACACTGAAATAATTTATTATAATTGTCTAATTGTTGATTATTTCAGTGATTTAGAGGGTGGCCTTCTTCCCCCGTCTTCCCCTAATCAACTGACTCTAGATTCAAATTTTCATACAAATTTTAACAATTTCAACCTGCCTTTTGATTCAGTTTCCATGGAAATTCTCTCAGAGAAACTTCATAATCGTGGACTTTCACCAATTCTGAATAATTTCCTGTACAATTTACTGTCAGAAAAGCACATGTTTTTCAATCATGGCAGCTTGAAATCTTCTCGATACAGTTTTATGGGCCTACCGCAAGGCTCCTGCCTGAGCCCCCTCTTGTACAGTTTTTACGTCAATGATATAGATGTGTGGTATTCCCGGCAACACTGGTCAACCTGGTGTTGGGCTTTGAGAGAGAGAGAAAAAACAAGCTGCCATTGTTTAATCAACGCCACACACAGCGGCACGCGAATCATTATTTTCCTGATGAAATAAACGTTTTTCAAGTAGTTAAATTCATCTTCCGTCGTTTATTTTGTGTCCGATCACAACATTGGTGACCCCGACGTCGCGATTCGATAAGTTTCGGTTCGGTTACGTGCAAATAATCGTTCTTCCAGCTCAATAACGAAACTGAAACCTAACCTAAAAAATGACGGAACCTGGAACCGGAAACGTGGCAGCATCTATTGCGGTGAAATTGCCGGATTTTTGGAAAACCGATCCGGTTATGTGGTTTTCGCAGGCGGAAGCGCAGTTTCACCTCGCGAAAATCGTAAACGACGAAACCAAGTTTTACCACATCGTGGCCAAAGTGGACCAATCAGTCATTTGCCACATTGCTGATTTGGTAGCTGTTCCTCCTGCAGACAACAAATACAAGGCCTTAAAGGATCGTCTGATTGCCCGCTTCGCCCTGTCTGCCGAGAATCGTTTTGAGCAGCTGCTGGGAGCACACGATCTCGGCGATATGCGCCCAACGCATCTTTTGGCAAAGATGGGAGAGCTGTCGACCGGTTTGGGCATGTACAACAATCTGCTCAGAATGATTTTCATTCAACGTCTTCCGGCAAATATTCGCCAAATCCTCACGTGTCACGACGGTTCCATCGAAAAACTGGCTGAAATGGCAGACAAGATAACCGACGCTACAAACAATCATGCCTCTGCAGTTGCCGCTGTCAACAACGAATCAACATCCAACCCTAACGGTGAACGGAAGCTAGTGGAGCAGATCGAAATGCTGACAGCGGACATTCGGCGTCTGAAAGTTCCCAAGTCGGACCGCGGTCGTTCGCTTTCGCGAAATCGAAGTGGTTCTCATTCGTCTTCACGATCCGGTATGTGCTGGTATCATCGGACATATGGAACTAATGCGCAGCGATGCCGAAAACCATGCTCATGGAGTTCAAAAAACTAGGATCCTCCCCACCATTATCGGCGGTGGTAGCCGGGGAGTCTGAAAGTCACCGACTGGTTTTTTTGGACAGAACGAATAATAGCCGATTTCTCGTAGATACTGGGTCAGACGTCACAATATTGCCTGCTTCGAGGAGAGATCGTTTGGACGATGCTGTAGGGCAGCACCTTCACGCAGCCAACGGAAGTCAAATTCGGACATTTGGAACGAGATTCGTACCTGTTGATTTGGGATTGAGACGCAGATTCACGTGGAATTTCCTTATTGCTGACGTAACGATGCCAATAATCGGCGCAGATTTTTTGGCACACTTCGGAATACTTGTCGACTTGAAAAATCGTAAGCTGATAGATGGGCAAACAGGTTTGAAGACTTCTGGCGGAATGATGAACGCTGCTCTGCATACTGTAACACTTATCGGTGCTGATCATCCGTTCCACGATTTGCTCATCGAGTACCGAGAAATAACATCTCCGTCGACACTTAAATCGGCCACACAGTGTGACGTAACGCACCACATAGTTACTCGTGGACCACCAGTGGCATCTAAAGTTCGGCGGATGCATCCGGACAAGCTTAAAGCAGCTAAGGAAGAGTTTCGTCTTATGTGTGACCTTGGAATCTGCAGACCATCTAGCAGCAGTTGGGCAAGTCCTTTGCACTGTGTACTTAAAAAAAACGGACAATGGCGCTTCGTTGGTGACTATCGTCGCCTAAATCATGTCACTGCACCTGATCGCTACCCAGTGCCTCATATCCACGACCTACTACATTCGCTTCAGGGTAAGTCCGTTTTTACAACTCTAGATTTAGAGCGGGCGTATCATCAGGTTGCGGTGGAGGAAGCAGACATACCCAAAACGGCGGTCATCACTCCGTTTGGTTTGTTTGAGTTCACCCGTATGCAATTTGGGCTATGTAACGCAAGCCAGACGTTTCAACGTTACATGAATCGAATTTTTGGTGACGTTGATTTTGTTGTCGTCTTTATAGATGACATATGTATCGCTTCCTCATCACTCGCCGAACATCAGGAGCATTTACGCATCGTGTTCGATCGTCTACGTCAGCATGGGCTTGTCCTGAATTTGGAAAAATGCGTCTTTGCGAAAAACGAAGTAGAATTTTTGGGATATATGGTGAACAGCGATGGAGTTCGCCCTCTTCCAGCACGCGTCCAGGCTGTTGTAGACTTCGAGAAGCCGACTACAGTGAAGGAACTCCGTCGTTTTCTAGCACTCGCCAACGGATACAAACGCTTTGTTCATCACGCTTCCGAAATTCAAGCTGAGTTGCAGAAGATTATTCCTGGAAATAGAAAAAACGACGGACGCAAATTACAGTGGACTGATGCAGCGTTATCTAGCTTTGAACAGTGTAAGAAATCTTTAGCAGATGCAGCATTACTTCATTATCCGGACTCGTCAAAACCGTTGTCTCTAATGATCGATGCCTCAAATATTGCAGCGGGGGCCGTCTTGCAACAGCTAAATGGCCAGTTTTGGGAACCACTCGGTTTTTATTCGGAGAAGTTCAGTAAGTCTCAGCAAAATTACTCTACTTTTGGACGTGAACTGACAGCGATGAAAATGTCTGTGAAATATTTTCGGCACTTCCTCGAAGGACGTACTTTCACGATCTTCACCGATCACCGTCCGTTAACGTACGCTTTGACAACCGAGTCCAATTCGCGGCTGCCCCATGAAGAACGTTATCTCCGCTTCATTTCGCAACTCACTACAGATATACAACATGTCAGTGGAAAGGAAAACTTTGTCGCCGATGCACTGTCTCGTGTGGAGAGTGTTCAAGCGCCTACATCGATAAACTACGCAGAAATCGAACTTATGCAGTCCCAGTCCACTTCGCCCAAATTTGAAGCAAAGCGGTTCAGCGGATGCTGTCAACAGATCTACTGTGACGTCTCTACTGGAAAACCTCGACCTTTTGTTCCAATCTCTCAGCGCAATGTTGTCATGAAATGTCTACACGGAATTTCTCATCCAGGAGCCCGAGGCAGCAGAAAACTGATCTCCGAACGATTCGTATGGCCTGCCATGAATCGTGACATCAACGAGTTCGTCAGACATTGTTTAGACTGTCAAAGGTCAAAGGTGCACCGCCATACCGTCTCCCCGTTAGGAAAATTCGAGTTACCTAGCGCTCGTTTCCATCACGTACACATTGATCTGGTAGGACCCTTGCCGCCTTCGCAAGGACATCGATACCTACTGACTATGATTGATCGCTTTACCCGAATATGCTTTACCTTTATGGCCTGAAGCTGTTCCTCTTGTCGATATGACGGCAACAACAGTGGCTCAAGCATTGTATTCAACATGGATATCAAGATTTGGTGTTCCCGAAAATCTGACGACCGACCAGGGAAGACAATTCGAATCAGATCTTTTCCGTGAACTGAATCAAATTCTTGGAGTTCATCATATTCGCACGACGGCCTATCACCCTCAAGCAAACGGCATCGTAGAACGTTTTCATCGAACATTGAAAGCATCGATAATGTGCGTCAATTCGAAGAATTGGTATAACGAACTGCCAATGATTCTTTTGGGAATCCGAGTGGCATTCAGAGAGGACCTGCAGTGTTCGGTTGCGGATATGGTCTATGGTCAAGCTTTGCGGATCCCAGGTGAATTTTTTCAGTCTGCCACTGAAGATATCGACCGATCGGAATTCGCTAAAATGCTACATCGTACGTTCGACAATATAAAACCGCAAAACGCAGAACATCATGGACGACGTCAAGTCTTCATCAACGCAAATTTAAAAACATGTACGCATGTATTTGTTCGAGTGGACTCGGTGAAACGATCGCTGCAGCATCCCTATGAAGGCCCGTACAAAGTGATTCGGCGAGATGACAAGTTCTTCGATATACTTATTTCTGGGAAGCAGCAGCGTATTTCTGTTGACCGAATTAAAGCGGCATTCACCTGCAACCCAGATTTACAAACACATCCTCCAGATGATCATCATACGAAAGTTACACCATCTGGACATCGCGTCAGATTCTTGGTGTAACTGGAGGGGCCCTGTGGTATTCCCGGCAACACTGGTCAACCTGGTGTTGGGCTTTGAGAGAGAGAGAAAAAACAAGCTGCCATTATTTAATCAACGCCACACACAGCGGCACGCGAATCATTATTTTCCTGATGAAATAAACGTTTTTCAAGTAGTTAAATTCATCTTCCGTCGTTTATTTTGTGTCCGATCACAACAGATGATGGTCTAACTAGAGATTGCACGTTGAGACAACTTGCAGACGATGGAGTTATTTCCATCACGGGTACTAATCCCGCCGTTCTGCAAAAATCCTTGCAAGATACTCTGAACAACCTGTTCACGTGGGCTCTCAAGCTGGGTATCGAATTCTCTACGGAGAAAACTGAAATGGTCGTTTTTTCTAGGAAGCACGAACCCGCCCAATTCCAGCTTCACCTATCCGGCAAAACGATCCAGCACTCTATGTTTTTCAAATACCTGGGTGTATATTTTGATTCTAAATGTACCTGGGGGAGACACATTGCGTATTTGAAACAGAAATGCCAGCAAAGAATCAATTTTCTCCAAACAATAACCGGAACATGGTGGGGTGCCCATCCAGGAGACCTCATTCAGTTGTACAAAACAACGATATTATCAGTGTTGGAATATGGCAGTTTTTGCTTCCGATCAGCTGCCAGGATTCATATTCTCAAGCTGGAGAGAATACAATATCGTTGCTTGCGTATAGCCATGGGGTGTTTGCATTCGACACATACGATGAGTCTCGAAGTTTTGGCAGGAGTACCCCCGCTTACTCTTCGGTTCACAGAATTATCCAGCAGATTTCTCATCCGTTGCAAGATCATGAATCCATTGGTAATTGATAACTTCGAAAATCTACTCCAACTGACTCCTCAGTCAAGTTTTATGTCTTTATACCATGAGTACCTTACCCACGACGTGCACCCTTCACCAGGCATCTCCAACCAAGTTTGCTTCCTATACTTTTGCAATTCCTCTGTCATTTTTGATCTGTCCATGCGACAAAAAATCCATGGAATCCCAGATCATCTACGCTCAGATTCTATTTCGCCGATATTTTCGGCAGAATATGGGGGTAAAGTTAGATCTGATAAAATGTTCTTTACTGACGGTTCATTCATAAACGGGTCCACTGGCTTCGGCATCTTCAATGAAAATTCCAGTGCCTCTTTCAAACTCAAAGATCCTTGTTCCGTGTATGTCGCTGAAATGGGTGCGATATACTATGCTCTAGGGATCATTGAAACACTGCCCATCGACCATTATTTTATTTTTTCAGACAGTCTCAGCTCAATAGAGGCAATCCGCTCAATGAAAGTTGATAAACGCTCTTCTTATTTCCTAACAAGAATAAGACATCTATTGAGTGTTTGGGTCGAAAAATTATTCAAGATTACCTTAGCATGGGTTCCCTCTCATTGCTCGATTCCGGGGAATGAGAAAGCGGACTCGCTAGCTAAGGTGGGCGCTTTAGAAGGCACACTTTTTGAAAGGCAAATTGCTTATAATGAATTTTTCCACATTCCTCGTCAGTATACGCTCGTAAGTTGGCAGCGCATGTGGAGTGAAGATGAGTTCGGTCGTTGGTTACATACGATTATCCCTAAGGTCTCGACGAGTACATGGTTCAAGGGATTGAATGTAGGTCGTGATTTCATTCGCGTGATATCTCGGCTTATCTCCAATCACTACAACCTAAACGCGCATCTCTATCGCATTGGGCTCGCAGCAAACAATCTTTGTGATTGTGGCGATGGCTACCACGACATCGAGCATGTTGTCTGGTCGTGTATCCGGTTCCATGCTGCTCGCTCTCAGCTCTCTAGAGCACTGAGAGCACAAGGCAGACAATCGGATATCCCCGTCCGGGATATCTTAGGTAGCCGTGATCCTGATCTGCTGCTTCATCTATACCTGTTCCTCAGAAACGCCGATGTCAACGTTTAATGATGTTTCCTTCGTTGTGTCCCCGTTTTATATCCCTCCTATCCGATCGATAAACTTTTACTTAGTCGCGGCAATACATACACAAACTCTTTACAGATACACGGGCCAAAGGTTGTGCAGTCCACTGATCATTCAACAAGAGCCAAAGGTTGTACCGCTCATGATAACTCTACACGAGCTGATGATTGCGCCGGCTAGTGACCATTCTATCCTGGATTCCTCGAGTCGAGAAAGACGCACCAGGCTAGATATGGGGTACAGACTAGGGGGCGTTGCTGATTAATGGTCAGCTGCATCCCAATAGGAAGTGTCCCGTGTCGGGCACACGTACAGAGCATTGGAGACAGCAACATCCCAATTACGAAAACACTTGTAATACTAACCTCGAGCCAACCGCGAGTAATCGGTTACATATTACTAACATAGATAATAAGAAATATTGTCAAAGTATTGGACTCCCGGTCCTGTGAGGCTAACGCCATATGAGCCTTGATAAAAATATATATTTTGGAAAAAAAAAACCTGCCTTCGGATCAAACCGAATGTTGCCACCAGATGTCGACACTGTACATGTGTAATCGCGGATTCCAATCAACATTCGCTCATTCGATTCGCTGCGGAAATTTTGCCACGTAGCTTCGAAAAAGTGAACTTTTCATTCGACACACGTCGCCATCTACACGTAAACTGAAGCAACCTGCACAAAAAAGCTTTCCATTATACGGAACGATACGCGAAAATAAAAGGAAAAAATAATCCAACCATTTTTTTGACATAGGTCTAATGTCTTTTATTTCTATATAGGGTGGCCACTCTACGAAAAATGAAACGATTCATTAAGAGTTTTAAAACGCATATTACTCAAAATCATTATAGCGACATATGTCGTGTTATATACCAGTAGACAGAAAATTTATCCAACAATTTTTTTGCTTAAAACATGAACAGTGAATATAGTATAAAAGGTTAACGATATGACGATTAAAATGGGTATGTTTTCTTTAGATTGCACTAACCACTCGCTTTACTCCCCGACGCAACGAGCAATCTTTTTGCCTAAATTCGGGCATTAACTCACAATGTTAATGGAATGGTTCCAGATTCTACCCCATAATCTCATCTAATCCGTTTAAAAGATACAAGCTCATACAGGAAACGGTTTTTTCAGAATTCCATTGGGTTCATTACATCATGTAAATTACAGCTTTTGAACAATGAAAAAACTCAATTCAAATGCAATTACTACACATAATCACAGTCCTATGTCAATATCCCGTCCGTGCCCCTAGGCCCAGACCCATCAACTTTTTTCTATATCATCCCTTCATTTAATTATTGTCAACAAAAAATAAAAAAACAACAATAAATAAAGTCAACAAAAAATAAAGAACTAAGCGATAAAAGAATTTCCTGATTTGTTCGAAGAACCTTTCCTGGACTCTAGAAGAGAACCTCGTTTATCAAATTATCTGACCAAAAAAAAATCGATCAAAACAGACAGGTTCTATTGAAAAGTGAAGCGTGAGTTCGATTCACTTGGTTATTTCTTCGGATATAATTTTAAAATAAAACAAATTTGAGAATTCGCCCTCCAGTAGTTGTCTGTTGGTGGCCTGGAAACCAGCATAGCCTTTACTCTTAGAACACATCGAAAGCCATGAGAAACTCGTCATTCTCTAGTTTTATTGCTTCATTGTTCAAATGTACACGAAAAACTTACTGAAAACATGAAAAAAGTTACAAGAACCGTGAACCGACCGCATAGTTAACGTAGGCTATTTGTTGCACATTGATTTTGGATATGTTTGAAAAACCCACTTTTGAACGCTTGATTTTTTTGGTACTGTATATGAAAACAATAACAGAACAAGAAACCGACTCGATATTGTTCGCGTCTGAAAATGTCGCATAATTTCATAATTTCGTTATAATTGCAACTATTATTCGTTCCCATGGCAACCTACCACTTGAAGGCAATGTTGTCAAATTAACATTAACATAACAATTAACAATTAACAATTATTCGCTGTCCAGAGTAACACTAAAACACTGGAAACGCTGAAAACGGCTTATATACTTGCTGAACAGGTACAAATAATCGATACTTGCTCCTTATAGATAGCAAAACAGGGGAGAATCAAACATCGAATGCAAGCATTTCATTGTTCAGTTCAGTCACTTTCTTTTATTGAGTGCACTGTATATAACTGGTAGAGTACAGATTGATTGTACTAATCGACCAATTCGAATGCTTGACATTTTGACATTGTTCGATAGTTAGTTTCATAATATATTTATCTTCCTTCGTTGTAATAGATTGTCAAGAGATGACTGAGCAATAAACTCTCGAAGTCGGACAATTTTTGCAATGTGACTATTTTACATTCATTCCCTTCTCATAAAAATACATCACGCGTCATGTTATTTGAGATAATTCGCGTCCGTTGTTGTGATCCAATAAGTTTTGGCATAAACGCCCATTAAACAGCAGGAAACCCCTGATTACATTTGACAAAAACAAAAATCCGTAGCAGTCGCCACTCACATTTGACTCGGACGAATGACCTCCCATAATCAGCACCAGAATTAATCTCTATTTCCTACTAGATAAAAGGCCACCTGTTGGGACAGAGAGGATGGTGGACGTTGGGAGCACCCATTTCCAGCTAGCGATGACTGTTGTGCATTGCTCATTAATAATTATTTCCATGATGATGGGACCACTGATCGCGCGCGCGTTGCATGACTTGGGAATGAATCACTATTTTATTGCGACCCATATAAATATCGTCATAGCAGACAGTAGTGGTGTGAGCAACAATTTTGTTTGCGATTCCATGCAAAACAATCGCCACCCGGAATGGACTCTCGGAGAACGTGACAGAATTGGACGACGGATTGCGGTCATTGAGTGATTGAAATTGGAAGAAGACACTCGGCAGAGGTCACTTGCGACGAGGATTGAATTGTTTTTAAAAGACTATCCTTTTCACTAACACGGCTTTGGGAAATGCACGATCCATCGGTTATCTGGAATTCATACGATTCGTTAGGGTCATGGGGCTGACCTAGAACTCCATGGTGAAACCGCCGACAGCTATAATCTAAATAGTTTGAATAGCCCCTGCAAGGGGCATGTAAACCTTCAATCGCGCTCATTTTCCGGTGCAGAGAAAAAATAAATTTGTCTTTTATACCCTGGCTTTTCACAAGACCGTATGTTCAACGGAAATGTTCGCACTATGTATTACAAACTGCGATCGATCGCTAATCTAAATGTATGTTTTCGATGGAGTCTGCTCTCACGGGTGGCAAGTTCATAACTGGTTAACCTTCACACTGAATGTAAGCATGATATGTTAACCGCAAAACACAATCATTAGCCATCCGATGCACTGCCAGTGTGGATCGGTGATGAAAAAAAAACTTAAACATAACTATTCAGAGGCGTATTCCGAGCTACGCGATGAGTCAGAGAACTCATGAGGTCAGACCCCGAAACAAGTCGGTGAACAATCGAGCCAAGCGTCGGCTGATGCCGAGATTGTGATGCTGTCACACTTTGTTAAACCTGTTTTGCCGGCAGCGTAAATCTGGGAACCGGTGGAATATGGTGTGTTGCGAGGGGGCAATTCACGGGGTAAACAAAATCAGAAATGACGTCGTCGGCATGCCTCGCGATGCCTTCCCGTCCCTGTGGATGATGCCACATCGAGCGAACGCCCCCCCAGATGGTGATACATATAATGGCGTTGCAAATTGCAAGGCGTATTGCTTCCGGTTGAGCTTCCTCAATGTCGACCATCGGACACGACTTGAACTTGAAATCACGCGATTGACAAGATGTTGGATATTTTTCATTATTTCAAAGTTTAGGAATTAACTAAAAGGCTCGTAGGGCTATGTTTGAATATCAAACGAAATGTTATGGAACGGGGGGACAAATTTACTGCGTCATCACTTGATACTCTTCTTCACGCATCGGTGAGGTCCATTCCACTTTCGGTTTCAGTTCGGTTTTCACTAGTTTAGGTGTACGGGCACAGTAGGAGGTTGTTTATTGACACTGTTGGGAAAAGAAATATATCTTTACCGGTACTATACCTTACCGTATTTATCAAACCGTAATGTCAAATTACATTCTTTTCCTTTTTTTATTTCTCAACGTAACAGGTTTAGGGGAAATGAGGTTAAAATGAACCGGGTTGGTAAAATGAACCAGTGCTCAAACTTCGATGATTTAACTATAAACAAATTGATACTTCTTCATTGTCCTATTCTTAGAACATTTGAAGCTTTTTAAGACACCCTGTTATGCATGAAACTGTCACATGTAAAAAATAATAAATAAAACAGAAATTTCTCTCACGGTAGTCATTTTGATATAATTTTGTGCGCATCGTATTTAAGTAATCTCCCATGAAATTAAAATTCTTCGACCTGATATCTTCGACAAATCATCAGTTTGGACAACTGTTCACATATTCAATGAGAGGTAAACCGATATTTTGTTTGGTTTCAGTGATTAATTCGCATTCGAAATTACTTTGTTGTTTGGGGCAAAATGAGCCACCACTGGATAACGACTAACAATATCATGTTTTCCAAAGCAGATCTACCTCATCAAATGCTTTTCAAGGGGTTCCTTGTGTGGCTTTGACCCTGAAAAAATATGCCACCTCGACCAAAAACAAACCTTAATATGTGAAACGTTATGTGTTTCTTACTACTTTTTTGCACGTATGAGTAAATTCTAATTACTACTCTAGGTGAATAAGCTCAGCTTGATTCATACATGTACCTACTACTTCAATAATGATTTAAACAAATTTAGATAAGGAACAACGCATAAATCTATCCCATTTAGCATTATATATGTGTAATTGTTCATTTTACCACCACCATGTGATCATTTTAACCGCACGATAAAAAAATGCTCGATTTTACATCTTATTTTCTTTCAATGAAAAATGTACTATTTTTATTTTTTCATAATAAAAACCGTTCGATCTCTTGAACAACAGTTAGTTAAGCTGTAATATTCTTCGAAGAACCGAAATTGTAGCAGTATGTGGACGAAGTAAATGGGCATATTCCTTAGGGTGTTCATTTTAACCGATTTTCCCCTACATTACATTTCCTGCTTCATGAGCCAGAAGTTACACAAGCGTCCTCGATGACAACTTGGGGTTGCGTTTGAAAAGACCCAACCCTTTGGAATAGATTTTAGATTCCGTTGCATTTGCTTTTTGCCACTTCCGGGATTTTCTGTCATTTTCGTTCAAAAGTTTTCGAACTTTTTCGGAGGGTTCTCACGCCCTTCGTTTCTCATGTCAAAATCACTTTTTTTAAAATTTCTGAACAAACAAATATTTGACGAACATTCGATGCAATTCGAAAGCAGTTTTCTTTGAATTTTCTTCAAATTTTAAGCAGTGCTGCCACAAGTACAGATTTACCTGGAAAGGTACAATTTTTTCGAAATTCGAATACAGATTACAGATGTTTGGCCTAAAAAACAGATAAGTGCAGATTTTTCTAATATAACACGTGGGGTTGATCAACCAGTTGAGAAAGAGATCCGATTTCAATGATTCGGTCCTCAAGGCTACTACAAACATCAATATAAAATCGAAGAAGAACCAAAACATGTTTAAGAAAAGCAGTTGTCAAAAATTCACTGAACATTCAAAGTAGCCGTACCTGTCAGCATAAGTGAGAGACATGAGAACCGACTTAATGCCACAAAAAAAATCTAGAATCAAATATACGTAACCCGCGTAAATTCGAAAGTCGCGATGCTTTTTGAACAGACTTCGTATATTCTTGCTGTTAATGACTCGAAAATTTGTTTCAATAGCTTTAAAAAATGCTTTGAAAACAGGCAAATCCATGTATAATCTGACGCCCACTCGGAAGTCTATTTGCACAGATCTTCGTTTGATGTTGGAGGAAGCGGATAAGGTTTGCTGACGCGCGTGGAATGTCAATAAAGTGTCTTTTTCAAGGCAGGCGGAGAAGGAGTTTGGAGTAGAGTTTTCTCCCACAAGGGCTCTTTTCAGTGTTAAAGACGAATGAACTGTAGAAGTGTAAAGTCTCTATAATCAAACAAGAAGAGGAAGAAGAAGAAAAAAAAGAAGAAATCCATTTTTTTATCTCTACCCTCAATTGTTTCGTGGCTTTCCGAAACAGTACTAGAAAATTTCATGAAACCAAATTGTCTGACGAATTTATGAAATTACAACGAGATTGAGTTTGAGGAACAATATTGCTTTATTGGGGACAATGTATATGCAGAAGTATCCCAGAGTTATTGATGTAAAATTACTCAAGAGAAAAATTTTAAATCCTTCTTCTTCTTCTTCAATGGCACTAACGTTCCTAGAGGAAACTTCGCCGTCTCAACGTAGTATTACTTGCGTCATTTTTATTAATACTTAGTTGAGATTTCTATGCCAAATAACACGCCTTGAATGCATTCTGAGTGGCAAGCTCTAGAATACGCGTGATCACAGTGCAAGTCGGAGGAAATTTCTTTGACGAAAAATTCCCCCGACCAGAACAGGAATCGAACCCGAACACCCGGCATGTTAGTTATGACGCCAACCACTCGGCCAAGGGAGCACCCACAGTCAATATAAAAAATTTTTCTATGTAATTTGTTCGTCTGATTCAAAGTAGAATCAACTTCAATGAAGGGACTATGGTAAATACATCTATAACCGTATTAAATATCATAAAAATTAGGAAAAATTCAACAAGTCTTCCACTGCTGATATGATTTCCTCATTTGTTTAGTAAAAATTGAAAGCATGGATGATGAATTCAATGAAAATTTTAATATTAATTTCTCTGCAATTGACTGTAGTGATGCTGTAGGTTTTTCGGAAAAAATATAAACGATCAAAAAGTCAGGCGAAACACTAGCATTTCCGCTTATGCGAGGGCTTATACCATGCTTCGCCCGAAGGAAGATATACTCTGTTTCTGATGGGATTTAGAATAGATTCTGTATTGTGAGCTTATGAGCAAGCAACCTGTTTCTCACATGTATGGCTCGCAGCAGTTTTCGACGAGGAAGCAAACATGTTCTGGGAGATTAGAATTTCTAAGCTGTGTTAAAGATAGCGAAAGATTGTGAAACAGAACTATGGATGTAAAATTAAATTATAATGCTTTGATTGAAAAATTATGTTTTTGTTTTCCCAAAAACCGACATTAACTTTTCGGACAACTCAATATGAGTTACTTGATTTATCATGATTTTTATTTCCATCCTTGATTTTTTTAAATTATAGTTGGTAACCGTGGCTGTGGTGCAAGATCTTTCACTCACAACGCAAGAATGACACTCCGAAGCGATCTAGTGTCGCAGACATTAAAATTTGAGTTTTTTTTAAACCGAAAATCACCGGAAATCGGGGTTTTTAAAAAAAATGGAACTGCATGGCATGTCGAGATTTACAGTTATCACAAATAACATCCAAACCTCTCACGCTAAAGGTCACGAGTTCAATTCTCACTCCCGACATTCTTCCAAAAATGGAAGTAAAAGTGACGAACCAACCAAAATGTGTTGAAAGTCACTATAATAGAGAAAAAAAAAGTTATCACAAAAAAAATTGTTTGTCAAGAATTTACTTTACTGAAAAAACGACCGAGTGCCAAAAAAAACACTTCGCAGCAAGTTCCGAATGAAAAATCGAGATCATTTTTTCATTGACTATACCTATACCTACATTGACTAACCAATACTATACGTTTTGCCTCGTATTCCAGAAAAACTTCCAGATTATCGATTTTTGGCATATAGTTTCTCATGCATACGAAAATGTAGTAAAAAATACAGAACGCTTCGCATTGAATAAAAAATACGATTAGATACGTTGTGCACAGAACTACGGCGAAACGGTTGTCGAGAGAGCGATTTCTGTTTTTATTTTTATTTTGACATGCGATATCTCTACTGAAGTACAGGAGTACTCAAACGTCATAAAATTCTTCAAGCATAAGATGATACGGCATCAATAGTCAATGATCATACTGACTAAAGGTGACCACTTTATCCCCATTGATCACTCTACCCCCACTACCCCTACTACTTCCTATAGTTAGTAAAAGAAGCGCAAAACAAGTAGCTGCAATCCAGAGGAGTTTTATCACATTTCAGAATCCACTGTTGGGTCTTAAGGTTGCAATTTTTTCAAACTGCATATTTGAACTAGAGATTGGCAAACCGGTCATGAACTGATCAAAAGAACTAGATCATCAAAAAGAGTGAATGAACTGCAGTTCTTTTTTGCTGGGCAACACTTCAGAACGAATTGCGTATGCAGTTCAGAACGAACTGACCGCTGGCTGAACTGTGCATGCAGTTCAGAACGAACTGTGTACGGTAAGCGGTGCATAAGAGGAAAGAAAACGAACGAGTGATAGATGAATGGTGCTGCAAGGTAAATAGTTCTCAAATTAACGAATGGAAACAAACGATAGCTCCATAAAACAACAAAAATAAAATTTCGGTATTGTCGCTTTCATAAAAAAACGCAACATTTCAGGATACGATGGTTTTAAATTGGATTGTTAAATTATTTATCAAATAAAATTTTAATTTTATATTTGGAGTTCAGAGTAAATATTTCAGTAAGTAAGTTTCAGTAATTTCAGTAATCTACCTCACTTAGAAAATATAGTTGAAAGCGGAAAGATTTAAACAGTAAAATTCTCGTCGCTATTATGAAATATGTTTTATATCATATCATATTGTGCTCGATAATTTTGAGATGAATGTTCGCGGTTTGGGTACAGTTTGGCTATAGCATTAATTGCAATACATCAAGTACAATAGTACAATACTAGTTTATGCTGAAAATAGTGAATAACGACTTAAATTAAATCTAAATTTCAGAATCAAAGTTTGATTTTCTATTGTGCTAAGTTATTTCTAACAAATATCGGACGATTAATGATTAAAACGGCGTTTTATGAATGAACAGTCCTACATAACATCCCACACTTTTTATACTTGCTTTGACATATCCCTTCACTGTACAAAAGAGTAAGTGAACTGCTCAAAAGAACTAGTTCACTTGAGTGGACGGTTGGTCACTGAACGGTTCATTAAAGTGAACCGTTTTGCCCACCTCCAATTTGAACTGTGTTTTCAAGAGCGTTGGTATCATATAGCAGGGCTCTGCATAGTCATAGTCAACTGAGGATAGTCAGCTGACTATCTGACTGACTATATCCGTATTCAGGTAGAAATTACTTCTGGCTTCTTCACGCAGTTTCTCCGCCAAAACGACTGAACAGTCAGTCGGGCGTTTAGTCGCTATCTCCCTCTACCGACTCGACTATATCATTTCATTCTTCCCAGTCAAATTGTCCTCATTGCATTTTGAAGTGACTTCCCCCAAAACGAATTCGCTTCTCTCTTTCTCTCTCTCCCATGTACGTGTGCATGCATCGATGTTTGAGTTCAACGTGGTTTGAAATACGCTACAGGTCAGCTAGATTCCTTTGTATCGCACACGAAAATTACTCACACGTATAAAATAGGCGTGCAGTGAATGTACGCTATTTTGCTCGCTATTTACTAATACTAACGGTAAAACCTTTAAAGCATACTTGATAAATGTCTAAGTTCGTTGGTTTGAGTTCACGATGGGTAGACAATAAACCGTCCATTGATGGGGTAACTACTATTTTGCATCAGAAATCAAGTTTTCGTTCCTCTTTATATGGACGTAAAATAAGATTGTGTACGCGGGTATAAAATTAGTGTCAGGGGGAAACGGAAGTGTGTATTGAAGTCAGTTGAATGAAGAGGCAGATTGGTATTCATTAGTCGCGTCAGTTAAAATAACCACTGACTGGACTAGTTCACCAGTCATCCTCGCTAGTCAACGCTAGTCAATTCATTTTCTAGTCAAGTCACTTTGCGTTGTGGGCAACTGCCGAAGCAGTTCTAGTCGAAGCTACTGAGAGTAGAGTCGGTCTTCATTTTTCACTTCGAAGATTTCGAGTTCTGTCATGTAGTATGTATTAGGCTGTCAAAAAAGTCCTGCGGTATTTCCGCGAGGTGTCGTTGTAAGCGTGTAGTTCTAGTTGTATTCATTGTATCGAGCTTGTTGGAAAGGTATTTTTGCGCGCTATAATATAGTCCTAAGTCTATAATATAGTTAAGTCGTTCGTGAGTTATAGTGTCGCAAATATGGAGCAAAATAAAGAGAAAATCCGACATATTTTACAGTACTACTATGACAAAGGTAAAAATGCATCTCAAGCTGCCAATAAAATTTGTGCAGTTTATGGACCCGATACAGTTTCCATTTCCACCGCACAACGATGGTTTCAACGTTTTCGTTCTGGTGTAGAGGTCGTCGAAGATGCGCCACGCTCCGGAAGGCCTGTCGTCGAAAATGGCGACAAAATCGCTGAATTAGCCGAGAAAGACCGGCATAGTAACAGCCGTAGCATCGGCCAAGAGGTGGGGATAAATCATCAAACCGTTATTAACCATTTGAAGAAGCTTGGATTCACAAAGAAGCTCGATGTATGGGTGCCACACACGTTGACGCAAAAAAAACATCTTTGACCATACGCTCAATTCGGACCTGTACTGCCAACAACTGGACCGCTTGAAGGTAGCACTCATGAAGAAGAGGCTATCTTTGATAAACAGAGGCCGCATTGTCTTCCATCAGGACAACGCCAGGCCACACACTTCTTTGGTGACGCGCCATGGCGGTCCATGGCGAACGAGCTAGGTAGTCAGAAGTTAGCCACAAAAGAGGCCTGTGAAAATTGGCTATCCGAGTTTTGACGTAGGACTACGTCTTTCATTTCTATACCGGGGTGTAAAATCAAAGTTTCGAAAACGAAAGCGTTACGCCGAAGACCGAGATTTTGAGTGTTAATAGCTCCTAAACAACTGAACGAAATGGTATGATAAACACTTCATTCGAAAGATAAAATGTCTACGCGTTCTATACTTGTTACTTTCTGATCCAAAAACTTGTTTCAATAGTCTTAAATTTGCTTTCAAAATAGACTATTGAAATCACCAATCGGTATATAAGCGAGCGCCGCTCGGAAATCCACTCAGTTCTAATTGAACTAATTGATTGGAGCATGTTGTCGCTGTTGTGGTGAAGCTCTCCATTTATCATGAAAGCGCGGATGAACGGTGTCACCAAGAGCCTGTTTGTGCACCTTAGGCCAGAAGGGAATCCATCAGGAGGAGAGTGATGCTACAAACGGTTCCCCGGGAAGATCTCGAAGCAGCCGCTACACACACACACATACACGCACGGAATTCTTTCCGTTTGGATCGAGAAAGATCCGGAAAATAATCTGCCAGTTCCTCTAGGAATTTAGAAATACATTCATGTGAAAGAGTTTATTTGAATGTTTTCTATCCATGTAACACTGTGACCAAATACATTAGGTTTTGTGATTTTTCAATCAATCGCAATCAACAGGATAGCTTCTGAAGATTATTCTTCCCCATCAGTAGGATATTTCCGTATCCAATATTGGATGCATAAAACCTTGTGCCTCCAACGTAACGCTCTCGTTTTCGAAGTTCTCCAAATATTCATTCATTCAGAATGAATTCAGATTCAACTTCATACAAATGATCTCTAAATCAACGATAGTCCTACGTCACCCTTGCGGTTATACCATAGATATAACCCACTTCCTGTTTTTTGCCAATAAGGAAGCGAGCTTCTATAACAGGGGTATTATGAAGTTGGCATCTCTTTGGGAACAAGTCATCGAACAAAACGGCGCATATTAAAACAGATGATTGTAACTAATTTTATGAACAAATGAAAATTTAAAAAAATACCGCAGAATTTTTTTGACAGCCTAATATATTGTGGGGCAGCAGAGGATCAACAGAGGTCAAATGACAACAATCTAAGCAACATTTTTGTCATAGAACCAAGTTTCATTTCCCAATTTGCCACTTCCCGAATACCGACAAGTCACTGTACCTGCTAACCCCGCAGACAACCCGACGTGTGTTGCGTTCCATGTGTACGAACCAGAAAGCATTTTTTTTGCAGCCTTTGGCGATGGTGGCGTCTTATTTAGAAGACACTGTGCGCGCTGATATTGGTGGATTTCAGTCTCGCGTCGTCCATCGAATCGTTCAGTTGTGCTTTCATTACGCTGCTCGGATTCTGCTCTCTACTCAGTGCGCTACAGCCGAACCTCTTCCAGCTTACCAAGCCCACAACTCGCTCGCTCACACATTCCGGGTGACCATCTGTTGAATCCGCGCTTCTCCTTCCGGTGCCGTGCTACGAACGCTCTGTTAAGTGAAACATACTCAGCAAGGAACCAACAAAAGCTCAAAAATGGCCATCAATCGTCTATCAGTGGTGAAATTCCTGGAATTGGTAATTATCGAGATGATTTGTTCTCATTGTTCGATGTTGGAAACTCGAGAAGCTTACATTTCGAATGTATCACAATAGTGTCAACGTGGAGCGAACGAACAAATGCTCCACCCTTGGATAACACACGAACATTTGGTGATAAGGATGGGCAAATAGCGATTCGATTTCCGTGAAAAAAAATAACGATAGTCAAACAACGGGAGGAGGGAGGGAGTATAAATATTTACTGTTATTGTGGTGTGGACGCACCTCATAATTTCACCGGTAAATTAGTTTTATGTGCTGAAGAGTAAAAGATTAATGACTCCCACCGTTTGGCGTAAAAAAAACAATAAATGCTACAAACGAGAGAAGTCCGCTTTTTTAGCAAATCGTGTCGAGGTGACTTTAGCACGCCTAGTTTAACAATAATATAAACGGTGATCGAAGCGCACACCGGTTTTGATGGTAGCGTCGGGAAACTCACTCAGGGTCACAGGGGTTTGGTTTGGAACGTTTAATCGTGTCCGTAGTGGTCGAAATGGCCATTGTCACCCATCCCTCCAAAAGTGATGTTCGCAAACGGAAGAAAGTGGGAGAATCGTCTGGGCGCTAAGATGTCGCCGAAGCACGTGTGCAAGGAGGATATACTTCGAAAGCGTCTGAAATGTCCCAAAAATGTTAGCTGCGTGTGCGAGGGGTTGAGGTTTTGTTTGGTGATGCGTCATAAAAACATTATTCGTTCTCAAATAATCGGGATTTTTACGATGGTTGCGCTAAACAGATTAGATTGCCGTGTTCTCTTCGGTTCGATAAGTGAAAATGCACTTATCGGGGTAATATTTTGGAGAGTGTGTAAATATTTGAGCATTCTGTTGATTAGCGAATAATTTGCCCACAACAAATCATATTCGATGAACCCTGGGTTTAGCGAAATTTTTCGCGAAATATATTCGAAACGATTTAAGATTCATTTTGTGTGAATGTTTATTGCTCCTGTCCTACCATGGTATCGTTTTGTCTCAAATTCTGAACAGTCTCAAATTCCGGACACTTCATTTTTTAATGTAAATTTACTGAACCATAATGTTATAAATAACAGTTCGGCTGGAAAGTTTTTAAGGTAACACAGTAAAACTTTTTTTTTGTTGTTGCAAAATTCAATTTCATTATTCAACATAATTGCCCTCAAGAGCGATACAGCGATTATAGCGATTTCGCAACTTTTCGATACCATTTTTATAGTACTCTTTCGGGTTTTCCTCAAATAAAGGGTGTGTCGCATCAAATTGCATCACGGAAAAAACGCTGTAGAAATTCGCCCAGTAGACCGATCCTTTTGAAAATTTTAGACAGTAAAATAAAAACTATTAAACAACTTTTGGCATTTTCTTTTTATTCATACTTCGAGCCCAAGCCCGTATGCTCGCACCTTTCTCTTTACCCCGTCCATAAGGTTCTGTACAACGTCAGGTTGTAGGTTTTTTTGAACAGAAATCCATTTTCTCTTGAAGTCCGCCTCCGATTTGACAACTTTTGGGTTCTTCCGGAGGGCCTGCTTCATAATCGCCCAATATTTCTCTATTGGGCGAAGCTCCGGCGCGTTGGACGGGTTCATTTCCTTTGGCACGAAGGTGACCCCGTTGGCTTCGTACCACTCCAACACGTCCTTTGAATAGTGGCACGAAGCGAGATCCGGCCAGAAGATGGTCGGGCCCTCGTGCTGCTTCAATAGTGGTAGTAAGCGCTTCTGTAGGCACTCCTTAAGGTAAACCTGCCCGTTTACCGTGCCGGTCATCACGAAGGGGGCGCTCCGCTTTCCGCAAGAGCAGATCGCTTGCCACACCATGTACTTTTTGGCAAACTTGGATAGTTTCTGCTTGCGAATCTCCTCCGGAACGCTGAATTTGTCCTCTGCGGAGAAGAACAACAGGCCCGGCAACTGACGAAAGTCCGCTTTGACGTAGGTTTCGTCGTCCATTACCAGGCAATGCGGCTTCGTCAGCATTTCGGTGTACAGCTTCCGGGCTCGCGTCTTCCCCACCATGTGTTGCCTTTCGTCGCGGTTAGAAGCCTTCTGAACCTTGTATGTACGCAGGCCCTCCCGCTGCTTGGTCCACTGGACGAATGAACTTGACAAATTCAGCTTATTGGCGACATCCCGGACCGAACTTCTCGGATCACGTCTAAACTGCTTAACTACGCGCTTGTGATCTTTTTCACTGACGGAGCATCCATTTTTGCCGTTCTTCACCTTCCGGTCGATGGTTAGTTCTCGAAGTATCGTTTTAGTACTCTGCTGACCGTGGATTGGGCGATTCCCAGCATTTTACCGATGTCCCGATGTGACAACTCCGGATTCTCGAAATGAGTGCACAGGATTAATTCACGACGCTCTTATTCGTTCGACGACATTTTTCCAAATTTACGAAAAATTGACAGTGAAGCATGGCCAACGTGATCTATACACTCTTATCTGATTATAAGCGAAAGCTGAAGATATAATTCCTAAAAATTAAATTTCTACAGCGTTTTTTCCGTGATGCAATTTGATGTGACACACCCTTTATTCTGTATATGTGGCAACCCTGCTGTCAACATAAATAAAAAATTAATGGTGTAACTACCTTTTTGCATAAGGAATCAAGTTTTCGTTTCTCTTCATATGGATGTTAAAATAAGATTGTGTACACGGACAATGAGGTACATGTGGAGTAGTAGTTGTGGAGTCAGGTTGAGACAGATTTGTATTCGTTCGCCACGCCAAGCATTTGCTCCGACTAAAGATGAATTGACGAGAGTGAGAATGGGGAAACTGATGAACGATTCATGCTTGATGGCCAATGGGTTTCGTTGCAACTCAGTAGCAAGAGAGAGGAGGACGTTTATGGAAGTAGTCTTGCTCGAAGCGAAACAACTGAGAGTAGCGTTGATTTTCATGTTTCATTTTCGTAAATTTTGGACCCTGCTGTAGCCATGCCATTCGCCTTCTGGAATACTGTTGCCATATCACGTCCTTCGCGGGCGGAATAAAGGGACTAAATTGAAAAATCAACCACAAGAACACGCTGGCACTCACAATGTTCCTCTAAAGCAGTTCTACTAATCTATAAGCAGCTACAATAAACAAGAAGCGAACAGATTACTTTTCAAAAGAACTAGGTCTAGAGAGTATATGAGCTAGATGAGTCAGTCTTTTGAATTCGTCTCATTAAATAATGACATCCACCTAGAAACGCTTTCGGAACATATGATTTATGTAATCATATGTTCCGAAAGCGTTTCAAAATCATTTGCTCAGCAGAATCAATGACAAAATAATATGTTACAATGAAGTTCATTCACGGTATTATTTTGTGTTATTTTTAAAACGAACATTTTGCGATAGGCCTGTTTCTGTTAATTTTTCTATTTATTCTCAATTAGTACTATTGACAATT
The DNA here is from genome assembly GCF_029784135.1 of Toxorhynchites rutilus septentrionalis. NCBI lineage: Eukaryota > Metazoa > Arthropoda > Insecta > Diptera > Culicidae > Toxorhynchites > Toxorhynchites rutilus. The sequence continues at coordinate 168,964,072 of NC_073744.1, forward strand.
CGAAACATTTCGGTAAATTCGACAAATATATTGCTCAACGGACAAGCCGCCAATACTCAGACTGGATTTCGCTGATTAATTTTATCGTCTTAAATATAACACTGGCATTTTTCCGCCAATTGAAGCTTATTGAACCAAAGAACCAACCATCAAATAAAGGCAGTTCTACGAAGATTATAATCCGCCCCATCTGATGTCACCGACACTCGACCTATTGAATTAAACAACTCTAGATGAGATCATACCGCTGAAAAGCAGTGTCGGTTGCTAATTCGTTCCCTTCCAAAAACCGTCATCAAACCGGGTCTCTATTGTGCAATGTTCGCTGATTAATACAATCATTCCAAGATTTGTATCGTATCTGTGCGCGATAAAAGGACCACTAAAACCTTGAGTGGTTCCATAACAGGTCAAGGCAACCACAACACAACCGATCCGATCCCATTTTATTCGCCTCACGCTATTCATCGCTGTCGTTGAATGTCGTTGGTGCGCTTATATTTATATTTGTTTTGTAACTTAATCCTACAAACCGCTGCGTTTCGCTGTGTGTGATCTCACCAGCCGCGTGCGTGTGCCCTCGCGCTCAGGCAGATGCAAAGGAATGTCCCTCCCGTTCCGGAAAGCATCGGGCGTGAAGAATGATGTAATGATTTATCTTCAAGAACGATGTCGTGCGATCACTTCGACCCCGAGGCAAATTGTTCATTCGCAACACGCAGGAACTTGAAAAGTGCATTCCACAATTATGGACTGCCGTAGTCACTTTAATCACTTGCGCGACTAATGAAGTGCCTTATTTTCGTTAAGCGTATAAAACAGCCACGCTCATCACGCAGCTGTTTATATTTAAACCAATGATGTCATTCATCATCGCAACGGCTCCGGCGATGACGGTTTATTGTTGTGCGGAGATAATTTAGTATAATGTATACAAATGTGGCTCAAGTGAAACACAACTTGTCTGAGGTTTTTTGTTTTTGTTATTCCATTGAAGCGATAAAAGCTAGCCATCACATAGTACCCAATACAAACATTTTTCAAACCCCATGAGAAGATGTTAGCTGAGATAATAATGACCCATTCCATAAGGTCATACACCAAACAACCAAATTGTAGATTATGTTTGAACAGAAAATCCATGAAGTTTTCTGAATAAACATTATTTATAATATGGATTTTCTTATCTCTGCATAAATAGTTACTTGCATAAATAAGTGGGTTTCATTTTGTAATTTACGAATCATGTTTTACAATCATTTGAAAAACAGGTATTTTGAAGCATTGTCACGTCACAAAAACAGTATTTTTTAGTTTATCAGATGAGCTTAAGTTCAAACATTGTTATGCTTGGATTTCTCTTAGCAAACAATGAATGTATACAATCCCAAAATTTGGTTAAGATCGGTCCACAATTAGAGAAGTATGAACTGTCTCAATGAATTGCTGTCTGGTCACAAAAAGTACATGTCCCATTTCGGTGTGACGTGACAACATTTTAACCCACTATAACCAACTTTTTTTTGCGTTTTCATGTATAAATCACGCTCAAATAAACGATATTATATTGAAATTGAGAAAATTTCCTACGAGAACCATCAGTTGGAGAATATTTTATAATTTTGTTGTAAGTCAAATACTTTTGTGTGGTGACAACACCAACACACCAGCAAAAAGTCGCTGTTTACGATTATTGAACATTAATGTTGTATTTTCAATTCCGTTTCAAAACATATAAATGAACTTTATTCTATGATTTGTCAACAATATATGAACGTAGGTTGCAGAACATAAGTACAATATTGTTTTGACTTCCGGTTTGGCTGATAATAGTTCTAAATTACTCAAACATATGAAAAACCCAAACGATATTAGTATTGTGTTAAAGGGTCTTACTAGCGGAAGTTGAATATAGTATTTCGACGACATCTCCATATCAAAGATAGTGACTTCCGGTTCGTTGTGCTCCCTTGGCCGAGTGGTTTGCGTCATAACTAACATGCCGGGTGTTCGGGTTCGATTCCCGTTCTGGTCGGGGGAATTTTTCGTCAAAGAAGTTTCCTCCGACTTGCACTGTGATCACGCGTATTCTAGAGCTTGCCACTCAGAATGCATTCAAGGTGTGTTATTTGGCATAGAAATCTCAACTAAGTACAAATAAAAATGACGCAAGTAATACTACGTTGAGACGGCGAAATTCCTCTAGGAACGTTAGTGCCATTGAAGAAGAAGAGGACTTCCGGTAAAACAGCTCTAAAAGACCGGACTTGACATGAAATATCACAATATGATCGGGAATGATAGTGTTAGTGCAGGGTTTTCCATTTCGGGCTTCCGAAAGTATACAGCCCTGCGCTGACAACCGTTGACATAGCTGTCAACCAAAGCGTCATATCGTTAGTTGAATGTCTGCCATTTTACAATATGGATCGTTTTAGCATCGCACAACGTGTTCATTTTGTTAACTTATACTATAAAAATGATGAAAAACCGGCAAATGTTTTTCGAGCATTACGGACGGATTTTGGTCGTCATGGGCGGCCTACAGAGCACACAATCGCTAATGTAGTGCGTAAATTCGAACAAACTGGATCCGTAGCGGATATTGTGAAACCTGTGCATCATCGTAATGTGCGTTCGGCCGAAAATATTGCTGCTGTTGCTGCCAGTGTGGAGGATGACCCGAATGTTTCGATTCCACGGCGTGCTCAGCAATTGGGCTTGTCAAACACATCATTGTGGCGAATTTTGCATTTGCACCTACATCCATATAAAGTCCAACTGGTACAAAAATTAGAGCGTGGTGACCATGGAATGCGTCGGGCATACGTCGATTGGGTGAACGAACAACAGCAGCAAAATGCTGAATTTTCACATCAAATTTTCTTCGGCGATGAGGCACATTTCGAGCTCGGTGGCTATGTGAACACCCAAAATTTCCGTATATGGGGCTCAGAAAATCCACACGTGATTGTTGAGAGACCATTGCATCCGCCAAAAGTCACTGTTTGGGGCGCATTATGGTCTGGTGGAGTCATCGGGCCGTATTTCTTTGAAAATGAGGACGGCGAGACGGCAACTGTGAATGGTGAGCGCTATGGCCGAATGTTAATCGATTTTTTTTGCCACAAATTGAAGATATGGATACGGATGACACGTGGTTTCAGCAGGACGGCGCCACGTGCCACACAACACGACCGAACATGACCATATTGCGAACGAAATTTGAGGGACGCATAATTTCGCATTTTGGCGATGCCAATTGGCCGTCCAGATCATGCGATTTGAACCCACTAGACTTTTTTTGTGGGGTTATGCGAAAGACCGTGTCTATGCCAACTATCCGCAAACTCTTGAACATTTGAAAGACAACATTCGTGAAGTTATGACCGAGATACCGCACCATATGTGCCGAAAAGTCATCGAAAATTACCTGTTCCGGATCAAGGTGCGCGAGGAAGCCCTAGGTGGACATTTGAATGATGTTGTATTTCACACATAATGACATAAACCAAACTTTAATTTGAAATAAAAGTTTCATCGAAATTCGAATTGTAAGTGTGTTTTATTTCAATTTACTTTCGGAATTTAAAGTTGGAAAACCCTGTATATATCTTCAGGGGTACGCGAAGAAGAATGAATAGAAATATATACAGCGCGGACTCGATTATATACAGTCTCCGATTTCTTTTCACCGTATATAATCGAGTCAAAAAAATTAATGTTTTTTATTCGTTTTTTATGCATTTTTTTTCGATTATTGAAAATAAAAAGAGAATTTAATTTTTGATTCATCCCCCTAATGACTGAAAACACCTTTCTCACATGAAAAAAATATTTTTTTCAAGAATCTCTCTGGAGTTGATAGATAATCATAGTTGATGAAAAAAATCCTTCTACGTGTATGTTCGAATTTTTCGACTGAGTTATAGAACTTTTTTTTTTGTTTCGGACTCTGTTGCCTCAAACGGGTTCTACATTAAAAAGTACGCTGCGTAAGCCAATTCTGTTGCTTCCATTTGAAAGATGAGAAAATTTAGTACAGGATATAGTAGTGGAACATTTAAATTTGTGGAATTAAATAACATTTTGGAAGTGAAAATTGAAAAGTTTGTAATTTTTAATGTTTAATTATTCATTTTATCCCTAAAATTCATATTAAACTTGATTGTTTCTATCAATTAAATAAAAGCTCTCAAATCACTCTACAATTTGTTCTTTGACACCCAATTTCTATTATATATTTTTTTCAAACTGTCCAACCTGTATTAACAAGCGACTTGAAAAAACTAACAGCGTAGTTCTACGTCAACAATGTGATCGTTTCTGGGACAATGCTCGATGTCATGATATCCTGGACCAAAATTACATAAATTGTTAGTAGCAAGACCTACATGAAAGAAACGTGAATTGAGCACAAATTAATTGGACAACAACGTGAACATTAATCTAAAGTAACTTTCATCAACGTTTAACCTTTTAAACCAGGTTCTTGTCAAATATTTGGGGGGAATAGAGTACAATCATCCAAGATCATCTTCAAGATGGTTCGAAGATCGTCTCTCCATTGATTCTTCCAACTGATAAATGCCTATTATTGGCAAATGGAGGATAATTCATAATACGCATCGACTCACAATGTGAGCTATCGTCCGTAAATAGGCAACCAGATTGGTCGTTGCGTTATGGGAGAAATCGAGTGGCTAATAAAATCGAAATAACACACCCATTATAATTGTCAAACTGTGAACTTTTTAAACTGTATTCACTGTGAATTTTTTGGGCAACCACAAATTGCTGGATAAATTCATTTTCTAATTTTATACAACATAACAGATATCGCAATAACGATTTTGCGTAACATACGTTTGAAATCTCTTAACAAATCGTTACATGCATCATTTTCAATTTCGTAGAGTGACTCCTCTATATAAAAATCAAAGACGTAGTCCTACGTAAAAAAAATCAAACAGATTCTGAATCAGTAAAGATGTCGCTATCACATGAAGCTTGGACAAGTCAAAACATGTTTTTTTTTAAATAGCGACCGTTTCACGGAAAAATTTATGTTAAGAAGGTTTTATTTTACGTTTCAGTTATCGTGTGCGCCAGTTTGAAAAAACTAGTTTCGAGGAAAACACGTTTGAAGTTAGTTCTTTCTTTCTTTGTTTTTAAGAGGCTTTAAACTTTGAAGTTCATTCGCCTCTAAGGAAGTTAGTTGTTATAGTCGTTCTAGATTAGATACCGCATCACTAAAAATGGCTATAACTCAGGAAATAATGATATTTTCGAAAAGTCCTTTTCTAGGGTATATTGCCTTAACTTCAAAATTATGAAGAAAGAATAAAGATTTTTTTTTTCAAATTTCTAGACTTGAATACTGTCTTAATGACTTTAGTGTTCCAATTTATTCGCTTTTTAACACCTAACAGCGTGCAATTAGGGCCTCCATACAAATGAAACACAAATTTCTGCGTAACTCGGAAGGAATCTTCCGATTTATGATTTCATCATTTTATTATATTTTCTGTACCTCCAGGTATACTATATTACTCGATGCATTATTGTGAGTTCTGATAATCCATATGAGCGTTTTTTATATTTAATGAAAATTTTACAGCAAAAAATGTAAACATGATAATTATTTCATCCATTGTCACCAAGGTCGAAAGAAGTTCACTCGGTTACGCTTCAACAGCGCCAAATCGGCTGTTGAATCATCAACACGCCGCTGGTTTTGATCGAAGGTCAGCAATCGCGGCACCTATCCTTTTTTTATCCTTTTCATATCCAAAATGTCAAGCGAAATATATCCCACCCGTACTCTCAGCTAACTCGCGTAACTTCCCTTCACGATCGACCAAAACGAGTCGATGCGATTTCTGGATTCGTAGCCTCTTTCGGCCTTCCAGAGCGAGGTGCATCTGCGCTTTACGGTCCACTTTAAATTCACTAAACCATCGATAAACTGTTGTTCTCGAAGGAGCAGAAGTTATCGCATTAAAAGCGTGATGATATCCATATCCACGACCAATTGCAATAAATATTTTTAACGAAGACTTATATGATTATATTTATTTGCATTTTAATAACCTAAACGGTGATTCAAGATATCCGTAGTGAATTTTCTAATTCAACGTTCCAATTTTGGGGGGAAACCATCAAAACAACGTAAATGAGATTTTCATGAAGTTAAATAAATAGAGCTAGTATGTTTTAGTATTTCAACACTAGACCTTTCTGTCCACGTGGTATGTGGGCAGCCCCTAATGATTTAACTCAAACCTCAATTTTGTTTTCTCACCCAAACAAACAGGCCCTCACCCTCTGCTGCGTGGCTCTCCACTACAAAAGCTTGGGTGAGACTAGCGAGCTGACGATAATGCTCGTTTCTGGCACCTTCGTAGGCTACACCATCATCCTGATCGGTCTTTTCGCGGGTGAGTATCCTTGAGCATGATTGCATCGGACCCGGATCCATTCTAGCGTACCGTTGCTTTTGCTTTCAGGCTACCTCATCAGCAACCCCATCAACAAGAAGCTCGATCTGTTCTTCAGCCTGCTCGGTTGCGCCATGTTCATCGCTTCCGGTGTGCTCATCCTGGAGGCCTGGGAGAGCGGTTTCAAAACCGAGCGCCGTCGGTTGGCCATCTCCAAGGGCTCGCTAGCCATCATCAACGGAGTGCTGTTCTTCTTCGACTCCGTCTTCACCTTCAGAGATTAAACGCCACCACCCCGTCGTCAAAATGTGGGCACAATTAACATTACATACCAAATATGGAGAGGCACACAGAAGAAGGAAATTAAACATAGAAACGTGTCCATCAACCGCAACAGAAATAACCCGTTTGCAATCTCACTCTATACTTTTGTGTAGCTAAGACGTTAGGATGCTAAGAACGATATTTATGTATACCGCGTGAGCAAATTTAACAAAAAACAAAACTGTTGTTAAAATCCTTGGTCAAGTTGCTTGCAAGAAAGGATGTGTGAAATCTATGTCATAGCTTTTAGTTCGTTGATTTGATTAAATTTACCCCTAGGAGGCGCTATCGTTGACTATAAATTGCCATAGATGGCAGTGCGATGTTCATCTGTTTTATGTTAATATGCTATAAAAATCAGTGAAGAGGCACTCGAACCTGGTGAAACACACAAACAAAAATGTACTCATTTCATAAAAATAAAACGACATCATTACTTACTAAAATGTTTTGAAGGCTAAAATTAAAGACTACGATTACTATACGTGAGCGCTCTGAGCGCTGGTTAAAATAAATGTAGTTTCCGACCGAAGCGAGGTGACATTGACGGCAAAATTTGTTCAAAGTTCATACCGTTGACCGGAGCACAGGAACGCAGTGGAGGTATGCGCATTCCACAGCATCCGTGTGATGGGAAAAAAAGGCGGACATGCGTGTTCGTCGCCTGCCATATTCATTGATCGCCGTTGATATGCTAGAATCCTTCGGGCATGGACGAAACCGGTTGCCATGATTTGCGTGGCGGGAAACAAGCAAATCAAACAAATTATAAAGCATTCTTGCTAGATGACAATTGGCGATTTATTGAAGTGTTCCAAACAATCTATAAACTTCCGCTTAGATTAACGAGCTTTCAAGTGTGTAAGATCAATTAAGGATCATTATCGGTACATATTTTTGACTCATTGTAAAACAATACAAGAATACAAATGAAAAACAAATTTTATCAATCATATTTAATCATACTATATTTTCTTATAACATTTACCCCAGATATTCCCACTGCTAACCGTAATGGATATATAGATAACAATATATATTTGAAGAAATCCTGAAATTGTGAGCAAAATAACCTTAGCTTCTGTAGCATGAAGAGTACAAACTCATGTCCAATTAATTGCGACCATATTTCTAATGTTTACTGATGATTATTGATACTATCTAAAACAATAAAATCTCAATTTTTGTAAGAAACGTTATTGGATTTTGAGTTATTCTGGAACTATTCTGTTAAATCTCCTTTTTTTATTTTGATTCTCTGGATTCTGTGATTCTGGAGAAAATCAACAGTCTGGATAATATAAAATTTGACATTAAAATATTTTCTTCCAATGAATCAGGAACCACGGTTTGATATTGTGAGTACTTGCGTCGGTTGCATCCTAAAGATCGACATTTTAAACTATAACCTTAGGGGCCGTGCACAACTCAAGTAACGCGAAATATTCGGGTATGGACCCCTTACGCTGACGCTGACGTTGTAAAAAATTTTTAATTGATTGAATAATTAATTGAGACCGCCTTAGACTGTTTGCAACTCCTAAATCTGATTGACTCAATCGCGGAGTGGTGCGGCATGAGTCACATGACTATCAGCATTTTGAAATGCACTGCCATCAGCTTTACCCGTAAAAAAATAGCCTATAGTTTTGGATTATAGCATCAATGGCTCGTTACTCCAACGCAGTGACTGCGTCACGGATCTCGGTGTTATTTTGGATAGCTCAATGTCGTTTAGACAACACTACATCTATATATTGGAACTATGGAACTATTGTTTGGATTGGTAGAGAATTATGTGATCCTGGCATTCTACGAACTCTCTATTGTTCTCTATCATAATTCGCATTATGACTATTGGATACTTCGTCTCGAAAGGGTACAAAAATGCCTCATTCGTAAAATTTGCCGCAAGCTGCCTTGGAGAAATTATGATGCCATGAGGAACTTTGTCAGCTAGGGGGCTGTCCACATACGACGTGGACAGAAAAAGCATGATTTTAGACACCCCCTCTGTGAGGTGCGTAGAAGAGAGATTAAATGCACAATGCCCTACCCCTCGCAGCTGACAGTATAACAGTGATGTTGGTGTTATATCATAGCAGCAGTAGTAGCACACATGTCATCATTTCCTCCTTCAGCAGACAACGGTCGAATAGGTAAGCCACACTTAATATTTCCTCTCTGTATCGGGTGATTTCACTGTAGGCTTATACTACCGGCATTGAGGAACCCTTGCAGTGAATATCGGAAGCTCCACACCCTCCCCCTCCGTGGACAAGCGTGGACATTCCTTATACCCCTCCCCCTGTTATCCACGTGGACATTCCAAGGAATAAATCAAGAAATTCTATTTTTCCGCTTAAATTTCATTTCAAGTTTGTTTCTATTTCCTATTCCATATTTACATTGATAAAAATTAGAGCCTTACCAATGGTAACGATTTGTCTTGAAATCTTCGATTTTTTTCAACATTGTCCGGGAGCTCATTATTTTCTTCCGATTACGTTATCTTCATATCCATTTTAAAATATCGATTGTGAGCTTATTCTTGAGTATTTTTATTAAAGCCGGCTGGCTGTTTTCAAAAAATCAGACAATGAAACCAAGCACTTTGTTTGAAAACAGAATTTTACCGTCTAAACATCGTTGACTTTCGCTTTTACAGGTTCGGTAGTGCCTGATAGCTATAATGAACCTAATACAGACAAAACATCTGCAGTATCATCGTGATCGATGATTCCGTTGACCTACAGCCCTTAATTGTTAAATCATGCTAAATATTGTACTGAAAAATTCGTGCCGATTCTAAGGAAAAACCAAAAGCATATTTTTGTAGACATACATCTTTTCGATTATAGATGCACCGTTTTTTCCTGAATATTTCAGCATCCTTAATGTAACTTGAGAATTCAATCCTCTCAGAACTTATGCTATGCAGTAAGTTGAAGTTCTTACAAGAATCTTAACAGTTAACAGTTAATAATCTGAAGATGCAATATCTGGTGTGTAAGGTGGGTGGAGTTCTAGAAGTGCCCTAGAAGCGTTCTGGAACGTTTTTGCAGTTGAGTTATTAACTATAGAAAATGTTGATGAAGAGAAATCGATCAAGTCACTTACACCCCTTGCATTCTAAGCTCCTCAATTAACTTCAAACGCGTTTTTCTCGAAACATGTTTTTTCAAACTGGCTTACACGATATCTCAAGTTCTACTTATCCGATCTAAGTTTATATGAATACAATCTGTATGCATCTCTCTATCGCCTGAACCTATAAAAAATCATAATAACTTTACTATTTTAAAAAAAATCAAAAAACTTTAGAAAAAATGTTTTAAACAGCTTTTTTTTTAATTTCCGCCATTTTGTCAAAAAACACGTTTTTGACTTGTCCGAGGTTCATGCGATAGTGGCATCTTTACTGATTCAGAATCTGTTCGATTTGTTTGTTTCTGATAACCAGAAGGGCTGGAATCGTGTACGGCATGGCACAACTTTTTCTTGAACCCCCACACTTGATCAGCTTCTAATTATGGACATATTTTTTCCGTTCAATTTTTGTTTTAATGTTGAAAGATATATGAACAAATAGTGATACAATGGATGGTTAAAATATTCTTTATTTTACTTTTTCGGAGCTCGAAGAAACGTCCGAAATTCGTGTCTCTTTCGCCTTTAATCTGATCGAGTCAAATCCTATCGGATTGTGCAAATGTTGCAACCTTGAAATGCAGAATGCAAAAGTTCATTTCGTTCGGATTGCGATATGTCAAATCCGATCGGGTTCCGTAATATGGGGTAATATGTAGTCCATGCATTGTTGCATGTTTGCATGTTGCATGCATGTTTTTCGTGATGTTTTGTTTCTCATGAACGGTGATTTTCGACATCTGTAGCGAATCTACTAATTCATGTGCATCGAGGATTAATCTTCTCTTATAATTAATCAGCAGTAGCAGCATGAACTTTCCAGCCAACTCAAAAGAAACGTATTACAAAAATTACCAGACATCAATGAAGAACAACATCATTGCAAGAAATAGATCTCCAGAGATACGGCCCGTACACTCATGGAAGAATTTGTTGTTCGTTTCAATGTTCAGAAATCCTTGAGAGTTCTCGAAAAAAAAACCAAACAGTTTTATCATCAAGAGCAAAAGTTAAATTCAACCCGCACTTAAGTCGTGATTTTTAATACTACAAAAAATCCAACATTCTTTGTGTTATTGGGTGTCTTAATCCTGACGGATTTAATGGATGTTACGGATTGATGCGCACCGCACTAATTATGCACTTCATGAACCTATTCGTCAGATGGCGTTGGAATATAATCGCCATGGAAATTTATTGTCTTTTTAGACTGCAACTGTGAATTGTGTGCGTAGTGAATATTGTTGTCATTGTTGTTAATTTTTTTTACTTGCTCAATTTATACTATTTTCTGAAAGGATATTGGGTTTTCATGCCGCTTTGAGTTAAAATTCAACGTTTGCTCAAGGTGACTTTTCCCAATCTAAGTCTATTATACCATTGAGACATATAGTCGGATGGTGTCAAATTAAATAAATAATAATAATAAATGATAATAAATAATTAGATAAATAAATGAATAAATAAATAAATCGCAAGAACTTCACATAATAGAGAATCGAACTCACAGAATTTATCAACCGTGACATCGTGGCAATACAATTGGAGGTTCCAACGACCCGAGGGAAAACCGTTATCATCGTCGCTTCGGCTTATTTCCCAGGAGACAACGTTGAAGTTCCTCCATTTGTAGTTGCTACGCTGATACAACGCTGTAAATTAAATAACAAACAATTCATCATTGAATGTCCAATGCCCACCATACGGTCTGGGGCAGTAGCGACATCAATCTTCTTCTTCTTCAATGGCACTAACGTTCCTAGAGGAACTTCGCCGTCTCAACGTAGTATTACTTGCGTCATTTTTATTAGTACTTAGTTAAGATTTCTATGCCAAATAACACGCCTTGAATGCATTCTGAGTGGCAAGCTCTAGAATACGCGTGATCACAGTGCAAGTCGGAGGAAATTTCTTTGACGAAAAATTCCCCCGACCAGAACGGGAATCGAACCCGAACACCCGGCATGTTAGTTATGACGCTAACCACTCGGCCACGGGTGCACAACGACATCAATGTCAGAGGTGAATATTTGCTTGAATATTTAATGTCAAATTACATTAACATTTGTAACCAAGGAAACGACCCAACATTTGTTAACTCTGTTAGACAGGAAGTTCCTGATCTAACACTCTGCAGTTCTAAACTATCAGATAAGATAAAAAAAAGGCATGTGTCAAATGAAGAATCTCTATCTGACCATAAACATATAATGTTTAATTATAATTCTGGTGATCTTTTGATCGAACAATTCAGAGATCCGAGAAAAACAAATTGGGATAGTTATCATTCCAAACTTCAGGAGAAAATTTTAATATCAGTGGAAAGTATTTCTTCCCCTGAACAGCTTGAAATAGTTTCATCAGAATTTGAAACCAATATCAAATCCACCTTCGAAGAAAACTGTCCACTGAAGCAAAAAACTTCAAGTAAGGATGCATCTTGGTGGAACAAAAAACTTGAAAGGCTTAGAAAATTGTCTAGAAAACTCTTCAACATAGCAAACATTACCTCTGATTGAACGGATCACAAAAGCTGTCTAACAGAATATAACGAAGAAATCCGTAAATCTAAGAGAAGGGATTGGAAGTTCACCTGTGAACAGCTAGAAAGTATACCTGTTGTAGCAAGACTTCATAAAACCCTTTCTAAGGATCACCCCAACGGACTTGGTAGTCTGAAAAAAGGAAATGGTCAATATACAACCCAGATTCCCAGAAAACACTTAGTATCATGATGGAAACACACTTCCCAGTCTCAATCCAATTGAATTCCGGACACACACAGGTCTTCAATATTGAGCTGTATTGTCTAATCTTAGACGAGAATAGAGCTAATGAATTGGCTAGGGTGGTCTTCACGAAGTCAAGGGTTGAGTGGGCAGTGGATTCCTTGAAGCCCTTTAAATCTCCAGGACCAGACGGGATTTATCCGGTGTTGCTACAAAAAAGCAAGGATATCACTGTCCCTCTTCTAACGGACTCCCAAAGCGTATAGACCAATTAGTCTAACATCTATCATCTCAAAAATGATAGAAAAGGTCACTGATCTCCATATCGAATCATCATATTTGAACAGGAGACCATTGAACAAATTTCAATTTGCCTACCAAGCAAATAAATCAACTGAGACAGCGCTTCACGCGTTAATTTTAAAGATAGAGAAGTCTTTTGATGCTAAAGAAATCTCACTTACAGCTTGATATTGAGGGAGCATTTGACAATGCATCCTAAAACTCTATAAATAAAGCTATGAAAAAATGTTGTTTTGACATCTGTATCTCCAACTGGATACATGCCATGCTAACCAACCGACTAATAACAGCTAAATTAGGAGGATCTACTCTAACAACGAAACCAACTAGAGGTTGCCCTCTAGTTCTGTCTCCTCTGTTGTGGTCCCTAGTTGTCGACGTTCTTCTTAATAACCTAGCTAATTTAGGATACGAAGTCATTGGTTTTGCTGATGACATAATCATCTTAGTGAGGGGTAAATGTGAGTATACTATTTCCAATAGAATGCAAACAGCCCCTAACTACACACTCAAATGGTGTAACTTGGAAGGACTTAATGTTAATCCTTCAAAAACAGTCATAGTTCCATTTACCAGAAAAAGAAAGTATAAGATTCCACCTCTTAGATTGGGAGGTGTACAATTGGAGCTTTCAAAACGAACCAAATATTTAGGTGTCATGCTTGATCTAAAACTAAATTGGAACGACCATCTGGAGTATGCAATATCTAAAGCCCAGACTGCGCTTTGGAGTTGTAGTAGTATATTCGGGAAAAAGTGGGCACTAAAACCGAGAATGATTCACCGGAATTACTCGGCAATTGTGAGATCCAGACTAACATATGCTTCGCTAGTGTGGTGGCCTAAAACTACACAAATATCAGCGCAGAAAAAGCTCGATAAATTACAACGTCTGGCATGCTTATCAATAACTGGAGCAATGCCCAGCGCACCTTCAAAAGCCCTAGATGCTCTTTTATACCTTCTACCCAAGCACCAATATGTGCAACTTGAATCGGAAAAAGGTGCTCTTAGGCTGAAACGTTTTATACGTTTCTAGAAGGAGATCTCACAGGGCATTTACAAATCCTAGAAGATTTTCAACTGAACACTATAGTAAGCATGAATGAAGACTGGATGGGAACAAAGATCAACTTCAGTGTTCCCTTCAAAGTGATTGAATCGCAACGAATGCGAAGAATGTGGTCCCAAAATTCGTCCAGGATCACTCGTGTTTCATACCGATGGATTTGAAAATTGGTAATTACTGGACTAGGAATCGACTTGTCAATTCCAATGGGACAGTGGCCCACAGTTTTTCCAGCAGAAATACAAGCTATTCTAACATGTACAAATATTTGTTTGACTAGTGAATACTGGTATGCCAATATCTGTATCTTCTCAGATAGCCAAGCAGCTCTTAATGCAGTAAAAGCATACACATGTCAGTCAAAGCTTGTTTGGGAATGTATTGTATCCTTAAAACAACTAGCTGCTACCAACGAAGTTAACCTATACTGGGTGCCTGGTCACTGCGGTATAGAAGGTAATGAAAGAGCCGATCTCTTAGCAAGATTAGGATCTTCAACTAAATTCGTCGGGCCTGAGCCATTTTGTAGATTATCTACATCATGTATGAAATCTGAGCTCAAAACATGGGGAATATCAATGATTGAAGCCAACTGTAGGACTCTATCAACACCAAGACATTCCAAATTATTCATTACACCTTGTAACAGAATAACACGCAACCTACTCAGCTTGAATAACCGGTTTATTGACCGGACACTGTCCAAGCAGGTATCACCTTAAAAAATCGGAAAACTGGCAGATGATAACTGTCGTTTCTGCAATTTATTATTATTATTATTATTACTTGTCTTCGAATGGGTCGTACAGACAGTTTAACTTATCCTATTTTTAAAAACATTCTTAGATATTATAAAATCAAAATTTACAAACACTTCGTTAAAACTACGACAACAAACATAAAACGGGTTGTTCTGTCCAAAATTAGTACGACACACAGGTAGACGAATGAAAACTGAACGCCGCGTTGTTCTGGCCGGAACGTTGAAGTTTATGTTTCCCAATAGCACTGAGCAGTCCACGTTGTCGTTAAGAATGTCGAAAATAAAGAGCCGCTGCAGCAGAATCCGTCTACTCGTCAAGCTCGGGAGGTTTATCAGGGCACACCGTTGCTCGTACGGTGGCAGTCGGACAGGATCATTCCACGGTAGCAAACGAAGCGCATAACGAAGAACGATCCGTTGAACTCTCTCAACTCGGTTTGTCTGTACGGCGCCCAGACGAGCACGCCATATTCAAGTACACTGCGTACAAGCGCACAAAAAAAGTGTCTTCAAGCAATAGATATCTCTAAACTGCTGCGTGTTCCGTTTCACAAACCCAAGCACTGAGTATGCTTTGGCTGTTGTTGCTGATATGTGCTGAGCAACTTACTGTCGAGTAGCACACCGAGATCCTTAACAGTGCTGACTCTGACGATACTGGTTGTGCACATTTTATAGTCATAGTTTAAAGCGCTCCTTGTCCGACAGAAAGAAATTGCGTTACATTTTAGAATATTGACGTCCATTCCGTTTAGTTTACACCAGATTAGTAATGCCTCGATGTCATTCTGGATGGACTAATGATGAGACTACCCTGTAGAATTTCAAGTCGTCGGCGAACATCACCTTTGGAAAACATATGGTGTGGCAGAGATCGTTGACGAACAGTACAAATTTATATTTGCTCCAAATTGGCGGGCCCAGATGACTGCCTTGGGGCACACCGGATGTTATGTCAAACGGGGCTGAGTTTGCTCCACCAATGCGCACGTAAGCACAACGTTCCGTAAGGTAAGAAAAAATTATAGGAGGTTGTGCCCAAGATACGACCGCATTGTTGACGTAGAACTACGCTGTTATTTTATATAAGTCGCTTGTTTATACCTTCGGATATTATTCTATAATGCTGTGAAATTTTAGAAACAACTGCTTAGTAGAATAATCTCTGAAATGATTTTTTCATTGTAGAATCAGTTGACGATAATTGATTGATGATTCATTCTTGCCCTCGCAAAACAATCGTATGTCGCAATTTATTTCATGTCAATGCATTGAAAATTTACCTCGAAGGCTATTCCGGTGGCCTTTTCCGAAATTGACATAGACTCGGTTACAGTCGATTATATACATGTTGCACCAGCACCATTATTCCATATCTTATAACTACATCAATATATCTTTGGCACCGCATGTAAACAACAACAATGACAACACTTGCAAGTATCAAATATCATGCTACATGTTTTTTAGTATTGCCTCAAAGGAATCGCACCTCTAGATATCGTTCGTACAAACTAAGCGTAAACCAAGCGCCAAACAAGCGTTCACCATAGCATGCATACAGAGCCATACATTGGTGGCTTGAAACTACTAGCAATAAAAACATTTCTCATCATTTTGCGCTATTCTCAAAAGAAACGCTTCTGCTAATATTACTGGCCTCGAAAAGAGTTGCATTACTTTCTCATGCTCGAGAGAAGCGCAGCTGTCACCCTTAGTGGAGGAAGTTTTGCTACTGGTAAGCGAAACCTTATCACATACAAAATTCCAGAACATTTACTTTCTTGATGACTAAACAAGAGAAATAAACTCTTTTTGTTAATAACAACCTCGAAAACAGTAGCAATGCTTCATTATGATCAATATTAGCGCAAATGCAATCCTAGTTGAAGGCAGTTTTGCGACTGGCACGCGAACCCAAATAACTTATAACATTCCAGTAAGACATTCAAGATGCTTGGTATTCCCAAATAATTTTTTGGTGCACAACCTTAACGTCTGCTTCGCCATAACGTCAGTTTAATGCATTGATGCATTCTCAAAGGCATCAACGAAGCACTTATGAAGACGGAAAATGAACAATGTTAACTGCTTGGAAAAAGACTGAATTATGCCACACAGCTTGTACTCTGCTGTAACACCCATCGATGCGAATTCGCTGATGAGTTTGTCAAGAGCGACCGCCTTCACTACCAGCGGGGGGAGCTTGATTTTGGTTGCTGCCTGGGCGTTTACATTTTCGACCGACGCGCCGAAATCGCCTACTTCGCTGTTGTTCGGTGCGGTGTCACATTTGCGAAGGCTCGGTTCAGTGCGAGCGCTTTTAACTGCATTAACACCGCGTGCATCATTAGATGACGCTTACCTTGAAATTTTAGTGCCCCTGGCAATGCGTTCGTTTTTTGCAGGGCTCGAGCCTGTCTTCCTCTTCTTCTTGCTCATCGCACACTACTCGAAGCGTCCAATTTATGACGCGGAAAGAAGAACACACGATACGAATAACGCGAAAAACGAACAGAAAAATCAAACGACGATTTCCAAGTTGGATTACCACTGGTGGGGTCCAATCTTAGATCGAAGCGCAGCGAAAGCAAAGTGAACTGGATTGCTCAACAGTCCGATGCCGAATGAAAGTTTGCCTCAGCGAGATCCACTGTTTATACTCTAGGCAAGTATTCCCCTTTATTCTTCTTCTTTTCCTTTGTTCACGGAGACTTTAAATCCTACGATTTCCCCTCCGATGGTCGTCGAAAAGTTGCTCGTTATTGATATCTCTGTTCGGGAAAGCACTCAAATGGACAGAACAAATGTATGGGAAAATAGAAACACTTAAAGTTTTCATGAATTTTAACCATTTACTAACCAGGGGATTCTATTGTATGGCATATTAAACAAATCTTACGGAATTTCCGATTCGTTTAGTATGTAAATCGCCGAAATCCGTTCGCGGCAAAAATAGTTATTAACGTTAACTTTATTTCATAAAAACGTGACCTGTTTTCTGATTCGACACCCTTAATGAAAGACGTAGTTCTACGTCAAAAATCCAGCGAGTCAACCAAGCGGCGTCAACCAAGAGGCACTGTATCAAATTGGTGAAGTCTATGTGAATGGCGCCAATTTGCTGCCGCTTCTCCAGGGCGGCGACCAAAGAAGAGATATAAACCATTAAGTTTGTTGTGGTCGAGCGTTTTCTCACGAACCCATGCTGGTGCTCGGAAATGATCCGATGTACGTGCGGATAAAGCGAATCATGAACGAGGCTTTCGAAGACTTTAGGCAAGCAGCTTAAAATAGAGATACCACGGTAGTTTTCAACGTTATACATACTGCCAGCTTTGTGTATAGGAGTGGCAGCAGCAGTTTTCCATACACTCGGGAAAATACCCATGGAACGATTAAAGAGGATGGTGGCGGGAACGGTAATTGAGTCGGCACAGTTGTTGATGAATAGCGGGGGTATGCGATCTGGTCCCGCACCTTCGGTAACATCTAGTTGTTACAATTTGTTCAGCACATCACAGGCAGAAATATTGAAAGGCGCCACGTTCAATTCATATCGAGGCAAACTGTTCAGGTACGCTTCAGACAAAGGTGATCGGTTATTACTTAGCACACTACGAAAGTTTTGCTGAGTCAAGTGGTGTTTCGGCTGCAATTCCATTGTAGAATACATGCTGGGGAACTCTATTTGTCTGGCTTCGATTCCTCACGTATGACCAGAATGATTTGGGATCCTGTTTTAAACTTTCTTCTGTGCGATGAATGTAGCTGCTAAAGCATCGCGCATGCAAAGAGTTATATTCGCTCTCTAAGTCACGCAGCTCAACTTTGCGCAGTTCACTCCTCGACCGAAAATAACGTTTTCTAGTTTTGCGAAGACGATTTCGTAGATGCTGCAACTCGTTGTTCCACCAAGGGTGTCTCTTCCCACCACATTGGCGTCGTTTCTTCAATGGGACAACACCACGGACTATTGAAAACACTCGTTGATAAAATATTGAAACAGCCTCGTCGATGGTGCACCCGTTCAGACATTCGTCCCACCGAACAGCGAAGATCATTGAATTAAGCGACGCAAAATCGCATTGATTAAAATCAAAATCGTAGGGATCAGGGATGTTCAAGCTGGCATTCACACTAGCGATTTCGAATTTTAAAACGAAGGTCTTATGATGTGGATCGATGTTGAGCATTGGCAACGGTGGCTCGAATAAATCGACATTCATGTCCTCATTAACAAACACCAAATCAAGCAGTCTCCCATGCCCGTTTGTCAGATCATTAATCTGATAGAGACCGCAGCCTACAACAGACTCTATTAAAACAATCTCCTGCTCGGAGGAAGAGACTTCGGAACATTTACTGTGTCAATGCAGTACACTAATTCAGCGAAGACTACGAATCCTTGGAAAGGGCATTCTTATGCCTAACGAGATTTGGTCTGCTGAACCAAAACAGGTAAGGAACTTCATAAAGGAATTCATACCTTCGTGGGAGGATATGCAAAGTCCAGGTGCGTCTATCACTTATTCCCAGAGTGATGGTACGAACTGACACTGCATACATAGCAAACTGGAGTGCACTACAATAGACCAAACTAATGGTCGCAGTGGTACAATGCTCCTACAGAAGAAGAGATAGAAAAATCCTGAGCGATGATTGCGGATTCTTGGCGATTGCTCCGGAAAACTAGAAAGGTCTTCAAAACGACCAGGATTTGGTGAAAGAGTGGATGAAAGTGGTGCAAGTGTTGCACAGGATTGGATGGGTAGAGTTAACTCCGAGGCGCGGGCATTTAGCCTAGGAGAGGAGGTTGAATAAAATAACTTTGCAAAAACATAGCTAAAATGTGTTTATTTATTCACAGAGAAAAAAATATCCGCATTAAAATGATGTTTTGAAGAAAATATGTCACCCTTCTAAACTCGAGTCGACCGCGAGTAATCGGTTTCCTATATTATTAACATTAGAATTAAGGAAAAATGTATATATACTAGTAACAATACAGTAAGGAGTTCGGCTCCTTTAAACCTATGTAACTGAGCCTCTAAAAATAAACGATTTAAATAAAAAAAAAATGAAGTTTGGGATTATTATTTTTATCTGTTGGATACGAGTACGGTCTTAACTACTGGAAAAAAGTTTTATAGTTCGTTCGATTCACAGAGCGCCCCGGAGAACTGTACGATAAAATAAAGGTCAAAGTTCCTGTTTGGTTCCTTGGTTGGAAAACTATCATCAGCTGCGGACTGATGAGATGATACTTCCGTAACGTCTGGAACCATAAATCAGGATATTTTTTCAAAATAAGTGTCTTCTGAAGCGGTTGCTGCCTTTTATGAAGTAGCATGAGGTTGATTGCTTTTCCTGACAATAATTAGTGAGGTGCCACTATTCAATTTCGACCAAATTACCAAGGAATGGATTCCTGCTCATATCGCAGGGGGCTCCCCAACATGGTCTCACAGCTTCTTTATTGACCTTGTCGAGACATTCCGATTATTGTTTGTCTGCCGATAGTCCTCACGTTTTTGAGCCAAGGTAAAAAAAATCTATTTTGTTCCATCTGGAAGGATAATAACAACAATGTTGGCACCACTCTCTTCCACTATATCACCAATTACGGCACACGAAGGGTACCCTCGCGTTCAAAGACACACAGTCGTCATTCAAGCTGTCTTCATTTCCGGGTTTTCGACATTTCGAGAATCTGCACCCCTGCCATCCTCCGAAGCGTAACGAAGCGAGAAAACAAAAGCCAGCCGGTGCCGCCAGGCACACGTGCCGCAATCAGCTCGACCGTTCGCCACGGGAGCAGACTTTAAACTGAATTTTTGTATACCAATGATAAGCGACCCAGGAGGACATGCTTCCGGATAGGACGAACGCGCCTTTGTGTTCGTATCACACTCCCCGGGTCAGAATAGGGACAACTGATTGTCATTCCGGTGGAAATTAACCTACCACTGACAGAGTACTCTATGCCTACGGAAAATGGCTCCGTATCCACTGTGACGAAATCGAAAATGTGTGTGAAGAAGTTTGATATCGAAACAGGATTTCAGAAAATCGAGGATATGAGTGTGCTACAATTCGTCTCATCTCGCTCTCTCTCATTCACATAGACACGCAAACATGCGACCCATCGTCCTTATCAGCAGCAAGATTTTCCACCCTAGTGTGGAACGTAAGCAGGAATAATATATCGTTTCCACCCTCTCACCGTTGCCATTGAAGAACAAATTACCTTCCAGTTATACACACGCAGAAAACCTTCGGGCTTGAGAAATCTTCTAAGAAGCTGAAGCCAAGGATCTCATCATCTTACAATCGAATTTCCACCAGGGTAGCATGATCGAACGCTGAAATCTATCGACAGGGTTTAATTTTTATTGGCAGCGCGGAATCGCGCGTGCAATCGATTCTGCACCACCACCACCCGCACCGCATCCAGCTCCTGGCGTATCGCGTATGGAAACACGCGCACCGGAATATACATATCGGTCCAGGCTGGGGCTCGGGATGGAGCTTAAAAATAACTTTCCATCAATTATTTTATTCCATTTGTTACTCTGTTATTTTACATTTTCGATCACTCTCCTCCGGCTTTCGCTCACTCTCACAAACGCACTTATCAATACATGCGTTCGAGTTCGCGGCTCGCGATGATGCTGTCACCGTTCACGAATATCCTGGCCGTGGCCGGGAGTTTTCGGAATGTCAGTGTGTGCGTTCGGGACGAGTATGCTTGTTCACAATGAATAGTTGAAGTTTATGGGAAGCCCTGCAATTACTATGTTTGACAAAATGGAATGATTGCTGAAAGTCACATTTCAAAATGGCTGTTTCTAAAGCATTAGAAATGCCACAAAAAAATTACCCACCTAGTGTGTTTCTGAGAAAATTTATTGCAACCCTCCTCTTCGGCTGAAGTGAATTACGTCCCTCCCGCTGCGCTTGTTTAGTACATCCGAATTAATCAGAGCGTTAACGAAACCCAACAGGATATACCATAGGTTTTTCGCCTTCCGCTTATGCCTCCTCCTCCTTCGAACTACGAGTTTGATCACGAAAGAAGGAAACCCTATGCAAATGCCGGTTTTCACCAACCCGCCTCCCTGGTGATTGCACAGATACACGCAGCAACGCAGCATCCCAGCTGGGTGATTCCGCTGGGCCACTTGCCGCGCGTAATGTGATATGCAATCAAACCGCCCGGAGGGGTGGGTCCTGGTCCGACACTGTACCAGGAGGAAATAGGATGTCAACGAGCATCCCTCTTTTCTCTAGTCAGTATCGAATCGCAAAAATTCATCCGAGGGTTGTGAGTTGTTTTATATGATCTATGTTCTGTGTATTTTGCGCTTTGTACGCACTTTCACTCTGGTCAGCTCCTAGTACATACCGACTGTGGAAAAGGGCTTGTAAAATGGATAGGAACGACAGCCGAGCAGCAGCAAGTAGCGTGTGTTGGATGATGGACCACGTGGCTTCCGTCGGCGCTATGCTGCTATGAAAGGGGAGCAGGGGAGTTTTTCCGTATGCAATGTGGCTTCTTCTTCTTCTTCAATGGCACTAACGTTCCTAGAGGAACTTCGCCGTCTCAACGTAGTATTACTTGCGTCATTTTTATTAGTACTTAGTTGAGATTTCTATGCCAAATAACACGCCTTGAATGCATTCTGAGTGGCAAGCTCTAGAATACGCGTGATCACAGTGCAAGTCGGAGGAAATTTCTTTGACGAAAAATTCCCCCGACCAGAACGGGAATCGAACCCGAACACCCGGCATGTTAGTTATGACGCTAACCACTCGGCCAAGGGAGCACATGCAATGTGGCGCATTGTCCGAATACTTTATTGATTTTTCGGACAATTCTGCAGCTTGGGTGGTAAAATGGTAAAGCAATACAGGCTAACGCATTGCACTCAGCGGTTAGGGTTAGGTTTTGTTGGGTTCGTTTAGGCGAAATCGGATGTTGATGGTTCTTTATATCCTGTCTAGTTTTCTTCTGTTTTTAATTCATAGCGAAATTAGCCAGCTCAGGGGGTTTCAAATGGTGCTCCGCGAAGTTATAGCAAATGCTCTGCTTGAAAACCCTCCTTGGAAAAAAAAACAATCTGTAATTCACTTTATCTTTTTTTCTCCGGGTCAGATTTTGTGTAACTACGACACGCAACCGGAACAGAGTTGTTCCCAGTAGCAAGTAGAATGCAAGTAGAATTTGTTTCATTCATTAAAAAATGCAGGTGCTCCATCTAATGTTTCTGCTATAAAAAATCCGAAAACCCCTGGCCTAGCTCATAGAACATACCATAAGTGAGTGTGATAGAACACGTACTTAAGTTGATTTGATTTACGAACACTCGGAAAGACTAGTTTATTAAGTGGGGACCCCGGTCTGGAAAATCGAAAAAATCGAATTTTTGTTTTTTGCATTCTTGGAAAGCCTATGCCCTCAGGAATGTTGTCCTGAAAGGATTTTTCGATATTTGATTTCGTTGGAAAGTTACAGCCAAATGTATGAGGTCACCTCAAGGGATACAGTATTGCTGTACGATTTTTTTGCAACTGGTGGTATCGCTATCTCATGATCTACTCAATCGATTTGGCTGAAATTGTTTATCTGCATGTAAAAATTAATAATCTAAAGCGTTACATAGCCGTTTTTTGATATCTATTTTTTTTCGATTTTATATGAGCATCTAAACTGCGATTTTTCATGAAAAATAACTCATTATTAACAAAAATGGCCGTCATTTTGGCAATTTCTCGATTTTTTTCCTATGTAACGCTTTAGATATTGTCCTAAAGTTTCAAAATATGCATCTCGAGACCAAGGGCGCAATATTTTTTAATTTGTTTTTTCTAAAGCTGAGTTTTTTTTACATAGCATATCCGAAATTCAGGAAGGGGTTATTTTTTGTTCTTAAGTTATGATTTTTCAAAGTTAACCGATGGTACGAAAAATCACTTTTCCTCTTTTTTTCAAAAAGCATTTTTTTCTAAAATTCATAACATTTGAAATACTGGACCGATTCAGATGATCAATACATCAATTTGAAGCCAATACCATACTTGTGAAAAATTGGATTCTAGTTGCATAGATGTAGTATAATCACATAGGAATATTGAAGGAAAACTGAAAACATGTTTACCTTGAGAAATCATAATTCATACACGAAAAAAGACATCTCTCCGAAATTCGGATATGTTATGTGAAAAACAAACTCAGCTTTTGAGAAAAAAATATAAAAAATATGGTGCCTTTGGTCTCGAAACCATGTAAACTATGAAAAACAATTACAACCAATAATTACGAAAACGAATTCTATTTTTTTTCCCAAGTGTAACATTTTTCTAAACAAGAATAGCTCATTGGCTTTAATTTGATATGTCGATCATCTGAATCGGTCCAGTAGTTCAAAAGTTACGAATTGTAGTGGGATAAAAGGGATAAAAATTGCTTTTTCGAACCATCGGTTAATTTTGAAAAATCATAACTCAAGAACAAAAAATAACGCCTCTTTGATTTGGATTTGTTATTTAAAAAAAACCTCAGCTTTCAATAATAAATATAAAAACGTAGAGCCCTTGGTCGCAAGATCTTTTTTTTTATTAATCCGTTTATTTTTACAGGCTCAGTTACATAAGTTTAATGGAGCCAAACTCTTAACTATATTTCAAATAGCATATATCAACATGTTGTTTCCTTAATTCTATGGTTAATGAAATAGGAAACCGATTACTCGCGGTCGACTCGAGTTTAGAAGGGTGACACATTTTCATTAGGAAAAGGATGGGATGTAAGGAGATGTGTGTTTACACTCGCACTCACATTCACATTCACATTCATTCACACATTCACAATGATCTACTAATCAAGCCCTTTTTTATTGATACCCATATTAATGGGGTTCTGAGAAAATATGCAATCCATCATAATGACATCCTGGACCACGATTACATCAAATGTTAATAGTAAGACCTACACGATAAAACGTGAATTGAGCACGAATTGATTGATTAACAAACTGAACTTCAATCTAACAAAATCTCTATCAACGTTTAACCTTCTGGGCCAGACTTCTCGTCAAATCTTTGGTGAGAATAAAATGAAACCATTCAATTTAATCTTCAAGGATCATCCCTCCATTGATTTTGCCGACTGACAAATGCAAATCGAGAATAATTCATAATACGCATCTAATCAAGCTAACGCCACTCAGGACCCTCATTGACCATCTTTGTGTTGTTACAGAATAACTACGTCCACGCAACAATCATCAGCGATGGAGATCGATCCACGGTCGAAATAAGATCGATTCATCCATGCAACTGCTCTGCTCTGCAAGACACATCGGACTGCTGTTCTATAAATAACTCAACAATGATCAAACAACTGTCTCCGCTGTCCGGTCTAACTGGATAATGTATGAACAGAAGGAAAAACTCTTACGCCTAAATGGCTACTGTGTAAATATGTATCATATGCGATGGTATAGAAGGGACTCTAGCGCCGAAAAATGGCAACTGTGTAATGTGCTAATTATAGATATATGATAACCATGTGACATGTACACGATTAAAATTCAGCTCTGTTACAGCTAAAATGCTAATGAGCCTTAAATAAATAAATGGGATAAGAAAAAGGCTAACGCCTAATTGTAGGCAAAAAGATTACGTTTTGGGGAAAACGAGTGTCAAGTAAAATCGAAATAATATACACATTTTAATGGTCAAATTGTTATTTTTTCAGTACATTCACTGTTCATGTCTTAAGCAAAAAAAATGCTGGATAAATTTCCTGTCTAATGGTATACAGCACAATATATGTCGCAATATCGATTTTGAGTAATATGCGTTTGAAAACTCTTAATGCAGGCGGCCATTTTGGATTTGCATTTTTTATAAATAACTGTACTGTACTAATCAAGCCCTTTCTTTAGATACCCATGTCGATGGGAATTTTGGAAAAACCCATATTGATAAGGTGTCGATGAAATATGTGATCCGTTATTTTGTAACAGCCGCCATTTTGGATTTTCAGGATCATGAAATAAGCAGTTTTATTGTGACTGCAGAGATAAAGGTGTGTTCCAAATTTCAGATCAATCGGTCAACAGGAAGGGGACAAAATTTCTATTAATGTGGGAC
The DNA here is from genome assembly GCF_029784135.1 of Toxorhynchites rutilus septentrionalis. NCBI lineage: Eukaryota > Metazoa > Arthropoda > Insecta > Diptera > Culicidae > Toxorhynchites > Toxorhynchites rutilus. The sequence continues at coordinate 168,990,010 of NC_073744.1, forward strand.
AGAGCTACAAACATGTTACAAACATACAAACATACAGACAGGGCAAGCTAAATAAACCCGTTTAAAAAAGACGGGTGGCTACCGTTTCCGTGGATAACAGCTGAGCATAGAAGACGGCTGTCTCTATCACACACACATACACACACATCCACACACATACTCAAAATCTCGTTCTCACGAGAACAAAATGAAACATGTATCAGCCCTCCTCTGTTGCTTCTACTAAGCCACGCACACCCAACGGTTCTTTTCAGGGTCACCAACAAGTTCAAAAGAATTTAATTTTATGTGTATAATTTCATACGTATACTTATTTACTCACACTTTCAAAATATTCATTCATTCATTGAGCTTTAATTTAGATGCAAACTCAAACAAATGATTGGCAAGCCAGCAGTAGTCCTACGTCCACCTTGCAATTATATCACAGATATAACCCACTTCTAGTTTTTCTACATGTTCAGTGCTTAGATTTTCATTTTAACTCCTATATCTTCTGGTTGGACGTAATCCTACGTAAAAAAGATTCGTATCCACATAAAAAGTTGAGATCATCATGATGACGGTAAAGAATCGTTTGTAGTAGACGTGATCTCCAGGCTACAAAACATTTAGAATCCTGAATCACAAAACAAGTTCAATCTCGAGATTGGTTAAAGGTACAAAAAACGTTTTAATATCAAAATACAGATGAAAAAAATATTGAAAACCTTATTCCGTTAGAGTTTTGATGAATTTTCGTACTGATACACTCTATAAAAATTTGGACTCTCTGTTGGTCAACCTCAGCGGCCACCTTATACCACGATCTATTCATGTATGCAGTTGAACGTTCACGGAAACGTTTCAGCACATCATACACGGTCGATTAAGCCACTTTAATCGATTTCACGATTTTCGGATTTTTTGTGCTAGTGTCCAAAATCAAATTTCTTCTTCCGACTTCCATCCTGTACAACTTTTTCAATTCAAAACGGATCAACGTGATATTTTTACCGTCGAAAAATACAGATTTTCCAAACAATTTGCTGTCAAAAGATTTCAGATATGCCTACTACGACCGCTGCTATAAAATGCACAGTGATTCCGGATTCTAAATGTTTCAAGCTTTAATGCGCATCCTCTGATTAGATTAAAAAAAAACTGTTTCTAGATCCAAACGCAAATGTAGCGAAGAAACCTTTCAATCGCCCTAGAAGTGTTCCGGAGGATTGTCAGAAGAGTTTGTAGATGTCTACAGATCATTCGAAGAAAGCTCGACATCTTAAATCTGTCGCTGTTATCAAAAGGAAGTTTTTGACGAATCAATTACGTTAGAAAAAAAAAAGTCGGAGCACATGTTATATCCGATTTTAGTCATAAAATTAGGTGTCATTGTAGCTAATGTAGCCATCCCGTCTGAAGCCGAGAGGGCTGCAGCTAACGTTCCGGAGGGTTTAACAGACTTGCGGCCATTCGCTGTTACTCCACAAATGGTTGAGGAGGGTGTAAAAAAGTTGAAACGTTCAACAGTTCCTTGCCCAGATGGCATTCCAGCAATAGTTTTTTGTCGCTGTGCTACAGATTAGGCTTTAGCACTCTCCCGTATCTACACAGCTTCGCTGGACCAAGAGATTTTTTCTGACGTGTGGAAGCACTCCTTCAACACGTTTCCAGTCTTCAAAAAGGGAGACAAGTGTATCGTGACTAACTATCGTGGCATAACCAGCTTATCTACTGCATCTAAGCTATTTGAGCTGATCGTAAACAAAGTTGTTTGCTTCGAAGCTGTATCTTACCTGTACAACATGGTTTTATGCCAGGACGCTTGGTTAGCACCAATCTCCTCGAGTTTTCATCGTTTGGTGTCAATCGCCTAGAGGAACGTGCTCAGGTTGATGCTATCTACACCGACATTAAAGTCGCTTTCGACCACCGGATGCTACTGAGAAAACTTTCGCGTCTTGGTGCCTCTGAAGGATTCATCAACTGGTTGAGGTCATATCTTTCTGGAAGAACGCTCCATGTCAAACTTTAGTCTCACACCTCATCTCCGTTTGCTGTTTCTTCTGGAGTTCCACAAGGTAGCAATCTAGGACCGCTGCTGTTCGAGATCTTTTATAACGATGTATCGCTTATTCTAGCATCCGGCTGAGTATCGATCTACGCAAACGACTTGAAACCATATCTAACCATCAAAACTCTTGAGGATCGCCATCGGTTGCAGAGCTTGCTTGACCAGTTTGTATGTTGGTGCCGGCTGAATAAACTTACGATCAGCATCACTAAATGTGTGATTATGAGCTTCTACCGAAAAAGACAGCCAATTATAGTCGACTACACGATCGATGATTTTTTCTTGGAGAGAGTCAGTCAGGTCAACGACTTGGGCGACTAAGGTGTGGTGGGATGAGCATTGGGCATTGCCAGTCTCCAAGAAAAGCCACAAAAACCCGGGAACAGCTCCTCTAAGCGAATTGACGCCGCTTTAAGCGTCTTTGCCCAGACCTGGTGGTACTCGGGATGTAAAGCAGCAGTATCACGATGTTCCTCCTGCGAGATAGTGGGGTTGGTCGCAGGCCATGCAAACCACTAAAACACCAAGCAACGAACGATACACAAGAAGATTTGAACCGGACTAATCGACACAGACCCAGGCGACGAAAACGAACTAATGATTGGAAGTGTCGATCTCTCAATTTCATCGGAAGTACTCGTGTGCTTTCCAAACTATTGAAAAACCGCAAGTTTGACATCATAGCGCTGCAGGAAGTGTGTTGGAGAGGATCTACAGTACGAACATTTCGCGATGGTCATACCATCTACCAGAGCTGCGGCAACACTAACGAGCTAGGTACAGCTTTCATCGTGATGGCAATATGCAGAAGCGAGTGATTGGTTGGTGGCCAATCAACCTAAGAATGTGCAGATTGAGGATTAAGGGCTGATTCTTCAACATCAGCGTCATCAAGGTGCACAGCCCTCACCTTGCAAGTCCCTTGCAAGTCCCGATTCTACGCGCAGCTGGAACGCGAATACGAACGCTGCCCAAAACATGACATCAAGATCATCATTGGAGATTTCAATGCCCAGGTCGGTAAGGAGGAGAAGTTCAAACCTGTAATTGGTATGTACAGCGCACACCAGTTAACAAATGAAAACGGCCTAAGACTCGTCGATTACGCCACCTCTAAGAATATGGCCGTTCGCAGTACCTTCTTCCAACACAAATTTCTCCACCAATACACCTGTAGGGCACCCAATCAAACAGAAACTCAGATGGACCATGTTCTGATATACGGTCGGCATTTCTCGGACATAACTGACGTCAGAACCTATCAAGGCGCTAACATCGATTCGGACCACTACCTAGTGATGGTTAAGATGCGCCCAAAACTCTTCGTTGTGAACAAAATTCGGTACCGATGCCCGCGACGGTACGATCTTACGCGACTAAAACCAAGCAGATGTCGCCGAAAACTGCGAAGCTGACAAGATTGATTACGGCTACGATGGGTGGAATACAGTTCTGTGTGCGAATATCGAGTGGATTATCTGATTCATTCGAGTCCCGCAGGGGGCTTCGACAAGGTGATGGCCTCTCTTGTCTACTGTTCAACACTGCGCTAGAGGGTGTTATGAGACGAGCGGCGTTTAACTTGCGTGGTACGTTTTTCAACAAATCCAGTCAATTCATCTGCTTCACTGATGACATAGACATTGTCGGCAGAACATTTGAGACAGTAGATGAACATTACACCAGACTTAAGCACAAAGCACAGAGAATTGGACTGAAAATCAATGCGTCTGAAACCAAATACATGCTGGCTTCCGAATCCGAGCACGACAGGACCCGATTAGGTAGTAGTGTAATGATCGACGGCGATGAGTTCGAGGTAGTGGACAGGGCCTGACAATTTCACTTCAATTAGCACATCGTCACTCAATAATGTGTCTATCGCTTCTCAGAACAGAACCAGAACCATGCAGGCTAAAAATATATCTATTCTCTTTTCACGCACAATAAGAAAAATATCTCGTCTCTTTCGTACATATTCCTTTCATTTCACGTTGATTCCTTTCATTCTGCAAACCAAAGCGACGTTAGAAATCGTCACTTGGAAATTAATTTGAAGCATCCATGTATTCTGGCAGTTTGTATAGAAAGGAATGTTTCCTTGTTGCATTCGAAACTTATTCACTGAAACTAATGAAAACGGTGCAGTGAGGGTTGTGTAGTATGCCTGCAGGAGTAATTATTTACCGGCGCTAGTTGTCAGTGTGAAATTAGTGATGAAACGGATAGTGGTTTGGTCGGATACTGGATATCGGTCAGCTTCGAGTCCGGATAGCCGAGTATTCGACAGCCCGATGTTTGTGTTTGTGCTTGTTTGTGTGCGTGCACGTGTATTTGTGTGGGTGTTTGTGTATGTTCGCGCGTTTTTTGGGTGTTTGTGTGCGTGTGTGCGCGTGCGTTTGGGCGTGTTTTTTTTTTGCATGCAGGTGTGCGCTTTTTTTATGCGCGGGCATGTGTAGGCGTGTTTGCGCGCATTTGTGCGTGTTTCTGTGCGCGTGTGTACGTGCGTTTGCGCGTGTTTTTTTCTTGTTTGTGTGCAGGTGTGCGCGTTTTTTTGTGCATGGGCATGTGTGGGTGTGTGTGCGTACGTGTGCACGTATTTGTGTGCGTGTGTGCACGTGCGTGCTCGATTCTTTCCGTGCGTGCGTCTGTGCGTGTGCACGTTTGTGCGCGTGTATGTGCTTGTGTGTGTGTGCGTTTGTGTGCACCTGTGCGTCCATTTGTATGTTTGTGTGCGCTCGCGTTTTTATGCACATGTTTGTGCATGTTTGCGCGTGTGTGTGCGTGTTCGTGCACCCAATGGTATGTGCGTGCGCGTGCTTCCGGCGTTGTTTATGCGCTCGCAATTCTGCGTGGGCACGCTGAAAGCGCAGACCTAGTCGAAAATCGCGTAATTTCGAGCAAATCGTGTAAAAAAATCGCGTAATTTCAAGCAAATCGCTTAAAAAAATCGCGTAATTTTGAGCGAATAGCGTAAAAAATATCACGCAAAAAAACGCATAAAAAAGAATCCAGCGTACTTGCAAATAACATGCTTCTTCGTAACATGGAATACATGTTTGATACAGGAAATATAATAAAATGAAGACAGCTCAAATCGGACTATTCTTTTCACCCTTAGAGAGGGTGAAAAACTCGAGAAAGGAATAGTACGATCTGTGACGTCTTTCATTTTATTACATTTTCTGTAACAAACATGTATTCCAAATAACAGAGAAACATGTTATTTACAAGTGATTGAAGAATTTTGAACACGGTCCGCGACGATCCATTTTGGTAAAATAAAACTTACGTTTGAAAGCAGCAAGCATCCTCTAACATGCGAAATGAAAATAAATATAACCCGTTCAAGCAGTTTTAATCGTCAGTGAAAGCTTCTGCTTTTATACTTGTAAGAGAACGAAAGAGGAAAGGAACGAAACAAAAGAATCAATGTTACTGTATGCGTAGAGAATATTTGGTCTCCACTTCACCCCGATACACTGAAATTAATCCACCGAAAATGACTGTAGTGGAAGTGAGAGTTGTATGAATAAAATTCAATCACATTTATTAGCTTCGAAAATAACTAGCCCTGGTAGTGGACCAATTTGTCTACCTTGGCTCAATGATAACGTCTGACAATGATACCAGCCGCGAGTTCCGGAGACGCATCATTAATGGGAGTCGTACCTACTATGATCTCCACAAACACTTCAGTTCAAACAGACTTAGCAGTCGTGCGAAATGTTCCCTGTACAAAGCGCTCATAAGGTTGTCCTCTTCGGGCACGAGACGTGGACAATACACGAAGAGGTCCTGCGAGCACTCGGAATCTTTGAACGGCGGGTGTTAAGAACCATCTTCGGTGGTGTACAGAAGGACGGTGTATAGAGGCGAAAGATGAATCACGAGCTCATGCAACTCACCGGCGAACCCAGTATCCAGAAAGTAATCAAAGCTGGAAGGATACGCTGGGCAGGACATGTTGCATAACGAGCAAGGTGATTAGACCAAATAGAGCATTACATGGTGAGCACGGGGTGTTCGCGGAATTGGAGAGAGATGGCCACGAACCGAGTTAATTAGAGAAAAATTGTGAATCAGGCCATGATGTAAAGACGTTGAGCCAAAATAAATAAATAAAGTCAATCACAATATTTTAAATTGTCTGGAGTGAAAAAAAAGATCATCCTGTTTACAGACAAATGTTCCCGAACCCATCGTTTCATAGGCTTGCTCCCGATAAAAGACTCGTGGCTCCATCCCGTATGTCCGGTACCGAAAGTTATGTCTCAATAAGATGCCACACCTCCAGCCTCTCTCCGAAGAAGGAATATCAAGAAGAAAATGGAAGATATGTGACTGCCATCCATCCCTGATCTCAATCCATTGAATTACCCTGTGTGGAGCAAGCTGAGAAATATTTCGAACAAATTATGCAAGATACATTTTTCTTCTTTCAATTCTACCACCTTTCAAAAGTGAGTCGATACCTTTTTGACCAACCCTACCCGCAACTCTCATACGACGTTCAATCAAGTACCTTTTACTACCGTTCGAAACCATCATTCCTCACTCCGTCTTTCCCTCCGCAGATATATGTGCTTTTCCCGCGCGTACATGACGCGGATGCAAATTAATTTCGATCCATTCTGGAACCCTTGCCTTTTATGTCATACTTTCTCCCCCCCTGCATATACCCACGCACCATCCGTAACCACCATCGATCGCGCGCACCACGACGGGTATTTTGAAAGTTGGCCGCCTGGCATACTTCGGGGCCACGGCTGCAGGACACGAGAGGATAAGGTGGAAGGTTTCTTTTCCGAAGCAGCAGTGATTCGAACATGGTAATACGAGAGAATCGAGATTGAATGCATCCCATTCGTACCTTTCCTTGCACTCGTTAAAAGTTAGCATTCTGCTGGATGCTGAACTGACCGCCGCATCAGAAGGGCCATATTATGGTGGTAATTTAGAGTGACTGGTACCCGCCTCGCCACCCCTTCCGGGTGGACGGTTGTCAGGAATCGTGCATTATTTAACCCCTCATCAGCTTTCGCAATTGTCTATCGCGTCAGGATGCATAATATCGGGGCCGTGGCAGCGAATCAATTTCAACCTTCGCTTGCCGGGCTCTGAAAAAGGAAAGAAGTGAGCACTCCGATCGCTTTTTCTGTACGAAGGGATGATGTAATATGTAAATGAGTTTTTTTTCTTCAGAATTCAATTTCCGGTTCTTGCGATGGCAGAAAGCAATTTCAGATTCGTTAATTTCCAAAAATGCAAACTGAAACGATGGTGGTGATGTGTGTGTTTGTATAGTAAACGAAACTGCACGAAGAATTACAACCAGACAGATTTCCTATATTTCACAAACGTAATCTCCCCAAACACAGCTCACACAACCGGTCTTTTCCGGCTAATAATTCCTGCAAGCAACAAAAAGGGGCCACTGCCACATGCTGGCAGTGAGTTATTATTTGCATACACTTGATTTGATCATTCCAGCTGTCTGACGGACACTCGGTCCTATCGGCCCGGACGAGATATGGAAATACATGTATATGCATGGACTCCACATTCGCTCTGTGGCTTATCACCCGGAAGCATATGGGCAGCGCTTTTCACTGCCCGAACAGGAGTAGCAGCAGCAGTGCATTCATTATTTCACAGTTTGCAGTCTGCGGGACGAAACGCTGTGAACTCATGCATGGCTGAGTTCCGGACACAAACGCAAATAACACGGCATTAATTAAATCCGAAAATTAGTTTCGAAAGGGGTCAAGGCTTGTTGTCTCAGCAACCGCAGCATCGTGGCCGCAGAGGGTAACCAAATTGTACCTTTTCAAATTTTGGTTTATCGATCTGGGGTTTCAAGGGAGCGAAAAAAAAAGATTAATCTTTCGCACGAAATCAAAATTATACCTAATTTCGTACCTCGGCGTATGAGAACCACATTCAACGTGGCCCAATTGTATAAATCACCATTTATGACGTGGTAATTAGGCGCTCCATTAAAGAAAAAAAAAACACCCACAACTCCGAGGAAACCAAAAGAAAAAGTTGCTCCTACGCGATGAAGTTTCACGTGTAAAGTGAAATTAGTGCCTACGCTTTTTTTCACCTTGCTGCTTACCTTCACCACGCGCGAGGGATTCTCTAGGTTTCGAACACCCAAAAAAGGGAAAATCAACGCTTTTTTCGGCGCTCTCTTCCCCTCGTATCCTTCGGGGGAAAGATAGAATAAACGCTGCCATAATTGGTACCCTCCTGGGGGAGAAGACGTGAATCGTGAAGTGAAACACAGCGTTAGAACCGTGGTGGGGTTGTTTCGAACAATATGATGGACGACTTGTGAATTATTATTTATGCCCTCACCCGGTGAGATTGATCACAGGTACAAATATGAATTATCTTGGAGGCAAAATGTAGGTGTACACAAATACAAGAAATTTTCTATCATATACTAGCTGTTCTGGCAGACGTTGTTCTGCCATATAAATTATTTCTAGTGAATATTATGGTTGTTAAAAGGAAAAATACATTAGATATTATTAATGCGATACATTAGAAAGTGTGTTTGAATGATTGAATAACGATTTATAAAATTAATGAATGTAACCATTTTAACGGAAGCGTGTTTGATGTTTATGGTTCCGAAAATGACGGTGCGCATTGACATTCGATAAACAAACGTGAAACGCTCGTAACTTTTTGTGTTTTATCTATATAAATAAAAATGTAAGGCAAAATCTGTTGGTAAGCGGAAAACCCGAAGAAGGGATGGTCCGATTTTAGCCTCCTGTATTTTGTTGTATTCGTCTCTTCCCGTAGTGGAGAGAAAAATCGGAAAATTTTCGGAAAATTCGGAAAATTTAATTCACACAAGTTCGAAAATTACATCACAATAAGTGTTGTTACTCCATTCGATATTTGCGCTATCGAAATTGATCTTTGTTCGTAAGTGGAAATGGATTTTAAGGCGAAATAACGCATTTTCATATGGTATATGTATCTATATGAATAAAAATATAAGACAAAATCTGTTGGTAAGCGGAAAACCCGAAGAAGGGATGGTCCGATTTTAGTCTCCTGTATTTTGTAAATTTTTTTTCTTCTACTTAGATGGCCCACCTTATACCCATACACATCTTTTGAAGTGTGGAAGGTTTACGAGCAGATATCTTTCGATATATTTTTTTTCAATTCTGAGAGATTCTTTTTTATCTTGCTTCACTTTCGTGTGTTCCATCTTTGTCTCTCAAATTATTCGCCCGTTTTGCGGCTTCTGGAAGCTGGTTAAATAAATGGTAACCCTTGTAAAATAGGGAATTTTGTGTACACGTCTTTTTAAAATTCTGCAATCTAAGATCTCCTGCTTGTCTTGTTTCGTAACGATGTACATCTCTTCCATACACTACCATGCTTCTCAAGTATTGTGGAGCCATTCCTATCGTCACACGGTATACAAAAACTAATGCGTTAAACTCGATTCGTTGTCGAATAGACATCCATTGCAGACAGTTTAACATTCTTATCCTTGGTGTCAGCCGATCACAACATAAAATTAAACGCATCACCTTATTCTGAAGGATCTGCATCCTTCTCCTTTGTTGTTTCGTCGCGAGGAACAGAATGGAAGCACAGTGATCAAAGTGAGGAGCGATTATTGATTTGTAGACCATAATTTTCGCATCTGTTGTCAGGAAACGATTGGCTCTGCACAGTACACCAAACTTTTGGGCGGCCTTACGTATTGTATAGTTAATGTGCTCGTTAAAATTCAATTTTCCGTCCAACATAACTCCGAGATACTTCATTGACTCTACTCTCTGAATTTCCTCACCGTCAATTTGAATTGTTCTATCTAAAGGGTGTGTCACATCAAATTGCATCACGGAAAAAACGCTGCAGAAATTCGCCCAGTAGACCGATCCTTTTGAAAATTTTAGACAGTAAAATAAAAACTATTAAACAACTTTTGGCATTTTCTTTTTATTCATGCTTCGAGCCCAAGCCCGTATGCTCGCACCTTCCTCTTTACCCCGTCCATAAGGTTCTGTACAACGTCAGGCTGTAGTTGTTTTTTTGAATAGAAATCCATTTTCTCTTGAAGTCCGCCTCCGATTTGACAACTTTTGGGTTCTTCCGGAGGGCCTGCTTCAAAATCGCCCAATATTTCTCTATTGGGCGAAGCTCCAGCGCGTTGGGCGGGTTCATTTCCTTTGGCACGAAGGTGACCCCGTTGGCTTCGTACCACTCCAACACGTCCTTTGAATAGTGGCACGAAGCGAGATCCGGCCAGAAGATGGTCGGGCCCTCGTGCTGCTTCAATAGTGGTAGTAAGCGCTTCTGTAGGCACTCCTTAAGGTAAACCTGCCCGTTTACCGTGCCGGTCATCACGAAGGGGGCGCTCCGCTTTCCGCAAGAGCAGATCGCTTGCCACACCATGTACTTTTTGGCAAACTTGGATAGTTTCTGCTTGCGAATCTCCTCCGGAACGCTGAATTTGTCCTCTGCGGAGAAGAACAACAGGCCCGGCAGCTGACGAAAGTCCGCTTTTACGTAGGTTTCGTCGTCCATTACCAGGCAATGCGGCTTCGTCAGCATTTCGGTGTACAGCTTCCGGGCTCGCGTCTTCCCCACCATGTTTTGCCTTTCGTCGCGGTTAGGAGCCTTCTGAACCTTGTATGTACGCAGGCCCTCCCGCTGCTAGGTCCGCTGGACGAATGAACTTGACAAATTCAGCTTATTGGCGACATCCCGGACCGAGCTTCTCGGATCACGTCTAAACTGCTTAACTACGCGCTTGTGATCTTTTTCACTGACGGAGCATCCATTTTTGCCGTTCTTCACCTTCCGGTCGATGGTTAGGTTCTCGAAGTATCATTTTAGTACTCTGCTGACCGTGGATTGGACGATTCCCAGCATCTTACCGATGTCCCGATGTGACAACTCCGGATTCTCGAAATGAGTGCACAGGATTAATTCACGACGCTCTTTTTCGTTCGACGACATTTTTCCAAATTTACGAAAAATTGACAGTGAAGCATGGCCCACGTGATCTATACACTCTTATCTGGTTATAAGCGAAGGCTGAAGATATAATTCCTAAAAATTAAATTTCTACAGCGTTTTTTCCGTGATGCAATTTGATGTGACACACCCTTTATATTAGTACTCAACCGTGTAGTAACAACCATGAATGTTGTCTTGGTAACGTTCAGCTTAAGCCTCCTCGATTTTAACCACTCCGAAAACATGTTCAGCTCATGATTCATTTTATTGAAGCACTCGTCGAAACTGTCTGCAACGACAAACAGTACTGTATCGTCGGCAAAGAGATTGATTTCAGTTTCTTGCAGGATCAATTTCACATCGTTTATATACAATATAAACAACAATGGTCCAAGCACACTACCATGTGGAACACCTAAGTTTACTTCTGCTGTTGGTGATATGCAACCGTTGTACTTTGTCACTTGTACACGATTTTCTAGATAGCTGTGAAACCAATCCAGCACGGTCCCACGGATACCGATGCGCCTCAGCACTCTTTTCAGCTTCTCCCGATCAATTGTTTCGAAGGCTCGTTTAAGATCTACAAAAACAGCAAGAATTATTTTTCCTTGCTCTATGTACTGCTTACACTTTAAGAGTAATAAGTTCAAGGCTGATTCACAAGAGTGATGTTTCCTAAAACCGGATTGCTCTTCCAACAGGATTCCGGTACGTTCCACATATGCCATCAACTGTTCCTTCACAATCGTCTCTAAAACCTTTTCGTAAAGTGGTAAAATGTGTATCGGTCTACCATGCTTCTGGGAACATGCCATGCTGAAGAGAGCCGTTTACAATTAGAATTAGTTGGTTCGAAATTACATTGAATGAGTCAATCAATCAACTACAATCCTTAAGATTTATAACCGTTTGTTTAAGCTTCCACATACTGATCGGTTGGAACTTATCAAAGCAACTTTGTGCCTCTTCATTTTCTTGTATTGTCGTTGATGGCGATGGAACCATGTTACGGATTTCTTCAACGCTTTTCACGAAAAAGTATTCAGCAATCCAGCTGTTTCAGCTCCAGAACGCTTTACATCGAAAATAATTTCCATTGTTGCCTTTCCTCCAGGTTTAATAAGTGATTTCAGACATTTCCATAGTTTTTTCGAATCTCCATTGCATCGTTCAATTTCACGCTGTACTGCTTTGTTTTTGGAAGCTCGAAGCTCCCGTACATAGACGTTGCGCAGTAATCTATACTGTATCAAATTACATAGGCTGCGGGTCCGTTTCCACGTCCGGTAGGCTCTATCCCTTTCGGCTTTCACCCCGCTTTCACCCCGCTTTCAGACGTTCTCTCGGAATAACGCTTCCAGGATACGATCTGTGTCTTTCGTTCAGGTAGATTTATTCTCGTCGTATTACCAACCTGAATGCAGATGGTTTCATGATCAGAAATTTTCATTTCTTCTACGATTGTAGCTTCACATCCCTCCACGTTGGAGAAAACAAGATCGATGATGGTGCTACTAATTTGCGCAACACGTGTTGTTTCAGAGACAAGTTGATTCATCCCCAGTGCCTCCACTACGTTTTTTAGCTCACGAGCATATCCTGATTCGTTCCATCTAATGTTGAAATCGCCAACAATGACATTTCTTTTTTCTTCGGTAAGCACATCTTCAAGCCATTTTTCGAAACATTCGATAAAACCTGTGTGACTGCTACTGGGTGAGTGATATACACCTCCGTAGATTCCAGCTAAACACGAGCCTATCACTTCAACTGCTAGGAACCAGTTATCACCAGCTGGGGTGTTCGAAATCGTTTTGTAGTTCAGTCGCTCATCCATGTAGATCACGACACCTCCGGTGTGAGCTGATCTTGATAAACAAGCTGAGAACTTGTATTTCGGAATCTCAAATTCGTCAAAGTCGCGATCTTGTGTCAGATGCGTTTCCGTCAGAATAACAATTTTCGGTTCAATTTGTTCGATCATCAGTTTAAACTCGTCAAAATGGCATCGCAATCCGGCTATGTTCAGGTACACAATATCACGGTGCATATGTGATTGCTATGTCGAGAAATTGCGCCTTTTCGTTGCGCCTTTCCAGTTGTCTTATGTAGACAGGGCATTTGCTGCTCCACGCAGAATGGTTAACATCCATGCTAAGCTTCCGCTCTATGCGTAATCTTTCGCAGTTCACACATTCTTCTACCTCCGAATTGCATTTTTTCACATTGTGGTCTCCACTACATATAGGACAAATCATCTCTTTTGCCTTGCAGTTAGCAGCTTTGTGATTGATAGCACTACATTTATAGCATCTCATCACATCTAACCCATTCAGAACACGACAACGATCCAGTCCACAATTTAATTTTCCCAACTCCATCACCTTAAAATATGTTTCTGCATCCAATTCCATGACCGCATTGTGTTTATTGTATCGGAATTTCTCATTGCAGAACAATTTACAGAGCTTACAGTGCTTCAGATTGCGCATGACATCGTTCTGATCAATCAGTACGTTCTTCAACTCTTCTTCACTGTACTCCTCGTCAATTCCAATCAACTTTATTGTCGGCTTAATGTTCTCTCGCACTTTTACCTCAAATTGGCTGCCTAGTTTTGTTTCGACTTCTTGTTTCAACCGGTTCACTGATTTGTCGTTGTAGATCAATATAGTGGAGAGAAAAATCGGAAAATTTTCGGAAAATCCTGAAGGAAGGTCGTAAAATCCGAAAAATTTAATTCCTACATGTTCGAAAATTAAATCACAACAAGTGTTGTTACTCCATTCGATGTTTGCGCTATCGAAATTGATCTTTGTTCGTAAGTGGAAATGGATTTTCAGGCGAAATAACGCATTTCCATATCTTATATCTATAAGTAAAAATGGAAGGCCAAATGTGTTGGTAAGCGCAAAACCCGAGGAATGGTTCGATTTGAGTCATCCATATTTCGTTGTATTCGTCTCTTTCCGTAGATCAATATAGCGGAAAGAAAAATCGGAAAATTCGGAAAATTTAATTCCCATATGTTCTACAATTAGCTAAGCGTTGTTAGTCCATTTGATGTTGGCGCTAACGAAATAGATTTTTGTTCGAAAGTGGAAAAGGATTTTCAGACGGATTTTCAGACGGAACAAAAATTGAAGGCCAAATGTGTTGGTGTGCCCTAAACCCGAGGAAGAAATGGTCTGATTTGAGCTATCTTTATTTTGTAATATTCTCTGTATTCCATGCAACGGAGAAACATGTTATTTCCAAATGCTTGAAGAATCTTGAACGAGAATTGTGTCTGAAAATAATGTTATATTATAAGGACGAATTGTTGTAGAAGTACTAGACAATTTATAGTAAAAGGAAATTGTAAAGGTTCAAAGGGTAATCAATCAATGAAGAGTTCAGTGATTGGACTCACTAACGTTCACTTAGTGAGAAAACGTGGATGTTTGAAAGTATTCAAATCAAAAAATCTATTTTGGGCGGGACGAAGTTCGTCGAATCAACTAGTTAAGAATAAAAATGTCACGCCGCTATATCGTTGCGAAGCAATTCAGAATTATCAGTGCAATTAAGCGGTATCGTATCTGTCGTATCTTTCCGGACTCGAGTAAGATGGTCCATTCTTTGATGGAGATCAAACAAATATTTGGGGAAGGGATCTGTGACATACAGAGAAATGGAATGCAATAGACGATAACCCCGACGAAAACTAAAAAACAACCAATTTTCTTAATTCCTAAAAATGTACCTAAAAAAAGTAAAAATGTTGAATGTAAAAAAAAATTCTTATCCGATCGGATCGCAATTTTGCATTCTGAAATCCATTTGACTCAAGTGCAGTCGACTCAGATTTGTGCATATATTTTTCAAAGTATTCAAATACAGTAAGTTATATCTAATTCGGCATGTCGAGGCACCACTCAGTGTCGCATTGGAGGCGATTTTGACCTGTAATTATACATTCGCGATGACAGTGGTACAGTGTCGACGTCTGGTGAAGACTTTCAATATGGGGCAATAATTTGGGTCCCGAACTCGATGTTTACAAAAATGTCCAATTAAACGGGTCGCATTGCAGATCTGCCCAATTAGCCAGATGTCGAATTAGATGTAACTTACTGTACTTAGAAGACATACCTGTCAGGGTCAGGGTTAACTATTTTTCTATAAATTTCCTTGCATCTCGTTCAATACTTTATCCATAATGTAAAATCCTTATCAAACACAATTTTTGTTCAAAAATTTTCCCCAGTTACAGTGAATGTGTTACTCTATAACATTGAACACATACGGGAGGGCTTATTTTCATTTATGATTTTTGTTATAAAATCGTGGCAAGGTCGAGTGGGGCAGCACGACTCGATTGGACATGATTAGAATGCGAAATTGCAATCCGTTCGGGTAATTCTGACTCGATCGGATTTCAGAATACGGGTGAGTAGTTGATCAGAAGAAGGATCAGGAGTGGAAAAAATTACATTATCGATCTCTTTTTTCCACTAACCAAACTAAAAATGTGTGTATGGGATAATCCTCGCGTTTGCCATGTTACCGAATATGTATAATGTTGTAATAAAGCTCATTAAAGACTTAATTTTCTGTTTGAATATCGTGTTGTAATGTCATGTGTATTGCGTTTTGATCTGGCAATAGCAAAGGCTGTGTCGGCATTGCTCATGATAGCGTCTCGCAAGTAAATGGATTCTTCATCGCACCGCCCCTGTTTATTGTGTCGTAGGAATCGCAGTCGTTTACTCTCCACCTTTACGTACATGTCGATCATGAATTGTTGGCACTGCGTACGACATCGTAGAATTACAGTGTCCTGGGGCGTCGAATCATCATACGATACACATAAAAATCCATCAAGTTCTCTTCACCTTTTTGTTCACGTCTCCTCCAACCGCATGTTCATGAATATTAAATCAAAATAAGAAATAATGTTCATAATGAATGAAGTCAGTACGGCTGGGGAATTTTTCGTTAAGGCTTGCTATTAATTAAATTTTTCTTCTGGCTTGCTATTAAAAATGATGCGAGTGATACTACGTTGGGAAGATGTTTGTCGCTGATAAACTCCATTTTATTGTTTATTCTTTGAATCACAATTTCTCGCGTCGCTGTGCAGTCGCCTACTATAATTCCAGTGTCTTCAACAACATGCGCATTGGATCTGCACACACGCTCTCCAGTTGGTATTTTATCAGGATTGTGAACAATAGCGTGATTGTCATTTTTCAATCCAAGGATATGTGATTTAAAGAATTCAATAATTCATTGTGCTCATTCAATGAGATTCCCAGTTCGCCATCAATGCGCTTGGCTTTAGGCGAATTGAGGTTACTTACACATATTCAAATGTAAGTTCCATGTAGCGAACAAAGAGCCATTTGTCTTCTTCTTCTTCAATGGCACTAACGTTCCTAGAGGAACTTCGCCGTCTCAACGTAGTATTACTTGCGTCATTTTTATTAGTACTTAGTTGAGATTTCTATGCCAAATAACATGCCTTGAATGCATTCTGAGTGGCAAGCTCTAGAATACGCGTGAACACAGTGCAAATCGGAGGAAATTTCTTTGACGAAAAATTTCCTCCGACCAGAACGGGAATCGAACCCGAACACCCGGCATGTTAGTTATGACGCTAACCACTCGGCCAAGGGAGCACAAAGAGCCATTTGTCATTGAACGTGAATAAATACGACCAGTTTGAAAAACGAACAAAATTATTTAGATATTGTTTATACAAAAATACTAAACCTTAGAGGCGAATGAACTGAAAAGTTTAAACCCTCTTAAAGCCAAAAAGAAGAAGAAGAAGAAAATACTAAAATCACAATTGGGGATGGTGGTAAAAGAGTGAAAATTTGGGTTTAGATGTATATTTTAGAGCCAAACTTTCAAAAAAAGTGAAAAAAAAATTGTTCAGATAGATATCAGATAGAAAGTTTTTTTTCTGCATAGAGCCCTCTAATCGGTATTAAATATACAATAATCGGTATCCAAGCCGTATCATATATAATTTACGACCTATACTCATGCCTATCAAGTTTTTTGAGTATAATTTCATTAAAATCAGTCGAGTAGTTTCGAAGTTCGGCCGCGGACATCGTGACACGAGATTTTTATATATAGAGAGATGTATGTAAATACAGATGTAAAAAAAAAGAAACATAACGAAATATAAATAAAAGAATTGATGGTTGTTTGAAAAATATTTCGACTAACGTTAATCTAATAATTCTGACCTTTTTTTAAAAAAGAGTATTGAGTCAAAATCTAAACAAGACTCGCAAAATCTGCAAATATTGTTAGATAATTTCTTGGCCAAAATTTATTTCCAGCAATAAAGCATGGAACGATCAAAAATTGGGCAATTTAAATTTGACGCTTTTCTTGTGAATGTACATTAAAAAACGTATTTTGTAGGCTTGTGCGTGTAGAATAATTCCTATTCTGATTTTCACGTTTGTTCTTTAGTTCTAAAAATGGCTCCCGAGCAAGATAATCAACCAAGACATTTACGTCATAGAATGCTTTGTGAAACGTCTGCCTCGCTTTTCCTCAACAAAACTCGACAAACGACTTCGCGATTTTTGAACCTGACCACCACAAATCTGCCGCCAAATAGCGCTGACCTGCTGTACTTTCAATATCACGGGGAAGATGGTCAACCGACGACTGACTCAGCAACAATGCGACTCAGGGTGTCGAACAGTCCAGCAGTGGACTTTCGGCAACATGTTCGGCACCCTGAGCCGAACCAACTACACTGGACATTGCCAAAGCACACAATCGAGCCTGGATGCCAGCGGATTTGCAACAGCTGAACCACTGTGGGATCGCTGGCCACACGTTACGTTTCATGAAGAGCATCGGAAGCCACCGTTCTTTCGAAGTAATCATCGGAAACCACGAATCGGAGAAGAAGCTGGGGTTTCCCCGGGCTCCGTGCTAGCTTAGACGCTCTTGCTTGTGAAGATGAACGTTGTTTTCGAGAATCTGCCAAGAGGCATCCGAATTTTCATGTACGCGAATGATGTTGTGCTAATTATGATGGACACCTCCGTTAAGATTATCAGACAGAAAATTATCCAATCCGTTTCGTCGATAACAAAGTGGGCTTTTTCAGCTGACCTTAAACTGCCTCTCTCCAATAGCGAATATACCCATATACAGCCATTCCATGACAATATACAGTAGTTCTCAGATTTCTATCAAAAGTGGTAGTTTTGTTCTTTATTGCAAAATATTAGACCCGTATTTTTTTTTTTTTTTGTTAGGGTAACCATTTCCATTCAAGGGTGGTCCGAAAAATCTACTTTTTCCACTTTTTCCCAAAAATAACTTTCTTTAAAAATTCATAACTTTTGAACCATTAAACCGATTTCGATGATCGACATATCAAATTAAAGCTAAAGAGCTAGCCTTTTATTAAATATTGAACTTGCAAAAAAGATGCATTTTGTTTTCGTAATCATTGATTGTAACCGTTTTTTATAGTTTTCATGGCTTTGGACTAGAGGGCGCTATATGTTTTTATATTTTTTCTTGAAAGCTGAGGATTTTTTACATAACATATCTCGATATCAGAGATGCTATTTTTTTCGTTTTCGAGATATGATTTTTCAAAGTTACCCGGTGGTCCGAAAAATCATTTATCCCCATCTCAAATATACTAAGAGGCTGTCCACATACCACGTGGACAACTATAGGGGGGGCAGGGGGTTAGAAAATGTCCACTCTTGTCCACTTTGTGGGGGGAGGGGGTACAGACTGAGTCCAAGGGACAGGAAGAATTTTCTCTCCGTATTCATCAATAAACGGATTGAGTCGCCTGAGAGTGCTGCCCAGCCAACGTTTATATATTTTTTTTTTCTCATATCATGGATCTTCTCCAGTGAAATCTGTATTATAAAAATATCTCACGTAAATTGTGAATGGCCAACTCTTTCCTTTGATCGAATATTTATAGTTACGGGGTATGCATAGCCCTCATAGCCAAAACTATAAAAATTAAAAGATTCCATAATGGTTGAGATTCCATGATATGCGTAAATGATTTTTTATCGAATATAATTTTCTATACATTTTGTTATATCTCAAGAACAGTATATGATAATAATGTCTGTATAGTTTTTCATACAGAATTGTAAAATCATTTTTTCAAAGTATTTTCATTCCATTAATTTCTAGGAATCAATATTTACATTTGTATGAGATTGCCTATGCATCACTAGTCGTCAACTTAAAACAATTGAGCCAGTGTTCTGATAAATTATAGAATATTTCAGGAGGTGATAGAGGATCATATTTGATGAAGAAATCCTACGCAATGGAATGGAACCCAGAATAAACTTTTAAATGTGAAGAATAAACTTCAAATTTTGTGTTTTTAATTAATTTTCCAAAAATGCATGATAAACTGGATTGTTTCTGTCAGCCAAATTGAAGCTCTTCAACCACTCTACAGTTCCTTCCTTGACACCACACTATTATCCTTCTTGTTATTTTTCACTAATTTGAATGTGTTCACAACAGAATTCCATGCAAAATTTCCTCAAATGAAAGAAATTCAATCGTGCAAAATAGCGCACTTTTTGAATTAGAGTCAGTTCCAGGCAAAAAACCGGGCTCAAGGAAAAGTTCAATAATTTTTTCGTAGTTAAGATTTGATCATAAGCGTGGAAGATTTGTTATGATCCCCTATCTCCTAAAATATTCCGAATCAACTACCTAGCAACCTATATATAACAATATTTTAAACAGATATAATAGTTTTCGATATTTTATTCAAATTATGTGAAAGTTTTCTCAATAGTTCAAACATTTATAAATAAATAATATAAGGTTAAACGATTTCTCAAAAAAAAAAATTCAATCGGGCAACAGGCTTCAAGGCTATTTTTGGAAAAAATGAACAAAATTTTAATAAGAAGGAGAGGATCGGGGCAGTGGAGGATTAATTTGGTGTTAAATTGCTCTCTGGTAAACTGTAACGTTAGTGATGTTTTGATAAGGATTTAAGCGGAGGAAAACCAAAGAGCAATACAAATAACTTTTCGTGCAAGGTTAGTAAAAAAATATTGAGTCGTGAGTTTTCTGATGTTTTTTTTCCCACGAGTTATCTAGACACTCAATGCAGAATAGTCAATAAGTAGTTGAAAAAAAAAATAGCTATTGAAAATATTTTTAATAAGGTATTAGTACCCTTTGAAAATTCCCCGAACTATTGCGGAAAAGGTTTCTATTGCGCTGATGACTAAAAGTGAATTGATTGTGTAAATGAACCGACATTTCCTGTGGCGATCGTATTCCGAAGTAGGCATAGAACTACACTCGACAAAAAAATAGAGGAGTAAAATTTTTATCTTCATGTCATCGTTTATATCGAAGATACAGGCGTTCCGAAATCGCTGAAAAAATTCGACCCTTTACTCCTCAATCATTTGTCAAGAAAAGAGCTGTAGATATCAGTGCATGCTCCCTACTTTATCTTTTCTTTTTTTGAAATTCTTTTTAATTGATAGAAAAATAAACTATTTGTATAAAATTGTTCTGTTCGTTTTTGTGTGCTTAAAAAACTCGAGCTCTGATGGAGCTCATATTATAACACAACATACGAGGCACTTAAAAAATTGTTGTTGCTACTGCCAACGCCTCAAGAAGCTTTAAGATTTCTGGATGAAATAAGCACACTTCTGAAATAAAGCTGTGAAAGTAAATTACTTTCTAGTATTGAATATGTATTCTATGTGATAGCGACAAAATTCAAATACTCATTTCTCTGTCATAAAACATCAATGAGCCACAGCAAACGTGGTAGGGTTCAGCAAGTAAAATTTGAAACAAAATAAACTTAAATGGAACTAAAATTTAATTTATGCGCGATTCAGTTATTTCCTGAATTATTCTAATACAATAAAGAAAAATGTCCACGTGGACAACAGGGGGAGGGGTATGAAAATGTCCACGCTTGTCCACGGAGAGGGAGGGGGAGTCCAAAATCGTGCTTTTTCTGTCCAGGTGGTATGTGGACAGCCCCTAAATGTTTATTTTGAGCGTAGTAACAGCAAATCATCAACTTTAACCAGCAAAAATACAATTGCTGTATTCCAGATCTTGTTTCAACTTTAATCAAACTAGGCATTCAATACGTACCATTTCTTTCACTTGACTCTTTTTGCTAACAACCAATTTAAAATTTAATATCAGATTGAACATATTGTAAAATAAAAATCATGGCTGCTCAATTGAACCAAACAAGTAAACAGTTGATTAACGAAATATAATATTTTTTTATTTTTTTTGTCATTCAAATTCGTTACACAACAAAAAGGAGTAGAACCTTTTTTATGTTCAAAATAATGTACGATAGCATAATAAAACATCTCCCGAAGAAGACCATCCCTAGTTCAGTGCGTAGCTTCCCTGCTGTCTGCCGGAGGCACGCAGCTGATGACGATGCTGATGGGGACGAATCACATTACTGATAACAATGTGCGCTCTCTTGCTTACTCTCCTTCCGATCTTCTTGTTGTCGACGAAAACAGCGATAGCACGATTTCATCTTTATTAAAATGCCAAAAATAGGGAAAATCTAAACAGAGGAAGCTGTTTGTGTAAGGGGCGAGTATTTGGAAAATTTTCGAGTGGTTTTTTTGATGCCGCTATTCACAAGCAGAGGTTTTGACGAGTGACAGACGCGGGGCCCAACACAAGGGAGGTTTATTATTGTTTAAAATTGAATTATATTCAAGTTTTCCAACCGATAGCGCATGCTGCCGTACAACCCTATCGAGGAACTAGCCGTTCCAAACTTCTCCAAGTTAAGCTTCTTCGCATTAGCTCGAGAACACATAATAACCTTTCGAATCGATCCGAACGGGGCGTAAAAATAACTTCTCCCATATCGATCAATCAGATAACGGCGGGCAGCCAAAGCAAAAGGCACACCCCATTTTCCCAACACGACAGGCAGTCTCGCACTCTCGAGAAATGGGCTCACGTATTTGAGACAAAACCTCAGCGGCCTCAGCCGCTACCTGTGTGAATTGGTTCACAGACTGGCGTGCTTGCTTCTTTACGGCAGCCATAACAAATGAAACAACTATAATCGTGTTTTTTGTTATGTTTAATAGGGCCTAGGGTGAGACTGGGTCGGGCCACAGGTGAAACTACTCGCGACCAACAGTAATTCATATCGATTTCACAGATTTTCTGACGACTCATTTGCATAATCATAATCGTCGATTATCGACTCTCGTGCGACACCGCACGGGCGAACTGCACGCATTCTTCGCTTATGAACTGCAGCTCTGCAGATCTCATCCCACCGAAAGTAGGTTACCATCCCTGCCGGAATAGAACTGTCAGCTTCACCCGAGAGCTATAAATCTCGTCTATTATCACAGCCCTCCTCGGAAAAAGGGAACCCAGCGAACCAAAAATCCGGTCATAGGCTCCCAGCGACGAAGTGGCAAATGACCACACGAGAGTTCGCAATGCTGGAAACCTTGTCACAATCACTACTACGTGCTCACCTGCTAAACGAGAAGTATTTAATCCACACCCCCGCAGCCCTCTCCAAACCCTTATCCAGGAGGAAGAGAAAAAATCTGTGTGTACATCAAATGCTAACAGGGCAACCACGAGAATACGCCTCTAAACACCCCGGTTAGATCCTTCCCTAGGATGGTGAAATTTTCCTCCTTTCTCCCATTGAATGGATGGAAGAGTGTTCTACTCGTAACCGTGGCTTCGCTGGGTTTTGTAGTGCCGACCGTCCAGCTCGCTGGGGATACGATGAAAGTGTATGTGAGAGCAGATTGGGTGTGTTTGTTCGAAATCATATGTGTCAAGGAGAACGCAAAGTTCGCGTAGTGTTAGGCGAGTTGAATTCGATCGATGCCGGTTGAAATTACGAGCTTACCCCTTTTTTAATCCATCGACAGGACTGAATACTTTTTAGCGTTCGCTTGATTTTTTATGTAGAGCAGATTAGGGTAAAACCGACAACCTGTATTTTTTTAGTCCAATAGCTTTTATTTTGCAAATTTTACGATGCCACCTGTGCGCAGTGGCAATTTTTAACGTTTCGAGTTACCCTATAACTTCTGAAGCCGCGATACTGCTTTCATTGTTTGTTTATAATGAAACAAAACCGGTGTGCAAACAGAAAACAAACCATGTGAAATTTCGCTAGATGTTTTCAAGTGTTTTAGTTGATAAATTTTGTAAAATTCGATACGTTTTGATGAACTTCATTCATCTGAGATCATTGTTCTGTAAGGAGGTAAGTGACAAAAGCTTCGTTTTGAAATGTCAAGTCCATTCGGAGTAAAAGCAACAGCTGGCTTGTGTTTCATTGTTGTTATGTTCTTATTTTTTGTAGATATCTCGTAATTATGTTTGGAAGACAAAATGACTGAGCTGGACTGACGTGAAGCTGAGATAGCTTGATCCAACGTCGAGCAACGCATGTCAACAAAAAATCATCGGCTACATCTCCGGACTAGAAGCAGGAGTTTGTCCGTCTCCTACTCGATCACGAGAACTGGCAAATAAAATTGAATCACTTTTCTCTGTCTCTCTATCACTCTCTCTCTCACCTTCTGTTTCTCTCTCTCTCTCTCACTTTCTCTTTCTCTCTCACTTTCTCTCTATCTCTCACTTTATTCCTCTCACACTTTCTCTCTCTCTCTGACTTTTTCTCTCACTTTCTCTGTTTCCCTCTCTCTCTTCCTCTTTCACTTTGTCTCACTCTCCTTCTCTCTTTCTTTCTCCCACTATCTCTCTCTGTCGCTCTCGCTCTCTCACTTCCTCTCTCTCATCTTTCTCTCTCTCACTATCCGAAAGGGAGAAGATTTGTTCGCCGGGAGAGAGCTTGTATGAATTTAGGAGTGTTTTTAGGCTTATTGGTTGGTGATTTTCCAATCGATCACTCAATTTTCGGGAAATTGTGGATTGTTTCCGGGTTGAAAAGGACGCCAAAGTACAACACAGCCGGATGGGAAGAAGGTATTTCACAGCAGTGAGGGCTGTATTCTTCGGTAGAAAACAGAAGAAGAAAATTCGTAAAAAAAAATTTGGTACCGCTACATAATGTAATTTGGGTGCTATTCCTTGAAAAAAATGTTTTCGGGAGCATTGGAGATGTAATTTTGGTAAGAGATACTGAAAAACCGCTTGAATATTCAATAAGTTCAGGATTTCAGTGCCAATCCAGATAGCGAGCAATCAAGCAGTAAATATTATATTATCTTAGACTCCGACAAATCACCGGGATTCGCCACTCCGACATCAAGACGGAACTGCGAGACAAGTTCTTGAGTCGAGTGAACTGTGTATTGAGGACTTTTCTTAACGCGGGGAACAAGGTACGCGCGATCAACACATTCGCGGTTCCCCTGCTGACCTTCAGATTTGGTGTTGTCAAGTGGAACAAAACTGACCTAGAAGACCTTGAGAAGAGGATGAGGAAAGCATTCAAAGAGACCGACTGGACCGGCCACATGTCGACAAGGCCGCATCAAATTTGTGGCTAACGCGTGGTGAACTCTCTTCAGTAGAGTGCAGGCGGTACGTCTGGCATCAAGACGTTGATGACATTTGCCGGATGTGCCATCAACCAGGTGAAAACATAGAGCACATTATGGGAGGCTGTCCCGTTTTGGCCAACGCAGCCTACACCGAGCGCCACAACAACGTGGCCCGTATTGTTCATCGACAACTGGGTTCCAATGTGCTCTACTGGAAGACAACGTACCAAACTACCGGTACCTGCCTGCACCTGTCCTGGAAAATGACCGTTTCAAGCTGTACTGGGATCGCACTGTTCTGACCGACCTCTCGATCCACCACAACCGCCCAGATATAATGGTTTACAACAAGAGCGACCGCAAAGTCACCATCATCGATGTCGCTATTCCACTGAACCAGAATCTGGAGGAGACCCACGGTCGCAAAATCTGCATGTACCGACCATTGGCCGTGGAGCTCAAGGAACTGTGGGGGCTAAGGGATGTCCAAAGAATTGTTCCAGTCGTTCTCTCTGGAACTGGAATTGTCCCGAAGACACTTCTGGAAGTGCAAAAGGTGTTGAACATCGAGAAGGAATTGACCGGCATCCGAAAGTCGGTCATCCTTAGCACCTGTGCGATTGTCCGACATTTCCTCGGTCAGGACTAAAACAACGCGAGCATGCAGATACGTGTATTCCGCAGAGCCTAGGCCCCCCTTGGCATTCAGAAGCCCGGAGGCAGGTGAATATTGTGGCTAGGTTCGCCTAGTTAAAAAATAGGATTAATCTGCCAAAAAGAAATTCAAAAATTTCGAAAATTCATTCAAATTTAAAATAAAATAAAATAAAACATATAACATAACCAAGAAACATGGAAAAATACGGAAATAAAACGAACAAAAATTCCGAACAATTATGGAAAAAGCTGAAAAGTTCAAACGAATTCATGAAAAAACAACACAAAATCAGAAAAAAATCAGAGCAACTCAGAAGATTAAAGTTAAAGAAAGAATCCGATAAAACGGAAGTTAGAAAACTCCAAAAAAATAAAAAAAAATTGAAGAAAATTTTGAAAAATTTAAAACAATCATGAAAATAGAAAAAATTAAATAATTTTAAAAATCAGAAACATACGGATTTTTTTCAATTAGGAAGCCATGAAAACGCATTAAAACAAATTAAAAACATTCAAAAAGAATTCAAAATTCAAAAACAAAGCCAGAAAAATCGTTAAAATCAAAAAAAAGTAAAATCAGAAAACATCAATGAAAAATTTTTAAAAAATTGAAAAAAATTATTAAAAATAATAAAAATTCAAAAATAACCAGAAAAAAATTCAAACAACTTCAAATTATGCAAATAGACAAATTCAAAATTCCAAGGAATAAAAACAAAAAAAAAACAAACCAAGAAAATTTGGAAAAAATCAGAGAAAACCAGAATAATTCAGAAAGTCAGAAAAATTCCGAAAAAATAAAAAAAATATAATCAGGAAAATACGAGAAATTTCGAAAAATCTTTGAAAACTAAAAAAACACAAAAAAGGAAAATTCGAATAATTTTAG
Organism: Toxorhynchites rutilus septentrionalis; assembly: GCF_029784135.1. Lineage (NCBI taxonomy): Eukaryota > Metazoa > Arthropoda > Insecta > Diptera > Culicidae > Toxorhynchites > Toxorhynchites rutilus. The sequence continues at coordinate 169,016,156 of NC_073744.1, forward strand.
GGAAAATCAGAAGTAGCATAAAAAGTTAGGTAAGATAAAAAGCTTAAAAAATTTCAGAAAATTCTGAATATTTAAATATATACGAAAAAATTCAAAAAAAAAATTGAAATAAAATAGATAAAAATATAGAAAAATTATTAAAAAATTATAAAAAATAGAGAAAAACTGAAAATTTTGAAAACAATTAGAAATATCAAAATATCACAAAAAATTGAGAAACAAAAAAATTAATAGTTCAAAAAAAAAATTTAAAATGTCAGGTTATTCAGAATATTTTGAAAAATGTGTCGCGGATTCGTATAGGACGAAGTACATTTTTTCTGCTCTCTTCCCTCAAAGGTTTAGAACCACCAAATGATTTAGGACCATTCTCCGGTGTGCGTTCAATACTCAGCCTGAACTTCTACAGTTTCTGGGAAGTAAATTTGCGACATGCACGGTCGTTCGACAATTCTTCCGTCTATATAAATTGAAGGATCACGATACATGAATGAATATGTTGAAGATGCCATGAATTACGTAATAAATTACTACCTGGATGGTTTTATTTGTTACAATTACTCGCATCGAAGAACGTTATCAACATCAATGCATGAAATTGATCTGACAAATGATTCACTCGATCTCTTCACTTACGTTGTGAATAAAAAAAAGTATTGAGGTCAAAATGACCGGTTGTATCATTTATTCACAAAAAATATTAGTTATACCGGTAAATTTCTTCGGTTTTACAATAGATGGCGTAACTTGATTATTACTCCAGTGAATTAAATTTCCAAACATTCGTTGGAAAGCTACTGTCATTGCGCGTCTTTCTCAGTATATGTCAAAAAGTCGAAGCTTAAACAACATAGTTTTTTTCCACTTCGAATATGTCGAATTTCGTACCAACCAGAGTGTTTTTGCGGGAAGCTTTTCTTCATTACTTCAATATGAAGAAAAAAGATGAGGAAAGTTATCGCATTTTGGTGGAAGTTTTTGGTGACCATGCTCCAACTGAGCGAACGTGTCAGTCGTGTTTTGCATGGTTTCAAAGTGGTAATTTTGACTCGGAAGACGGAGGACGTTCCGGATCGCCAAAAAAGTATGAAAATGAAGAATTGGAGGCTTTACTCGAGATCAAGATCCGTCACAAACGCAACAAAAACTTGTAGATACACTTGGAATAGCTCAGCAAGCCATATCCGAATACGAGCAAGGACACGATAAAGTTATTTTGCAGCACGACAATGCTCGGCCGCATGTCGCGGAACCGGTCAAAACATACTTGGAAACGCTAAAATGGGAGGTCCTATCCCAACCGCCGTATTCTCCAGACATTGCTCCGTCCGATTACTACCTTTTTCGATCGATGCAACATGGCCTGGTTGACCAGCACTCCAATTTTGATGAAGTCAAAAATTGGATCGATTCGTGGTTAGCCGACAAACCGGCCGATTATTTCCGCAAAGGGATCCGTGAATTGCCAGAAAGATGGGAAAAAGTTGTGACTAGCGATGGGCAATACTTTGAATATTTAATTTGTAACCATTTTTGCAGAATAAAGCATTAATTTTTGAAGAAAAAAAAAAGAAGAACCTTACCGGTACTCCTACTATCTTGGAAAGTTATTTGGTATTTTCTAATAATGTTATGACTTTTTCTAAACATAGTTTATTTCCTTTGAAATTTTTAAATTTTGACAACTAAATATCACAAAAGCAAATGGAGGTTTTAGTGGTCAATATATTTCTCTATCGTATTTCAACAATCTCTCCCTCTACCTCTCGAATAACTCGAGAACTAGTCAAGCAAACGGAACCAAATTTGGCATGTGGAGGTTTTAGGGGACACGAAACGTTTCTATGGTGGTTCGACACTCCACTCCCTCTCTAAGAGCGACTGCCATAAAAATGAAACACAAATTTCTGCGTAATTCGAGAAATAATCATTGGTTAGCATCATTGGTTGGCATAGTTATTATGAGTTTGACGATGTTGGTGGTATCCACGTAAAACATTCGCATTCACTATGCTTTAGTAGGAAAAAGATAAATGGTTTTATCTATTTATTGTGGAGCTAGCCGGTGACGCAGGCTTTGGCATTTTTTCGTCTTAGATTGAACATGAAAAAACTGTATTACACGCTACATATGAATACCAAAATGACTCTCATTCATTCTGATTCGAATGCTATATGATTAAAATTGGTGAGTTGGGAGAAAATATTATTGAGATCAAACCATTGAATCGTTATTTTGAAATATCTGTAAATTGGTATGAAAACCTAAAAGATCTGTAATCTGTATCTGCAAATTTTCCATAGGTCCATAGAATTTATATGGGACTCGCTTCCGCGGATTAGTCGTTCCGCGGATGACAAATTACATTTAGTAAAACATGTGTGCAAAATAGGATTGGGCGACCTCGAATCGATTCTTGAAAGATCTATCTTTTCCATTCCGATTTCCGATTGTCTGGATCGATCTTTCGTACTCGAGAAAATCGAGAAAATCGATTTTTTTGCTTTCGATCTTTTTGTAGATTTGTTTTTCAGTATACATCGATGTTCTATCTCACCAAAGGCCACCTAACATTTTTTTTAAACATAATGTCAACATTTGGATCACTTCTTCTACGATTTACTTCTGTAAAAATGCTGACAGAGACAGAACTAACGGTAACTACTGAGGGGATGAACTGTAACCGGTTACGGATAGGATCACTGAACCTGATGTTGACATCAATTACAGGTGAAAGATTGTTTTCTAGAACTGGCGCCAAGAACAAGAATCGGCTTCGACTAAATGACAGTTGTATGGCATGATTGGCTTTTATGGGATCATTGTCAGCTGAGTGCTGGGTGGTTGTTCAATTTCCAAGAATGCTTTTTTCAATTATTTTATTTAATAAAACGACTACCTGACGGCCCTGTGGTTGTGGTCTTCATGCTGAAAAACAAAACAAAATACTTTTGATGTTTGAATAGAAAACTGAATTTTGTATTCCCTATTTAAAGAAAAGACGGCATTCATATAGAATAAACAGATAAATCGAAAAAAAGTTTTAAATTTTTCAAAAATCGATTCGGCAAAGATCGATTCAGCAAAGATCGATTCTTTGGTACCGATTTAATCAGTGGATCGATCCAAACGCCGTTTGGAGAATCGATTCGATAAGATCGATCTTTTTATAAAGATCGCCCAATCCTAGTGCAAAAACCTAATGTAAGAAAAATAGAACGCACAACTTATTCAAATTTGGAATTGATCGTATCAAATCGCCCGGCCTAACGCCATTCAACCCCAATTTTCACTTGCTACCCAAGCTGCAGGCACACATATCCTACGGCACCACACCAACCGAACGCATGCGCCTCCGACAGGATCCGGTATTCCACCCATCATCGCCACAGCGACAAGGATAACGACGACAACGAAAGCTCGGCGTTCGCCGTGCAGGATCCGATGTGTGTACTACACGAACGAATGCGTACGTGCAACAACCCAACACACGACCGAACACCGACAGTCGGGTCGTATCACACCCCAAGGAAGAAAATCGATTTTCCACCCTTGCGTCGTCCTCGTCGTGTTCTCGGTGGCTTGTGGAGGGACGGTGAAGCAGCGAGCTGATAACAGGCACCAACACACTCCCAGGTCCAGTCAGGGCGCCCGGTCGGGTGTTAGTGTGGGTAGCGCTCGGACCGCTCGCCCGCTAGTGTTGGTGTCCCGAAGTCTGGGAAAGGTTGAACCTTGTTCCTGATTTTTCTTCGCCACCGATCCCAATCCAGTGTATATTTTCCAGCGCTAGACAAGTTGATTTTTCGTCTGTTCGTGCATCATCTTAATTTTTGTTATAATTTTTGCAATAGTAATATTTTCCAGTTTCAAGTATAAAAATAAAATATATACGGAAAAATCACCACTGAAAAGCAGAAAAAAAAACAGAATAAGAGCTGCAGAGCGCGGAGGCAGTTTTTCCGGACGAGTTGCGGAAAATTGTGGATTGATCTCAGCCTCAGCTCGGTTTGTGGAAGACGAGAAAGCAGGAGAGCAGTAAAACGAAAGTCGAAGATCGGTTCTGGCCGGGGCGTAGCGCAAATTGAAGTGAAAAGAAGTGGCGTTTTAGTTCGCGGAGACGCACAGAGATCTGTCGAGATCTAAGTCGAGCAAAGGTCGGTTGGTGTTCGGGAAACGCGACGCGACGCGACGACGACGACGACGTGCCCCACAACGGATTAGTTTCTTTGCCCTGGAAAAGCGCAAAAACGAAAATCTGAATTATTTGAGTTATCCCTCGGTGACTGGATTTTAAGTTCCTCGCGCCTCTATTTCTTCTCTTCTATCGTTCCGAAAACCGAAACCCCGTTCGTCCGTGACGTTTGGTTCTCGTTTTTGAGTCCGGGAGTGAAGAGCCCCAAAAAAAAAGAAGAAAAAAAAGGTCAGAAACGCCCCAAGTGCGGAACGACGTCGGAAACCTAGTCCACCTTTTTTCTCTCTAACCAAACATAAAGTAACAATAACCGGAGGTACTTCTGCGAAGACGGAAATAACACCCAAAACGTTCGGGCCTCGAGAAACCAAGATAAGCCATAATAACACCAACTAAAACTAACGAAGAGTAGGGAAAAGTCAAGGCACACAGTGAAGCCAAGAGAGATACAAAGTAAACCAACGCAAAGCAGCAGTTTTTCCATCCTAACCTACCCCCTGGCATAGCGAGGCGGAAGCGAAGCCGTGGAAAAACTCGGAGAATTTTAGAGGAAAAAACGGGATCATAGGTGATAAGGAAATTTTACATCTTGTAATCTTTTGGATGCACTTTCATGATATAATAAGATACTAGGAGAAGAAAATTAAGCAAAACGAGGAAACATTTTTGGTAAGTACCGACTGAGAATTTAGACAATCGTCGTCCGGGGGTCGCCATTGAGAATCGTTCCTCGGCGCAGAGCGGATGTGGGTGTGTTGGTGTGTGTGTGTGTGTGTGTGTCCCAGTTGCAGTTCTTGCGAGAAACAAAAACTAAGTATCTCCGCTAATTTTAGCTGTCAGACCCCACCCTAGTTTTTCTTTTCACTGCTCGAGAGTTCTCGCAAACAACGATGAGCACGCGAAGAAAACGCGCCCCGTCAGTTGTCAATCAGCGTCAAACCCTCCATCGAGGAGCTCTTCTCGGCAAGGCTTTGCCGGGGAAGTTTATCCTTCCAGGGAAGAATTCGCCCACACCGTAATGGCGGTACCGAATTCGACATTTTGCATTGGCTGCTAGGCTCTGTGGCCCGGTTTTCCCGAGGCGGCGGTTGTGCGCTGTATGTTTCCAGTCATGCACTCTTGCTCTCTCACTCATTCTCTGGGCTGCTCGGTATTTTCACCACCCGGACACCGCCTTGATGCCGTTGTCTTGGATCCTGTGCCGACGTTTCTCCATTCATCGAGAGATATGTGCCTGCCGTAGTGGTGGCCCACCACCCCCCTTTCAAACAACAATGTTTGGTCCTGTGTGGCTAGTAGCCCTGGAGCCTGTCGTCTATCTTACGTCGGTTTGTTTGTGTTAGTGTGAGAGAAGTCTTCGCCAGCGGCATCACTTGGAACGATGATGAGGAGGGTGGTACGATGATCAAACACACAGCCCAAGAAGCAATTGTCGTTGTTGGCGAAGGCGAAGTGTCGCTGTTTTGCTCCTTGGCGAGATGCTCTGATAGCAAGGCTCAAACCTAAACCGGGCCATTTTCCCGGGAGTGTTTTTTTTTCGTTCGTTCTCTTCGTTCATTCGCGCTTGTGCGGGTCGAGGGAGTGACCGGGTGAAAGGAAAGTAATTAGGATGTATGGTTTATCGTTCTAGCGGGGCTAATTTCCGGTGATCCGTGGTGGGCCAGTAAGCGGTGTTTTTTTATACACACGGTGTTAGTTTCTCGGATCTTTAATGTGAATCAAAGTCGAAACATTATTCGCCATTGCTTTGATCCAACGTACAGCACTCGTTCGCTAACTAGGCGTTATTTGACTGGGCTGCTTTTTAACTGGGCGCTCGCTAACTGGGCTACAGCCACTACAGTTAAACGTCAAATATAATGTAAACAACAACATTGGTGAGGGGTACTCCAATGCATCACGGATCTATAATCATCAATACACTGAAAGAAATAATTAGTACTTATATAACAAATCTTATAGTACCTAGTACCAATTCGATAGTCATTTTCTACCGTACTAACTATTCGTACATTGTACGTGAGTAAATGGTAAACACAAGTGTCAAAATTTATAGTAGAATATCGGCTTAACATCGATCCGGCTTCAGGATTTCGGATTTGGTCACATGTTTATGCTGGCACAATTCGCAGATGGATTCACTTCCACGCTCGAAGCATTTCGCAGAATGACTGGCGAGTTGGTAATGCATATCAGCGCTGGTATTTTGTTGCCAATGCCGCCTGGAGTGTTCGAATAGCACAAGAATTGGATAAATTTCACTGACACAATATTTGTGCAATAGATGAAGAGGAACAACTGAAGACTTATTGAAGAACTCAGTAAACATTAAATCGTATAACCAGCATATATACATCATCATTTATCCAATATTTCGGGTAGAAGATGATACACCTAACTGGCATATACATACTTGGAAAATGGTTACGAATTAGTTTGGATAAATAAACGATAAGTGTATGCATATTATTCGACTATTGTCATACGAATATACGATTTATTACAATATAGAACCGATGGCTGGTTTAGCGAATTAAGACTTAATCTGTCATGATAAATAAAATCAAGATTTTCGCATTTTATGCGGTTTTAGATATACACGATGTATACTTTGATCAATATAATATACCATTTTGATTTAATCCCGCTTTATATACGACTTACAATATGTCACATAGCCATTATTTTCTGAGCAAATTTAATACATGAAAATTTGTTCAATCTACATACATTCGCTATAGTCTGAACGCTATATCCACCGCCGATTATCAATACTATACCACTCATTATAGAACTCAAATATTATAACACTAGTCTTATTTATTCAACTTGGCAAGCCGTGTTGAATAAAAAAAAATCGAAAAAATCGATTTATTTTTCATTTCTAAGAAACTTATGCCCTCAGAAATGTTGTCCGAGAAGAATTTTTCGATATTTGATTTCGTTGTAAAGTTATAGCCAAGAGTATGAGGTCATCTCAAGGGATATAGTATTGCTGTACGAATTTTTGAACGCGTTTTTTTCGAAACCATGTTTTTTCAGCTGGTGGTATCGATATCTCAGGATCTACTCGACCGATTTGGCTGAATTTTTTCTCAGCATGTAAAAATGAATGATCTAAAGCGTTACATAGTCGTTCTCATTTTTTCGATTTTTTTTGAGCTTCTGAACGACGATTTTTCATTAAAAATAATTCATTTTTAACAAAAATGGCCGCCATTTTGATAATTTTTCGAATTTTCAAAAACCCCTATGTAACGCTAACACTAAATGTAACGTATTGTCCTAAAATTTCAAAATATTCATCGGAAATCGTTCAGAACTGTTGCTTCAGAACCGATACCACTAGCAGGGTACCGATTTTCAAACAGCACCTACGCATCCAGCTGGCAACAGCGTAATAATCCTTATTCGTGCACTTAAAAAACGGAAAATACATCTTCAAATTTACCTTAAACAATAACTAAAATACCCAATTCACTTTATTCCTAATATTCGAAAAAAATCACGAAATTCCTTATTTTTCGTCCTTCTAGACGGGGGTCCTTGCTTGTAAAATAAATTTCAGATTCAAGGGACATCCCTACCATAGGTTAGTATATTTTACTCGATGACATAAGTAAACTTGAATGTGTCATATTTGAAGACTGTGATTAGGAAAGCTCACATTACTAATTTTTATTGTTGATTTTTTTTTGTGTTTGCGCCAGGGTTACCTTATCTACAGAATAATCTGTATTTATACAGATTTTTCAGACTTTTCGAAACCAACAATCTGTAGATACAGATTACAGATCTTTTTGGTTTTCATACAGATTTTCAGATTTTTCAAAATAACGACTCAATATCAGTTATGGCTTGATTTCAATAATATTTTTTCCCAGCTCACCAATTTTAATCATATAGCATTCGAATCACAATGAATGAGAGTCATTTTCGCATTCATATGTAGCGTGTAATACTGTTTTTTCATGTTCAATCTAAGACGAAAAAATGCTGAAGTCTGCGTCATCGGCTAGCTCCACAATAAATTAATAAAACCGTTTATTTTTTTCCTACTAAAGCATAGTGAATGCGAATGTTTTACGTGGATACCATCAACATCGTCAAATTCATAATAACTATGCCAACCAATGATACTAAAGCTAAGATTATGCTTCAAAATTTTCTATAAAGCCTGTCCACGTTAAATTTCGGACACCAAGATGATGCCAGTAAAACAAAAAATTCACGTAATACAACAAAACCGATTGTTTATTTCAATAAAATAGACTTATATCTAAAACAATCAAAGCTTTTTTCGATGTTAATTACGTTGTCCGTAAAATTCATTTAACTTTCTTGGGAACATCTGCCATTAGGTTCCGTGCAGTATCCTCAGATATGCTGGCGGCGGCGCTTTTCCATCTGCTCTTGAAATCATTAATGTCATTCGCTTTCTTCTTAGTTTCGAATAGTTTTCGCTTAATCAGAGCCCAGTACTTTCCCACTGGGCGAAGTTCTGGACAGTTCGGTGGATTTGCTGTTTTTGGCACATATTTGACCTCATGTGCATTATACCATTCCAGGATGGATTTTGCATAGTGACAAGAGGCCAAATCTGGCCAAAACAACGTTGGAGAGTCGTGGCTTCTTATGAATGGTAGCAACCGCTTCTGGAGACATTCTTTCTCGTAGACATATTTGTTGATAGTGCCGGTAGAGACGAAAGATTTCGATTGCCGGCCACAACTGCATATGGCCTGCCAAATCAAGTAGTTTTTGGGGAATTTAGACTGCTTCTTGGTCCGGAAACACTCGGCTACGGCATTCCTTCGCATTGCAGTATAAACAGCGAGACCCGGAAGCTGTTTGAAGTTTTCGCGAACATACGTTTCATCGTCCATTATGGTACATAAACTTTTTTGCAAAAACTGGGTATAGAGCACCTTAGCACGGCTTTTTGCAGTGAAATTTTGCTTATCATCACGATGGGGCACCTTTTTCACTTTGTACGTCTTCAGTCCATGCCTCTACTTCACTTTTTGTAAATATGATTTTGATTTTCCAACCTTTGGGCCACATTTCTAACTGAAAGGTTGGGATGTTTCTCAATAATGGCAACCACCTTTCGATCCATCTGTCGGGAGCATACTTTTCGATTTGTTCCGCTTCCAACCATCCGATCCACAGTTAAGCGCTGGCCAAACGATTTGCACACACTAAACACGGTACTCTTCGGCAGTTTTAGCTTTTTGGCGAGATCGCGTACCGACACTGTTCGCGCAAAATACGTTTGCGTACTTCCACTTGATTCGACGCCATTTTACCAAACTGAAGAAGAATGTAAACATGTTGGACATCGAAATAAAGAGGAGGGTTTCATCTGTCATGTAAGTGAAATATTTCATAAACTACACTGAAAGAAAAGTGTCCGAAATTTAACGTGGACAGGCTTTATAAAACAAGGAATTTCCCACAAAAGAAGTCCAAGTAGATGATCGACATTGATATATGTGTTTGTCTCCACTCAAATTGGAATGATAGAATACTTTGAAGAATATTTTTAAATATTCTATGGAAAATTCGTAAAAATGGGCTACGCATATGTACTGCAGTGAAAAGTGAAATCGAAAAAATAAAGATCACGCATTTGTTCTACCATGATAAGTTTGCCCGATTGGAGTCAATATTTTCAATTGGAATTAATTTTGACGACATTGATATTCGTGTTTCGCTATTTTGTAAATAATAATGGATTTTCAGGTGGAAAATGAAAATGAATCGAGAAATTATCGTTGCACGTTGTGGTGGCTGAGAGCAAACAAACGACCGTAAAGGTTAATACAGATTTCGATACAGATTTTCTGAGAAAAAACACAGATAATAAGATTTTTTGAGACCAAAAACACAGATTGTATTATGGTAACCCTGGTTTGCAGTTTATTTTTGGTCTCAGTCTAAAGAGTTATTTATGAAATTTCGCCGTATTCGCAAATAATATCCGAAATGATAAACCAACAAATTAAAAAAATTATCGCGTAGTCCTACGTCCTAAGCGGTCGTGTCTCGGATACAACCCATCGATTTTTTTTCCTTAGGTGCGACCTACACGTTACGGTATATCATTCCTGAGTCATTTTCCCACCATGACAGGAAACGAAGTCCAGCCAAAATAGCACGTAGGCAAAAGCCCTAAAAACCTTTCCTTTTCTCCAAATCGAGATGAATTCCGGCAGCTCTCGTGCTACATTCAGCCATAAACCTACAGAATATTATGCCTCACTTGACTTCCTTTCGCGGTATGTAACCTTCACCAAGGCCACAAGTTGAAAATCGATGATTTTTTTGTCGCAGATATTGATAAAAGCAATGCTCTTGTAGTCTAGATTGATTAATCACCCAACCAGACCGAGCAATCCCTCAAACTTCGAACTCACGTCCGAATTAGCGGGTTACACTATCCATCCGAAACTAAAACACAAGAAACAACCGTGTTGAGCTAAATTCAGCAGAGCCAATATCAGAAGAAACCGCTGTTAAACAACTTTACCGTAAGAGTGCTAAACTATTTGAAGCCGATATTGCCCTTAATGGTATGCTGGACCTCTGAAATAAGCAGAAAACATCAATTTCAGATCTTCACTTTGAACGGTTTGGCGACCGAGTCTAGGAACGATAACTACGTTCATTTGACCAATGAGGGATTACGAAATAATTTCATATTTCAGCTATTGAAGCATTACAGGCGTTACCGGTAAGGTTGTCATTATAAGCTTGATATGCTACACACTGCATATTGCAAGTATCGATCAAAATAAACTTCAAATAACTTCGAATGAACATTCGAAATACTACCTTTTTTTCTCTATTATAGTGACTTTCAACACATTTCGACTGGTTCGTCACTTTTACTTCCACTTTTGGAAGAATGTCGGGAGTGAGAATTGAACTCGTGATCTCTGCGTGAGAGGTATGGATGTTACCAATACGCTAGATCGCCTCCCGAAATATTACCTGACAAATCCCAAAACAGTTGTTCTACCATCGAATGTTTTCAGGTTGCTTGGATACGTACTGAGTTCGTAAACAAATTTGTTCTTTACGTCAACAATTACCGATTAGCGAGTTTGACATATCGTTTTACCTTTCACTTGATTGCCTTGGTTCATACTGTAATATGTGGACCATTCTCGTCACCAAGCAGACGAAGGGAGCTGCATATGCAAAAAGTATGACAAAATGCAGTAGAAGGATTGTTATGCTTTTGGAAATCTGCGTCAGTGGTATTCTGCTACCACAAGTACTCTACTTGAAAATATACGTTCTGCAAAGAAAACAAAAACCTAAAGAAAGTTTGCAATGCAAAGGTTCGTATTGAAAAGGTCTTTTTGAAGTTTATCTCCCTTTTTCAACTATCGATTGAACTCACGTGAGCGAACGTGCTACGAATTTGGCTACGAAGACCCTCTTAGGGCAATATTCTAGGCTAGAAATTTAATAAAAAAAATTTCCTTTCATATTTCTGTAGTTTAGGCATTCAAGAATATACCCTAGAAGGGTCCATCGAAAATCCCATTATTTACCGAGTTAGACCCATTTTAGTGATGCGGTATCTACCCTGGTAGGGCTATAACAATAAACTTCAAACGCGTTTTCCCGCAACTAGTTTTTTTTCAAAATGGCGTACACGATATCTCAAGTTCTACTGAACCGATTTATGTCGAATTTATATGAATACAATCTGTATGCATCTCTCTATCGCATGAACCTCTAAAAAATAATAGTTTTTTAATTCTACTTAAAAAAATCAGGAAACATAAGAAAAAACGTTTTAAACCGCATTTTGTTTTCCTAACGGCCGCCATTTTGTCAAAAACGATGTTTTTGAGTTTTCCGAGGTTCATGCGATAGCGGCATCTTTACTGATTCAGAATCTGTTCGATTTTTTTTGTTTCAGATAACCAGAAGGGCTGGAATCGTGTACACCATGGCACAACTTTTTTTTTGAACCCCCTCACTTCATCAGCTTGTAACTATTCTAGTTATGATTTTTTTTCCGTTAAATTTTTGTTTTATTGTTAAAAGATAGATGAACCAATAATGATATAATTGATCGTAAAAATACTTTTTGTTTTATTTTTACGGAATCTCTACACTAGAATACCCCCTTAAGCAAGTTGAGCCACCTTTCATTTTAGTACATCCTGGCTGTGCCTCAAACAAAATACGCAATTCGAAAGATATTTGTTCTTTTACCAGAATATTAGGATTAAGAATTTAAGATGCAAATTTTGACGCAGGACTACGTCCTTCATTTCTATAGTGAGGTGTAAGTTCAAGGTTTTGAAAACGAGAGCATTACGCCGGAGCAACAAAATTTTGAACGTTAATAAAAACCAACTGAACGAAATCATACAATAACCAATTAATTCGAAAGATAAAATGTCTACACGTTAAATGTTTGTTGCTTATTGATCAAAAAATTGTTTCAATAGCTCAAAAGTTGCTTCGAAAGCAAACCATTGAAATCATAACAATCTAACTCATTGACGATGCTTGCTATTGTGTTGATCGGAATGCGTTTTCCGAACACGGACGTAAAATCAAAGTTGCAAGTTGAGTAGTATATTCATCCACTCACACACTAACACGACAAACTTTCAGCGTTATTTCAAAATATTCATTCATTTATTCATTGAGAATTTAGGGACGAATGACCTTCGGGTTAAAGTCCTTCAAAAACAACAACAGAACTTCATTGAGAATTGATTCAGATGCAACTTCAAACAAATGGTTACGTTAGTCCTACGTCCACCTTGCGGTTATCTCACAGATATAACCCACCCATAGTTTTTGATTGGATGTTTGTTTCAAGCGAACGATTTAACAATACAAATGCGTTGATAAAAAAAAAAATCTCTTATTGTATTGTATTTAACCATCAACAATTGTGAATCATTCAGCAGCCGCATTCATTAGCCGTTTTGTTGTTCAAGTTGTGAACATTAGTTATATTACATATACATTAACGCCCGTCTTTACTGAAATCACAATGCGAGTTTATAGATCTTTTTCTGAGGCGCCAATGCACCTCGGTTGGTGTCAGCTGTCCTCAAGACAATCATCCACCGATTATCCGTGCTCCAGTTTGCAGGGAAACGCCCCTGCATGCAGCGCTAGGGCGAGGAAATTGGCGATATTATGTAATTACCGCATTCTTTTCTTGAGCTTGCCAGTGACGATGCGCTTTTGCATCACTTCCTAGCTATTCCGGAGCAATAACAAGGCCATGATGACCTATTTTCAGGCAGGGAGTGCCCACGGAAAAGAGAAGCAACCACTACTATCAGTACCACCACCATCACTAGTGCACAACATATAACACCACCATCAGTCCTAGCGAGCGAATGAGCAGCCGGAGCTTTGTTGGACCGGAAGCTGCCCGGATTATTTGTTTTCTTGATGGAGTTGACAAAATGGCGATACGCTACTCGTTGCCGAGTGTGAAGTACCGAAGAAATTTTCTTCTCATAACATTACGTAGATTATGGGTTTTACTTTTCTCGCACACCTTACAAGCGTTGACCCCATTGATCGAACACTTAGACGTGTCGTGCTTAGCACATTTTCACCCTTCGGTTGGACGGTGCTTTGTAACACCTTCTCACCCACAGTTCACGAACGCTTTCTTTTCCACACCCCTAACTGTTTGTCGTCCCCCGGGAGGTTTCTGGTTTCCATTCATTTTTTTTCTTCGTCTTTCACTACTCTGAAACGCACGCTTGCACACATATATTTCCAACATATTCCTGGAAACAGGGTGCGGCAGCAGGAGGAAAAATCGATACCGAGGAGCCTGGTAATAAAATATCCCTGCTACCATTTCACCACCCCCACACGAGCACGAGTGATTTGTTTTCCTTCGCGAAGACCGGGTCAATTCATTCTGTGTTTTTTTTTCTTCGTTTTCAAAATTTCCCAAATTGTGCGGTGGTGTCTCAAATCCCAAGTTTGTCTGTCAGAAACTTTGCACTTTTTTTATTCTCTGCAGACGAACCCGTCACCAGAAACAAAACATGATCGTCTCAAGCTCCTTCCGCACGCCGAAGGACGACGAAGACCGGCTATGTTATCGGAACGCGACGCTGGTCAACGGTGTGGCGGTGGAATCATTTATAGGAAACAGTGTTGATTGTCGAATCGCGTGACTAGGCGTTGGCCCCACGGTTTGTGAGTGTTATTATCGGTCCCCTGAAGATGGCAGCCCACAGTGGGAACGCCTATCGCTCTCGTGTGGAGCGAATAAGAAGCGATCAGAATGATAAGCCGGTCAATTATACACGACTGCTGGAGCGAAGGCACAGATTTTGGTTTGCATGGTTGCACGCAACCACTAATGTTTATTCTATTTCTTGTTTTTTCGATCTATCATGAAATATTCGTTAAACCGGGGATAGTTAAGGCGGTTGCATCTGTTTTTTATTGCAATAGTTATTAACAAAACTATGTAACTAAATAGTCGAGCGTTTGCGTACAACTTGACTGATTAGTTAATGAGTTCAATCACAGGCCTTTCCAATCTTCTTCAAGACTATAGGCGAACGGACTTGTTAGTTTAAATATTCTATAATAGAAAATAAACAAGTTTTTCTACAGATTAAATCTGAGGAACATTGTTTTAAGGGGATATTCTAGTATAGAGACACGAATTTCGGACGTTTTTCCAAGCTCCGTAAAAATAAAACAAAGAATATTTTCACTATTCTTCTTCTTCTTGAATGGCGTTAACGTTCCCTGTGGAACTTTTGCCGTCTCAACGTATTCATTAACTAGCGTCATTCATTAATACTTGGTTGAGATTTCTATGCCGAATAACACGCCTTGAATGTACTCTAGAGTGGCGAGCTCTAGAATACGCGTGACCACAGTGCAAGCCGGAAGAATTTTCTTTGACGAAAAATCCCCCAACCAGAACGGGACTCGAACCCGAACACCCGGCATGATAGTGTGGGACGCTAACCACTTTTCACTATACATTATTTAATTATTTGATCATCTATCTTTTAACAATAAAACAAAAATGAGCGGAGAAAAAATATTCATAACTAGAATAGTTACAAGCTGATGAAGTGAGGGGGTTCAAAAAAAAGTTGTGCCATGGCGTACACGATTTCAGCCCTTCCGGTTATCTGAATTCTGAATCAGTAGAGACGCCGCTATCGCATGAATCTCGGACAAGTCAAAACATCTTTTTTGACAAAATGGCGGTCGTTTGAAAAACAAAATGCGGTTTAAAACGTTTTTTCTTGCGTTTCCCGATTTTATAAAAATAATAAAATTTAAAAAATATTATTTTTAGTGGTTCATGCGATAGAGAAATGCATGCACATTGTATTCATATACATTTGACATGAATCGGTTCAGTAGAACTTGAGAAATCGTGTACGCCATTTTGGAAAAACTTGTTTCGAGAAAAACGCGTTTGAAGTTCATCTAACCTGATACCGCATCACTAAAATGGCTCTAACTCGGTAAAAAATAGGATTTCCGATAAGTCCTTTCTAGGGTATATTGTTGAATGCCTAAATTACAGAAATAAGAAGAAAAACAGTTTCGTTTGTATCAAATTTCTAGACTAGAATACTGCTTAAAATATCCAACGAACAAATCAGGTGTGCGAATAGAAACCCTTCGTTTTTACTAGGTCGTGTCAGTAGTAATTTCTAGTCAAAAAAGACGCATAAAGGATTGCACAATGTGGGTTAGCACTTGTAAACAATTCACCATTATTCCGATTGAGAGTTTTTTCGGTGGCAGCTGTACACTCTGTCCAACTTCTATAAGACCACCTTGATTATATTTCGTTGCAACACAAACAATTAGAATTTCAACAAGACACATTCATATATTGTTGAATGCTTAGAATAAAGTATATTCGTTCAAGAAAGTTGTTTGTTTATTTATTGTGCTTAAATATGATAATTTCAGCTGACCAGTTTCTATAAGACCAGAAACTCATAAGTTTATCAATGAAAAATTCAAAACGATCGACTGATTTACACCAATATTTTTATTGTTGAAATGCATCGATTTGTCTTTCTTCTCTCTCCGTGAGCATTTTTCACTTCAGCATTTTACAAATTTATTGATCAAGACATCAAAAACAACGGAAAACGTAACTGATCTTATAGAAACTTGACACTTAAAAAATACAAAAACATTCGTTTACGCTCAGCTCTTGCACACACACATATGAAAGTCATACAATGTATGATAGTCACCAATACCTACACATTGGAATATAAATTGCAGCATTGTTTGTTTACAATGACACAAATCAGCAAGATCATCAACTGGTCTTATAGAAATTGGACAGAGTGTATGTTGTGCGAGAAAATAGAGGCATTCGAGCCAAAAAAGGGACACTTCCGAGAAGTCATACAAATGAAACACAAATTTCTACATTACTCGAGAATTAATCAAGCAAATGATACGAAATTTGGCATTTGGAGGTTCTAGGGTGCAATAAATGATTCTATGGTAGTTAGATACTCCTTCCCCCTATCTTAGGGGGGGCTGCCATACAAATAAAACACAAATTTCTGCATTACTCAAGAATTAATCGAGCAAATGAAACCAAATTTGGCATGTGAAGATTTTATGATGCAATAAATGTTTTTACGGTGGTTGAACACTCCACCCCCTTCTCTAAGGGGGAGCTGCCATACAAATGAAATACAAATTTCTGCATCACTGGAGAAATCATCAAGCAAATAAAATCAAATTTGGCATGTGGAGGTTTTAGGGGGCAAGAAACATTTCTAAGATGGTTCAACACTCCCTTTCTAAACCTTTCTAAAAAAGGGGGGGGGGGGGGGGGGGTGCCATAGAAATGAAACACAAATTTCTGCAAAACTTCAGGACTAATCAAGCAAATGGAACCAAATTTGGCATATGGAGGATTTATGGTGGTTAGACACTTCTTTCTCCTCTCTAAAGAGGGGGGGAGGGTGCTGAACAACTCGATCACTAATCAAACAAATGGAATCAAAATGCTAAGTTATAGAGGTTTTAGAGATCGATAAATGTTTCTTCTCCCCCCTCTCTAAAAGGGGGCTTCCATACAAATGAAACACAAATTTCTGCATAACTCGAGAAATAATCAAGCAAATTAAGCCAAATTTGGGATGTGTGGGTTTTTGGGTTCGAGAATGTTTCTATGATAGTATAACACCCCTTCCTCCTCTGGAAAGGAGAGAGGGTTCTATAAAAATATTGCACAAATTTCAACCAAACATGACAATTGAAAATTTTCCGAAAACTCTGGAGGAAAATGGGAAAATTCGAAAAATTCAATTCGCTTGTGTTCTACAATTACATATTGACAAGCGTTGTTAGTCCATTTGATGTTTGCGGTAACGAGATTGATCTTCGTTCGAAAGTAGAAATGGATTTTAATGTGATAAAACGCACTCCTATATCTTCTTCTATCTATATAAATAGATAATATCTCAATTCGAAAAAGGAATTGTCCGATTTAGGGCTGTCTTCATTCTATCATATTTTCTGTATCAAACATTTATTCCATGTAACGTGGAAACAAGTTATTTGCAAGTACTTAAAAAAAACTTAAATAAAGTCCATTCGGATCTTTGTCAATATGATTTTCCTCATATCCTTTAAGTAGTTGGTTGGAGAACTTCTGGAAAGTTTTACGAAGCTCATGCAACAATTTTGCAAAAAGCGTATTTTCGATAGCGTTATTTGGACGAAATTATCGGTTTTGGCGTTTCGGAGTAATCGTCTTTAAATAATTTAGTTAAACAGTTGTTTTTATGTGTATTTTGGGATGAAAAGTGCCCACCGCAAATTCAGGCGACAAGATTTCAAAGTTTGAGGGATTGTTCAATCTGGTCGAGATGCTACCCACATGGCCACAGGAGCACCACACTGAAACACTGAACTTATTGAATATCCAAGTACTTTTTCAGTATCTCTTAGCACATGTCCCATGCTCCCAAAAACTATTTTCCCTAGAAATAACCCACAAAGTATACTATGCAGTACCTTTCACAGAACGGCAACAGAAAATCCGAACCGAATCGGTTGTTCACATTTTGCGATTGAACTGTGCTGCGAACATGCACCAGATTATTCACCATTCTCAGAAATTCACCACAAACTGTAAATGCTATGGGTCACGTGAAAATATACAGGTCGGACTCGCTTATATACTGTTTGAAAAAAATTATTTCAAATATGCCTTATTCCAAGAAAAAATGTAATATTTCAACGTCAAGGTGAAAGTTGATTTGATATTAGGGTAGCAAACCTATCATCGCAATAGTACCAATTATGGTAATACGAGTGAGTTTTTTGTTAGTTTAGAAAGCATATCTTATTTTTAAAGGCTCTAATATGATTTTTAAACACCAGAAATCTCTTCTTTGTCGATTCTGGTACTTGATTCCATGCGAAACATTGTTCTTTCGTTGGAAAATTCAATTTGAAAATAGTGTGTCCCATTGATGCTTGCTTCTTAGCATTTTGCTAAGAAATGTGCGATCAAAATAATGAGATGTTCATGCTGTGAAGTGGATGTTCTGATGCAAACACAGTGTTGACGCATATATTACAACCTTCTTGATGTTGTGACCAATTATTACGGTTTTATCGAAATAAAAATGTATTTTTGTATTAACATAATTTCACGTCTAAGTGCCAATTATCGCAATATCGAAAGATGCCTGTTCCTATTATGGTTGTAAAATTGCAAAGCTGAAAACAGAGCTGCTATATGTTCCTATTATGGTTGTACGTTGTTATGTTGTGGTTGTTATGCTATGATGGTTGCGCCTCACGTTTTCACGCTTTGTAATTGCATACCATAGGGCGCTTTTGAACGCTCATTTGTGTTGTGAAATAGCACTATGGGTGTCCGATCGAAGCATATTTGTTTGATTCACTCTGTTGAAAATTAAATCTAAGGAGAATGGGTTAATATCCTTTGTTCAGTTACTGAAGAGAAGCGAAAACTGCATCACAACTCTCACGCTTTTGTGATTCTCTTGTCAGCTGGCAGCGAGACCTAGCAATGAGGAGCAGACAGCTATTTTACAACCCGGAAGCACTAACAACAGTCTAATCTAGAGATGAAACGGATATTCGGTATCCTGCCTATCCGGTCAATGTTTGGTATCCGGCCGGATACCGGATATTAGAAAAAAAACAATAATTTCTCATTAACAGAAGATAAATCATAACCGAAACTTGTAATGCTTGTTAATTCTTTTTTGGTTTGTAGTAAATTAAATGTACCCTCTCTTAGATTATCATCCCGGAAGTTCGTAGTTTTTTTTTTTAATTTTGAATACAAATCATTGGTTGATGTTCTTTGCATATTGAAATTATCTGGCACAAAATCTGCCTGGAAAGCCATGGTTATCGTAAGAGAAAGTCAATTGAGAGAATCGATCAAAGCAAAAATTGCCGAATAATGAATAATAAATAATTAGCCTGGTACAGAATTTATTGAATTTTGAAAACTGCATTCTGATTTGAGAATAATCGTATTATTGAGAAAGTGTTCATTAGAAAAAGAGAATTTTCTCATTCTATCCAAACTGTTTCCTGTAGTAGATGACCTACAGGAGAGTTCTTGGAATCAGATGAATGCTGATGGATAAGATTAATTGGATTTTCTATTGACTTGGTTAGTAAAACATTGCGTTAATCTACAAAATTTATAAAAAGCAGAAAAAATCGATTTTTTTCTTTCCAGCATTGTTATCCACTACACCTACACACAAAAAGATAGAAGCATTCAAGTATCACACTTCAAAACTTGAAGCTTTAAAATGATGTATATGCCATCTTCATGCGTTGGTTTTTCACAAAGTTACAGCGTTTCTAGAATCACTTAAAAACTTTGACTTCGCGCTCCGTTCCCATAATTTTTGTCGAGTGTCGAGTATAGTATTGCATACTAGGAATAAGATTTAGAGTCATAGTCTTATTCAAAAATTATTATCGGAGTATTATTTGAATCCTATTAAAACTTTTTGCATGTGACACCGACTATTACCATAATAGGTACACTTATTACGAAACTTCAGGAACACTATTACCATAATGGATACATGGAAGCGACTTTTTCAAACATGTTTTTTATACAATTTAGTCAATTAATCATTAAAATATCAGTGAGAATCTTCAAGAACAGAGTTCAAACTGCTAGAAAAAGTATACTTTTGTATACATTTAAACTAAAATAGAGTATTTATTCGCAAATTTCTGCAAGTTGGCGACATATCTCCTCCATAATTGGGTCACTTACCCTATGAGAAAAATTTAAAGTAAGATCGTGATTCTCAGAAATTGTATAAAGTGATATTGCAGCAAAATTGGAAAAGATAGAAGTAATCATTTTTGTGAAATAATAGAAAAAGCATACTGCTGCTGGACATCATGACTAAAATTCCGAGATTGCAATGGAAATTTCATAAACATTATTTTCTTTATCTAAAATTGGTTATATCTCTAGAAAGGTTAGTCTTAGAATAAAACGTACATCATATTTTAATCAGATATGCTTTTTGCTAAGAAGTTCTATGATCATAAATACGCCATTTTTAAAAATCAGTCGAAATTAAGATTGGTCGTCTGACAATGAAAATTGTGATTTGCTGACATTTAAACCAGTTGTTGTTGCCTATCTTGTTTTGTTATGCTGCGACCTGTAGTGACGCTAAACACGATCTTCCCATCGATGTAACATGATGCCACAATTCAACCCTTGTATATTGTTGACGTGTCAAAAAGCGTAGACTCCTATCCGACAGCCAACGGATCCCTCCATGTTACCCCAGCGGAATCCCACCTTAGGATTCATTAGGTTATCAATCATACGAAAAGCTCATTGTCATTGCTCCACCCGATGATTTGGTGTATTGGTGAGCAGCTGGCGCATTCCACAAATGCCCAATTCATACCGAATCCCCCAATTTGGTTCTGCACAAACTCCGTAACTTTTATGCGAACACAAGCGCGCGAATGGAGCAGCGGAATGGTGCTCAAATCGGATGCAGAGAAAGTACTGTACCCATTTTCCAGCACAGCATACGATGAGATGTACTTGCTAATCGATATTCGTGGGTAGCTTTCTCCTGTTGTATTAGTGATGACAGTCAGCTTTCTTCCATCAGCTTTCTAGTGATGACAGTCAGCGGGTTCCATCTTTGCCTGCAACGATAGACTGTCAGATGTTTCCCACAGGAACCAACTTTCATATCATTTCTTATTTAAATTATGTGTTACATACACATATTTGATGTTATTCCTCTTATAAAAAACACATGTTTTCCAACATCAACTTTACTCAAGAAGATTCACGACCCACCGGTTCTATTTAGACATCCGAGCAGACATCATAATCTTCATCCCCCTCAGCTCGCGGATGTATGCGTGAGAAGCAGTTGAAATGAAAGACACACATCTAGTCAGGGGAAAGAGGGTGGAAAGTGCTTCACTTTCACTCGCTGCTTCCCCCACACGACCCAAAAACAGAAACCACAGGGGTAATAATTTTGATACTCAAACTCCCTTCGAGTAACGCAAGAAAAATAAAAACGACGACTAGCGACGCACCAGTTTCAGAAATGGGTGCATTCAACTCTGCAGCGGGGAATCGATTTTTTTCGCTCCGTCTGGGTTTTCTCAGATCCGTCCAGACCAGACCAGACCAGCCAGATCTCACAGCGGGCCGTTAGGGGCTCTGGTCAAAGGGGTTGCTGCCGCGACGCACATGGTGAAGATTTGACAATCAGATGCGTGCGTGGCAGACAATGTAGAACACGAGGCGCAGCGGTGCGTCTCGCGACCGGGTGTTATTTATAGAGACAGCAGTTTTTTGTTTGTTTGCTGAATTCGTTGACAAGGTTTTTTTGGAGGGTAGGTTGTTGGAAGGTGGAAGTAACGTAAATTTACAACAATCAGTCTGTGAGGATTTGCATTTGAATTACAATAGACTTAGGGGGCATTGTTGTTTGCAAGTGCATTCAAATTATGGATACGTGATATTGTTTTGTTTTCATATGACTCGAGTAACAGTAATGCGTAAAAATCAGATTTATAATGCGTTTTCGCGTCATTCTAAGGTCATTTAAGATTAACGAAATACGAGTTAAAAATACCTTTCTGTCAAGTAGTTTGACGTTTCCAGTTATATACATACTAATAAAGTGTTGACATTCAAACGCTGTTTCCATTTTCGTTGTTCATAGTGATTCAGAAATTTGTCTCGACTAGAAGAAAGAAATGAACACCTCCGTGGGATGATTTATTACAACTTACATCGTTGCTTATCTCCGCATTTTAGAGAAAAAAAACTGTAGTACTTGTTTCCTATCGCCCATAATTTGATTAATTGTTCCAATAGTTTCCGGCTTAATAAAAAGGTCGACGTGTTCTTGATCTACATCCTTTATGGTATACAATTCGCTTAAAGTTTGTTCAGAATATTTCAATTGGTTGTAATTGTTGGAAAGTTAGTGTAAATCGGGATATTTTCTTTTTAAAGATTTGAGATTTAAGCATGCTAACCGCTAGACCCTTCTTGAAAATGTTTTTCATTTCCGGGAGACTCATAGACATACTTTTTCGTCGTTTTTGAATCAACATATTCTCATTCCAGTTCACAATGAGACTTTGACGACCGATCATTCGTTTCCGTTCACAACTTCGCCCTATCTTTTCTGTCCCGCAATCAGGTATTGTTTCGTACCATTGTTAATCAATTTGATAGCGTTGTAGGGTAAGTGTGCCAATTATGGAGGAGATATGCCACCAACTTACGAAAATTTGCGAATAAATACTCTATTTTAGTATAAAAGTACACAGAAGTATACTTTTTCTAGCAGTTTGAAGCAGTTTTGTTCTTGAAGATACTCACTGATATTTCGATGATTATTCGACTAAATTGTGTAAAAAATATGTTTGAAAATGTCACTTCCATGTACCCATTATGGTGATAGTGTTCCTGTAGTTTCGCAATAAATGTACCTATTATGGTAATAGTCGGTGTAACATGGAAAAAATGTTTATAGGATTCAAATAATACTTCAATAATAATTTTTAATTAAAACTTTGCCTCTAAATCTTATTCCTAGTATGCAATACTGTGTCGTTAATTCTACACTCGACAACAAATTATGGGAATAAAGCGCGAAGTCGAAGTGATTTTAGAACTGCTGTAACTTCGTGAAAAATCAACGCATGAAAATGAGGTATACGTCATTTTGAAGCATCAAATTTTAGGTTTTGAGATGTAGTACTTGAATGTTTCTATCTTGCTGTTTGGAGGTGTAGTGGTTAACAATATTGGAAATGAAGAAAAAAATTAAACGATTTTTCGCATAAAACCAGTCAACCACTTTCATCCTGGAATTGTATATAACATTCAGCATGATTGTGTAGTGTTCAAGCCTTTCAAAGTCGATTATTACGGAACGGTGTGATCCGTGGGTTTGATGACAAATATTCACTAACTTTGAAGAGCAGAGCATGTCGGGAAACTGGAAAACCTCGATCCTGCATTCTTTTCAACCCGTCAACAATTTTTTGCTCCTCTTCTCGTAACAATATACATTTTGGCCCTGGTTTGAATTTGTTCTTCCAACATCCTCCAATTCTATAGTAGATAGTGGACAATGGAATCCCGAATGTTTTACAGCTAGTGTAAATCTTCATTCCGGATTTGACAACTTGAACGCATTGTGAAATCGTTTCCTCGGAGTATTTTTTACGTGATACTTCCTCTCGTCGGGGTGACATACTGCAAAAACGTGTAATATTCGTTGATAATTATTACTAGATGTACAGTAGAACCCTGATCATTCGCGAAAGTGGGTTCCACGGTAATTCTATAGAGCTTCCCTAAATTTATCCGGGGTTCTACTGTATAACCATACAATATTTATAATTACCTGAAGCTTTCGTGGTGAAAATGAAAGCGTTATTCACAAAGTTGAAAAAAAAACAAGAAGTGGGTTATATCTGTGATATAACCGCGAGGTAGACGAAGCCTACCGTTGGCTCGGTAATCATTTATTTCAAATTGCATCTGAATCAATTCTTAATGCATTAATGAATGAATATTTTGAAAGATTGCTGGATGTTTTTCTTGTTAGTTTGTGGATGGATGGGTATAAGTATGGAATTGTTATTAAAGTAAAAATCCAACTCTTTTGAACTTGGTCCCGAAACGAACCGGTGGACTTTGAGTCGCCTTGTAAAAGCAACTGAAGATGTTTAATACATGATTCATTTTTGTTTTCGTGAGAATAACACGATATTTTTCATGATCACTCCATACGCAGAATAGAAACTGAGGGCGCCATTTCACGCTGAAAACGACATAATGTCTATATAACCTTGCATAAAATTCATTTCGTTTTTATTGTGATGTGGCAATTTTTCATGACTGTTCCATGCGAAAGCAGAACAGAAACTGATACGAGTGAAAGTACTCACGCCTTGCGTGTGTCCGCTATGGTTTCCCAAACACTAATGCAAGCGAGCAAAACAAATCACAGCTTGCATGTATTCGCTATGACGGTTTCTCCAGGTGCCTAGATTTTGCGCCCGTGTTTATGGGAACACATTGCGATCACCAATCATTTTCAATGAGCTAGATTGTTATGATTTCAATAGCTTGCTTTCAAAGCAATTTTTAAGCTTTGGACCATTTGTGACAATCTATAATTCGTTGACATTTTATCTTTCGGATGAAGTGATTATTATACCACTCCATTCAGTCGGTAAAGAGGTATTAACGTTCAAAATCTTGCAGTCCAGTGTCGCTCTCTCGTTTTTGAAACTTTGAACTTACCCCCCGTACAGAAAAGAAAGTCGTAGTCCTACGTCATAACCAACAAACAATGCACTGTGACCAAAACCGACCGCGAAAAATAGTGATGTTTTGTATGTTGCGATAATCAAAACAACGTAACTTGCGCATGCTACGATTATGGGTCATCTAAAAATTCGTCAAATAAAATCGAGGGTAACTTCAATGAATTGTTTGATTCGCGTTGATCATGAAATTGGATAAACAAAAGGATTCCAATGGAAGTTTCGAATTGAGTGTGGCAACAGATATTAAATATAATTTGAGGAAATTATTTTCCTGTAATTTAATCAATGTTTTTGTCATGCGAAAATAATGTCAATTATCATAACATTTCAAATTACATTCGAATGCCCCTCACAGCGAATATTCCATTTGAAAATGGCGTCGATTGTTTACGAACTTCTGCTTTTTAACTGGTTCAAGGACCAGTTAACGTTCGCCCAGTTAAAACGCAGACCAGTTAAACCAGGACCAGTTAGCGAACGATTACTGTACTTCTACCCTACATAAAGTTTTTTTTATAAATTCCAAGATGTTTAAACTAGATTAAAAAACCTTCACTCACAAAATTTCAAAAATAATTTACGGCGGTTTTCTACAACCAAATAGTACTTGCCAGAATTAACTTGATGGTACAGTTGATGCAGCTTGTTGACTTTGCAGCTCTAATTTAGCCCTCGATAAGCTTGTCCTCAACTCGAATGGAAAATTCATGGCGATGCATCAATGTCGCCTAAAGAAGCGATTGATGCGTTCAAAAAGCTTTGGAGATTTCTGAAGCACAGAAATGCTTTAAAAGTTGTTTTCATTACGTACAGAATGGTTTATAATAGTCATCATAAGTGATCGAAAAACATTCGCTTCTAACGATCAATGAATATATACCGGGAACTTGTGTTTTTAAAGAAAATGCATTATGTTTAAATCTAAATTTATATTATCGTTTTTAAAAAATAGGCGCCTTCAATAACATCGAAACAATAAACATCGAAACACTTTCTATAGCTGTATTCAAGAATTGCCTCCAGTTCACGTAGCAAATTATTTTGTTTTCGATGCTGTCAAAGCGGGTCCCACGAAGCGGTAATTTGAGTTTAGGAAATTGGAAAAAGTCACACGGGGCCATATCGTCAGTAATTATGCGTTGGATGAACGTGGGATCAGAAATCGATCGTTCAAGCATGTCTTCAACCACTTAATTACGATGAAATTTTTGAAGAAAATTGAGCTCTTTTGGCACTAGCCGTGCAACGACTTTTCTCATGCCTAAAACATCAACCAAAATATGACGAACGATCTCGTGAGGGATGTTTAATTCACAAGCAGACTCTATAAAACTTGACTGACGGTTTCCGAGTACCATTTCTTTTATTTTGTTGATGTTTTCATCAGGTGAATGGTTGTCTTCACTTAATTTTTGTTGTGCTAACGCAATGACAATTATCACTATTCGCTCAATAATGTAGGTCGGACACCGTCCAGTAGATGGGCAACATCGAGCCCCGGAATATGGCCGGAACATGTTCCGGTAATATAATGGGCATGATTAAAGCAGTACTTAGAACCGAACTATACCCATCATGTGACACCTCTAATTACTCGGGATTGTAAAACTACACCCAAACAAGCGTTGGCTGAATACATTTCATCTTTGGCAGAAAAGATGCCATTTCGTGTGCTGGAGAGTCAAATGCACAAATAATGAGCTGTTTTAAAAGCTTAAAAATGGTTGGTATATATGCGAGCAGACATCTCTTTCTGTTTTATTTTCTCGTTTCATTTGGAATTGTACCAAAAAAAAAGACCCTACGACGTCAATGGGGATCGAACCAAGGCCGGCTGGAATGCAAAGCCATTTAACACGACCACGCTACCCACTTAGCTGACAGCGCTGTTATATAGAAGCGTGATAATATTACACCTCATCATAAAATGAAGTTGGAAAGTGTTTTCTAAGAGGATAAAGAAGAACATGAACGAGAATATCGTTCTCTGTCTGGGCCGTGTATTTGGCAAACTGTACGAAAAGCAAATGATATACATGTATGGGGAAGTAGAACATTTTCTGTTATTTTTCAGCTCATTTAATGTAATGAATTGGGATGCCAAAACATGTGCTAAAAATTAACTTTGGGTGTAGCCCATTCTATCTACTATCTAGCTCGTCATAGGCCAGATGCGGACCTATTCCGGTTGCGTTCCGAATACTCCCGGGTGGCTATTCTATTATTAAAAACCTCTAACAACTTCAAATCCAACAAGGAGTCAATTGATGAACATAATAGGTGCATACGACATTTCGACAATCCGTTGTTTTTCCCTCTTGATATCATTGGAATGTTACTTTCTTAAGGTGAAGGTCGATGAAAACCATAAAGTGCTGCCACTGCGGTTTTTCATCCTGCCACCCCGTAATTATCGAGGTACTCCTTCTCATCTATGCCGTCGCAGCCTTTGTCCCAGACAAAGTACTAGAGCGATACTGCGATCAACGCAAAATTCTTCCTCAGAGTGTTCCGTTGTTTGAACTGTGTCGATGTCCATCTCGGAATTGAACAAAATACGCAAAGGAACGTCGTCTTCATGCAGCAGTTCCAACTATCCAGTCTGTATTTTTCCAAGATCGCCGAATCATTGTTTCGGAGAAATCCATCCATGCTTCATGCAGCCAAAAAGAAACATCTTTAAGTTTGATTTTCTTAATCCATTGCTTTAAGTCAGACCCATTGGTGATTTCAAGATGTAAATGGTCTCGGTTTCTTGTTCTGGTAATTTGATGGTTGTTAGTCCATGGGCTGTAATAAAGGGGACACGTTTGGCGGTAGAAACTTTACCTCTATCAATACGGTCATCCGAAATCAGCTCATGTTGGAAATAATGGGCCGTACAATTGTCAAGAAGGAGAACGGCCTTTGGTTTGGATTCTCACTCTACTGGAAAATTTTCGAATATTTGGTACGAAAAATTCGTGAAACCACTTCTGAAATATATCGCGAGCATTTTTCGAAGCGGCATATTCAACAGGAAATTGAACGTTCTTGAAAGCCCTATGGGCTCTTAGTTTTTCCAATTATTTAACATCGGTAATTTGTGAGTACACGTAGCATTTGCGCGTGGCATAAAGGTTGTTCTATATTTTGACATCTTTAGCCCCGGAGCAGTAGACTCTTGAGTGTATACCATAGTGTACCCGAGGAGAGCAAAAACTAAAATATTCGCGTCATGTAATTTTTCATTGGTCCCTAAATATTTTTAACCACTAAAAAGTTTGAAAAAAATATTTTAAAAAAAACCGTTCGTTTTTGGTACGATTCGATTTTGGCAACTCAAAATATTCGGGCATGCTGCCAAAATCGAACGGGTTTTCTATGTTAAACTCCATCATGCAATCAGAACGATCATCCAATCCTCACTCCCAGCAAATCACCTAATCATCAAACAACATTCCTCTAACTGCGAAGTAATCCTGTTCAACCCTTGTCCGTTCGCTTATAGATTGGAACTCCACCTTTTTTACCCTGGAAATCAAAAATCGCAAAGGAAATAAGAGCAACGGAAATAGTCGCAAATAAAAAAGAGTAAAGTCACAAAAGCCAACTAGAAAAACGCGGAAAAAAAAACTCGAGGGTATAAAGGCCACACGCGAAAAAGCGCAATGTTTTGAAATCTCCAAAATAAGCTGAATGGTTGAACCAAAATAACTATAGGTGTAGAAATCTGTTCAGGTCATGGTACAATAGTTTTGAATTACAATGAATGATATATTTCAAAACAAAAATGAACCGAGCAAACCCAATGTACGTGGCAAACGTATGCCGTCCGACGCTCGCTAACGCTCGATCGGATCTCACTGAAGGATCGTCTCCTATGCTTCAAACTAACCGAGCAATCAGTGGGACACAGGTTTACTTGCGAGAGGCCGCCACTTCCTGCGGCGGATCGGCGGCCGACTCAGATCGCGTCACCTCGGCGACTTGGGGCTGTCTCGGTATCTTATCCTCGTTAGGTGGGGATTTCGCCACCATTACATTGACATCAGAATAAATTTCATGACGCTAAAATAAAGTCATAATAAAAATTGCTTATTTCCGTTTAGCTCATTTCCTTTCCGATTTTTCCAGTCACTTTCGTTTAGTACTGCTTTTCTGTTGAAAGACTATTCGGGACAATCCATTTTGAAGAAATGAAGCGAAAGAAAATATCTATTGAATTTTTCTAGCGTCCTTTCGCATACGAAAGGAAAATGTATCAATCGATAATTACTCTAGCTGATGTGAAAGGTACAAGTAATTTTCATTTCTAAGTTTCGAAAATGACAATCTATGTTTGTCCAGGGCAGGGTTGTTCAAAGATAATCCAAACTCACGGAAGTCAAGAGGGACTTCATTTTTCTCATCCATAGACAAGTCGAATAGGGGATTTCACTGAAGGGACTTCAACTCCTTCCACTTTGGCAGTGGACATATTTTTACTCCGGGGTTTCCCTTTTGAAATGAAACGGCGTACCCTCGTTAGTTGCCTCGGCACCCATTTCATCAACTGGTGACCTGGCGAAGTGATGTGTCAATTGTTTGCTGTTTTCATAGGGCTCTCCAGAATTTCGCGAATTTCGTTTGGAACTTTACTTTAAAGAGCGGCTCAGTTTATTCCTGTGACTCGTGTGTATTTCGCAGACAAAAAGCTCGTTTCGTGATTAGGGATTGTTAACCGGTTTTACCGGTAACCCCGGGTCATTTTTCATTACCGAAATACCGGTAATTTTGATTTTTACACCATAAAAAATATTTGCCTTAATTCTGCTTTGAAATGTTGTTCGAGAGTCAAATAAGATCGAAAAAACACAACTGGCAGTGTTGCCTAGAAATTGAACCTTCAGTTCAATTTCTAGATCTGAAAACGAAACACAAGATAAGCTTAAACGATGAATAATTGACAGCGATATAGGAATTGGATGATGCCCTCGAACCAGTTCTGGTCACCGTTGAACTGCGGAAGTTGCGGAAGAAATTCACCCTTTAGGAAGCTGACGTCAGATTGCAATTTATGCTAGAACAGCTATCGGAGCAACCATCCAAAAATTTCGAAGCAGCTGCTCGAAGCCCTGATTGGAAGGACTGCAGAAAGACGTTTCGTATATGCAGATTTGTTCCCGTATATGAATAATCATTCTGCTTGTGGTCGTGAAACAATAAATGATTATTTTGGCGTCTTCTATCAAACGTCATGGACTACATTAATCAAGTAGGTATTTGAAATTGTTCCTGACTTGATCAAATTTGACGAGGATGATATTGATTCAGTAGCTGGACAACATGAGGAAAAAAACCCACTGGACGATGGCAAACCTGCAGAACAATTGAGCATCAAGGACAAACTTGAACGACGATTGCAACAATCAAAGGTATCAACTTCCAGTCCAATCTCAACGTTTGTTAACGGATTTGTTGAAAACTCTTGGACTAGAGAAAATGGTTTATTTTAAAGTATGTTTTTTACCGGTAATTTAACGGTTTACCGGTAATGAAATTTTCGTTACCGAATAACCGGTTATTGAAATTTTAATCCCTATTCGTGATTCCCCACAATACGTACATATTTTACAGTAGACTTGTAGGGTGCGCAAGGACCTTGACGAACTTCAAGGTGAACTTTTGAAATGTTCCAACTACTTCACATTTCACAGATTCGCAAGTCAGACACGCTCGTTTATCACGATCCTAATACTTACTTCCGGGGAGGGAATATATTTTTATCACACTTTTTTTCTCTTCAGTCTCCCATTACATTACTTCAATAAAAAAAAGATACCAGTCAATCGTAGGCCAATGATCAAACTTTTGTTCGAAGACTGCCCAGCAGTTCCAGCACAGACTGATTTGCGATGATTTTGGCCACTTTTTCTCAATCTTTTGCGAAGTTTATGATGAAATTTGCTGGTTTCACATGTTTTCTCAAATATGATTTGGAAGGAGCCTAAAAAATCCTATTAGTCTCGTCTGAAAACAGTTTGGCAGATTCAACCCCTTCAGAGTGTATTTCTCAACTCGCCCATACTCGCGCGAAACTCATATACTCACAAACTGTGCGTGTGTCTGTAATATTTAGTGTGTATTTTTAGGCGTTGTTGGTATTTATTTCAAGAAAAAGGTATAATTGAATGGAAAAATTCCAGAAAATATTTTTTATTTAATTTCATTCAGTTTTAATAGTCATTTGATTAAGCTGCCTCATTGATTCTCGGTCTGTCGGAGGTATGCGCGAATATAGGAAGATTATTGACGTGAGCACCTTCCCGTCTGGAAGCTATATTCCTCTCCAAATTATGAATACCAATGCTCACGATGCACAAAGGTTATAGTTGAACTATGAACAATAATATTCAGCGGGGATCAGCTATTTAAAAGTCATCCGGAATGATACATTATACAAACTCCCTATAGATGCGATACTCCAACGTAAAATGCTGGTCGGTAAAAACTGCATTTGCAGATTTTGGGTTAGTCAACTCGCAATTCGAGGATTGGTTGTGGGGTTTAAGGCATTGAATAGGGAGGATAGCAAGTTCTAGAAGGGGATTATTTTAAGTGAGTTCACTAATCTCCGGAAGAAATATGTTCCTATGTGGGTAGACACTCGTGCGACTTCAAAGTTTTTGTTTGAGCAAACAAGATTTCAGAGATCTCTATATTCGGAGATCACCCAGCCTCTGCCCTTCTTCATTCCACTTCAGCCTAGAAATATGACATATATGTTTGGAGATTATTCAAAAGCAAACTTTTATTTTTTCTGTGTTCATTCCAGATATTCGGATTTGGATCTCTTTCCTTGGCAAACAACGCGAGATATATACAAGAAGAATAAGAAATTCAAGAAAAATAACAATATACAATATTTATAGCGAAAACAAAACCGAGATAAGAAGAAAAAGGATCAATTGCTTCCTATTTACAATACAAAGAAAAACCAAACTTAGCAAATAAATTAGCAAAACAACAAGTGGACGAGGACATAATTCCGAGACACCACACCCCGTTCACTTTGTCCCTTCATCGTGAGAAACGTGCGAAAATAAAACCACGCCCATAAAACTCCTCAACTCAAAAAACGGACTCTGAGATCCGAGACAGGAGTCGCTTCTTCGCTAACTGAAAACCTAACCTACCGAGAACTTGTCGCGAAGTGATTCCCCCTTAGGAAATACGCCTAGCCATTCGTGCGAAAGCAGACGATAATTGAACGTGTACCTATTGAGCGTCCGTAAGCGGAAGACACTACAATAACCAATCCAGTGAATCAAGAGTCAGATTAACGACAATCAACACTTAGCAGCACAGCAAAACAGCAAACAAGAGGTGAAATTAAACACACAAACATAGACAAAACACACAAATCAGAGCGCATTTTCGTCACCTCAACCCACTCAACAAAAACAAGTGAATAAACGAAAGATACCTAATCCGCAATTCCGCCAACTGAAGCCTCTCTTTTGGTCGCCTTCAGGTTCCGCGCGCACGTGAGCAAGCGTTTTCCAGAAATAAAAAAGCAACAAGCAAAGCAGACTCTACTTTATTTAGCGGCAAAGGACAAGAATAGATTTCCAGATCTGAGTAGAGAAATACTTACTAAAACTAGCTAGAGATTACAACAGCGAGTGCATAGCACACCCACACAGTAACAGGTTGATAGTGATTACGTTGTTAGACAAAATAACGATCCAATCCATCCAGTAAATTTCGTGAGAGACAAAAAAAAGGGAGCAGCGAAAGCAAGCTATGATGGCAAACGGTTTGGAGACAGTGCAACAGAACGGACGCTCCGGCTCGATCGGTAGCGGCCAGGAAGACAGCAAGACGAACCTGATCGTCAATTATCTGCCACAGACGATGACCCAGGAGGAGGTCAAGTCGCTCTTCTCCAGCATCGGCGACGTCGAGAGCTGCAAGCTCATTAGGGATAAAGTTACCGGTGAGTAAGCGGATTTCTTTTTTGCGTTGGGTTTTAAGGGGAAGGTTAATGGATGTGTTGTTTGGTTCCACAGGACAAAGTCTCGGGTATGGCTTCGTCAACTACCATCGTCCGGAGGACGCAGACAAAGCAATAAACACATTTAACGGGTTAAGACTACAGAACAAGACGATCAAAGTGTCGTTCGCACGTCCCAGCTCAGACGCCATCAAGGGCGCCAATCTGTACGTGTCCGGGCTGTCCAAGAGCATGACCCAGCAGGATCTGGAGGCGCTTTTCCAGCCATACGGACAGATCATCACGTCGCGCATCCTGTGCGACAACATTACCGGCCTATCGAAGGGCGTTGGCTTCATACGGTTCGACCAGCGGTCGGAGGCCGAGCGGGCCATCCAGCAGCTGAACGGTACCACTCCGAAGGGTGCCTCCGAACCGATCACGGTGAAGTTCGCCAACAATCCAAGCAATAACATCAACAAGGCAATTCCTCCGCTCGCTGCGTACCTTACGCCAACGCCAAACCTGCGACGATTCCCACCCGGGCCGATCCACCCGCTAGGCGGACGTTTCAGGTGAGTTCAGTGGCGTGGAGGTTTTTGAGGCTAGCCAAGGTATCCATCGGTTCAATCGCATCAATTCCACATACCAAAATGCCCGCCAAAGCCGCGACCAGCACCAACTCGACTCACGCGTCTCTCGTAACCCTTTCAGCCTTCCCTCTAATTTCAGTCGCTACTCGCCGTTGACCGGTGACCTGGGAACCTCGGTCCTGTCCGCCAACGCGATCAACGGATCCGGCTGGTGTATCTTCGTGTACAACCTGGCCCCGGAGACGGAGGAGAACGTACTGTGGCAACTGTTCGGACCATTCGGCGCCGTGCAGAGCGTCAAGGTGATCAAGGACCTGCAGACGAACAAGTGCAAAGGGTTCGGTTTCGTCACGATGACCAACTACGACGAAGCGGTGGTTGCCGTCCAGTCCCTCAACGGCTACACCCTCGGCAACCGGGTGCTGCAGGTCAGCTTCAAGACGAACAACACCAAGTCGAAAACTAATTAAAAATGGGAAAAATTTTAAGTTTGTACTCTTCCCGTTTTGAGACGAACAAAACCAAACGCAGCCTCCAAAGGCGTAAGCAGCCCACGTGAACAAATGAGAACATCCATTCACACCCATACACTCACACACAAACACCGTCGAATCACCCAGATTGCTACAATTCGGCAAACTGCACGACAAGAAGGATAAAAGTAGATCTGTAGCGTTCTGTGTTTGTTTCCTGACTTTTATCTTTACCTTGGTTAACGTAGCAGGCGCGATCAAGCCGAAAGGAAATATCATTCACTAAAAACAACAACAAACAAAAGCGTTTAGCAGATAGACGTTATATCAACTGAATCAATGGGATATTGTATTTAAAAAAAATATTAAAAAAAATATACGAAGACGAAGTGAAACAACAGAAAGGTGCAATAATATTTCAAAAATATTGTATATAGAAAAAATACAATTTGATATTTCCTAAACTAGCAAAACAAAAACTAAAGTCAGCAGATATCTCTTTATCTCAAGAGTCGACCTACTGGTGAAGTATAACATAGCAGAATCATTTAAAGCAAGAAAAAAAAATCTTAAGAAATTAATTGTTATTAGTTTTCGCTGGGATGGTTTTCTGTGTGCATGGTAGGCGCTGCACCCACTCGGAACGCAGCAGGCGGCGAGTGTTCTCCAACGGCACCCTCTGGCGGCGAGTACCGCAGCCTGGTGCGCACTAAAATTAGCGAATTTTACGAAACGCTCAATGTTACTGACAAGAAGAAAAAACAACTAATAAAACAAATATAAATGTGCAATAATGTATTAGAATGGTACTCTATATTAAATAAATATTAGCCAAATTGAAGAAAACTATACGAAAACTCGGACCGAGCGTGGTCTCTCCCGCACACAAACACATGTCCAGCAGGGTTGCCAGCAAAATGGTGTTCGCCGCTGGTTCCGGCTGGTTCCGATGGCGGCGCCACCATCCGCACCCCAATCTCAACGAAAACTGAATGATCTCGTAACTAAAATTGACGCTAATCTTAATGAAAAAAAAACCTATTTATTTATATATACTAATTTATTCTTAAATGTTTCTAAATGGCATGAACAAAACCAAAACCCAAATAAAAAAAAAAATCATGAACAACGCGTAACTTGTAAGACAGAAGCAACGGAGGGGAGGTGTAATAAGTTCATTTCAATTAACCTTATAAATTAAACGTATATTTATTAACGATAATTTATTTAATCGATATATACAAGCTTAACGCAAACGGTAAAATAACGCTAATTATCAGTGAAACTTTGAATTTTAGACTCACAACCTAACCGCAACCGATTTTAATTACTCTCTATTTCTCTCTTTCTATTATTGATACTTACGCAGGACTTAACTTCTTTAACTGTACACTTTTGAATCACACGGTATTGCGCTAACAGGAAACAGAAGACTACACTTTCTCTCTCAATGTGGATACATCCCTCTTCCTTAAAAAAAGCTGAGAACAGGAAAAAATACAATGAAAAGCAAAGAAGGATTTGGAGCTAAGCACCAAGCGAGAAGTTCATTTTCACGCTAAATCTAGTCTACGAGAATATGGTTTTTATTCGGTTCCGTGATCGAATTTTACTCTACTCTCAACGTTTCTTCGGCAGTTTGACACCCAAAAAAAAACAAAATGAAAAAGATAGCTAACCTATAATGCGAAATGTACCGTACTTATTTAGTGTTATGTTTTAGTGATAAGCAGAACCTTTTTCGTGACTCGTACTCGTTTACCAGGAAGGGATTAAGGCAAATTTGACGTCTACTGGATATATATAAATATATTCAAAACCTAAAAAATATACTTAAAACAATGTTGGTAGTGAAATTTTACTTCAGTGGGTTTTTTCTCTCTCCTCTTATATCAATGTTTATATTCGTGATTAATTTTGTTTGCACTAAATTAAAATTAGTATAACTAAGTTTAAGAGAACAAACGAGAAGGAAGCATCACAACAAACCGACTAAACGGCTATTGCGCTTGAACATGTAAACAAACAAACAAAAAACCTAACCTCTAATCAGATCACCAAGATACTGGTAGGTAGAGGTAAGTGGGAATTAGTACGCACATCCTCGAAGCGAACAAAGAGAGATTCGTTCATATTCTTGTTTTTAGTCCTCTCGTTTCAACGCTATCTTTCCTAACTGCGAGAAGACACGCACTAAATCAATTGACAACTTTGTCGCCACGACGAACACAAAAAAAAACGAAGTGTGACGAGTGAAAAAAAAGTATTAGCAAACCAAAGCAAACCTAAATTTAGCGGATGGACATGGGAAGAGTAATGATTTTATTCGTAATAAAGCAAATATTTTCCTCCATTTTAGTCAAAATTTTATTGATTAGATATATATTCATATAATTATTCAGAACAAGAAAAAAAATAAACGCAGCATATGTATATGTTAAGAATGATGCAATTTATCAATGCATGTATGCCATCAATTATTGCGAACACAAAACAACTACGATAGAATGTAGGAAAAACGTAATTATTTGTCATCGGTACGTATTCATTTGACGTGACGCGACGTTTGTTTACATCGTACATTGAACGGGAGCGCACAGGGCTCGACACGAAAACAATCAGCCAAGGTTAGTGCAACCAGTGGTGGGAACACAAACTTTGACATCTGTCGACGGAAGTCCAGCAAACGGTGTGCGCAGTGCTAGCGGAATCGTAATCGTACGTGTTTTGTCACTCAATTCAATCAAATCAATTTTAAATGTTTTGTCAACAAGCAGCAAGAGAGCGGAAAGCATCATCGTAACACAAAGTAACTCTATCCATAAAGAAGCAAAATATTCACGCGCAAACAAAATATGGTTAGTTCGATATGGCCACAATTAGTGTATGTGTATTGTAATTGATTTGAATACAGCCCCTGTCGTTCGGGTACCGATTGTTTAACCATTTTTTCCTAACTTATCTCACGCACATTTACGCAAACAACAAACAAAAAAAGGAAAACCAACACACAAACATCCACAAAACTTCACGCCAAAAGCACACACAGAAACACAAAAGCAAGCAAAACGAAATGTGAACAAACTCGTCATTAGTATTGATACTGAATTTTATGTATTCGAAGGGTAAAAACTAAACGAAATTAAAGAAAATTATAAAATACATGTTATATTTGCATATTATTATAAAAAAAACTATTCTATTGTCATTCATAACTAAGAGAAAAAAACACACAGAGAAAAAATCAGAGGGAAGATGAACTATTCCAACATTCTCACTTATTTCTCACAACCGATAGCCATACAGAAATTCTCCCCCCAAACTCTCTATCACTCTTTAAACAGTTAGGAAGAAATACAATCCATTTACAGGAATCTGAACGCAATTTTTAACCCATGCGCTAGAATCGTACATAAGCTGTTATTTTTACTAGACAGGAATAAAAGAAAAAAAAACCCAAACGGCAAAACAAATAATCCCGATCAGTGAATTTAAAAAAAATAACGCTGGTAAACAATGAGACTGGATGTAAAAGTTTTTAAAACTCAGTATAAAGAACCATTCGTATTCAGATGGAGAAGCAAAACGCAAAAATCATGCAGCAAGAGCAGAATGGAGAAGAAAACACTCACACACACACATGCACGATGGAGAAAGAATACATTCTTAATCAATAGAAACTTCCAAAAAAATAACATAAAACTTTGACACGGAGCAAACAAGCCGGCGACGTCAACGAATACAACGAGCAAAACAAAAACAACACATTAACAAATTGAAAAAGAGCTAAATGAAACATGACACATGACACTCTGTCACCGTTTTTGCACCACCCTTCGAGTCCACACTGTGTGTGTGCGTGCATCAACACACGCGTGTCAGAGAAAGAGAAAGAGAAACACCAAAAAGACGCTTTTAACAAACAAACAAACAAAAAAACTTTGAAATGAAAGATTTAAACATTCCGGTTTTGTCTATTTTGAGCTTTCCTTATTCTTGATTAGAACCCATTCTGTGGTCCGCATAGCAAGAGGATAGAATTCAAAACTAACTCAAAAAAGAGCAAACTACAAGCAGTAACAATACAAAACTAATCTCCATCCATGTTAGAGACACAGATGCAAATGATAGCGGCGCGAAACGCGGAACGCGGTTTGTTGATAATTCCACCAATTGAAGGCTTATATACAGGCCCCCGCAGGTTTGCAGGTTACCGCGAATGTCAAGCTGGTGCCCTCTTGCCGGAGGAGGGAATCCTCTCGCTCCGAAAATATATACGCTTATTTAGATTTGAAAACACTCCACTCCACAGTTGAAGATGATGATACTCAATCTTAACAAGAGAGTTTTCCACTCCTGGCGCACGAGGCACGAGGCGCAGCGCAAACGTCAAACTTCCGGGAGCGGTATTTTGGACATGACATGACAGCCTCTATTCACATTTAGCAAGCGCGACAAGCGACAAGATTTGAAAAATCATAGCGAAGAGAAGATAAAAACAAATCCCCCACTATAGAAAACTATCAGGAAGGAAAAAAATCAACATATAATTGTTTCGGTACCCTTTGAAAGAAAAGCAAAAATTTAAATCTATATTAATGGCAACTGTATAGGAAAAATGGTTTTATAACAAAAATAAAGCATGTATCAATTTTTTATTTCCACTATTCAAATGGTAGACAGCAGGAAAAAAAACAAGCAAGGAAGAAATCAGTTCGAACAAAACAGTCAGAAAAGCAGCAAGAAATATGTAAACTTAATAATTAACAAAAAAAATAAATATTATCAGTATTCAGAATCCCCAAATTAATGGAAAAATAAGCTACAAAACCTATTTAATTGATTTTTATGTCATTTTAGAAAAAGAGGAAAACGGTAATAAAAGCAAATAAAAACAGTTCAAAAAAATTGTTTCGCTAATTTCTCTCCGTGCACCCCTTCTCTCTGGTTCCCATGAATGAATCGATGATTCGTCTGAAATTGGCTGCCCCCCTCCCCACCAACCACTAGCCACGATTCCGATGGCGAATAACGTCGCTTCGTACGGTGAAAATAAGGTCAATGCACTCCACTTGACATTGTGTGCGCGTGTAAATAAACACACAGCAAGTAGTCCCAAATCGAGGGACCGATTCGGAAGTTACACATATATACACACACGCAGTCATACGAATTTACAAGGTGGGGTGGATGTGATGTGAGGAGAAGAAGGATGAGTGAGCGGATGAAAGGGATGATGATTTCTAAAACACAGTGAACTGATGAAACGGATGTTGATTAAGGGGGGAAGAATGAAGGAAAAAAATTGCTGCATTTTGAGTTTTATTCATTTGACACATGTTTTATAAGCAAATATGATGTATACAACGTCTTGTTGTATATCAGGTATGTTTGATTGAATCAGAATGAATATTTTCAGTTTATAGTACAGAGTCCTCCAATTCGAACAGTAGTAGTATTGATCGGATAAATAAGTACTGTTTTTTGTACAATTTATTCTTTTATGTACAATAATAAATGAAAAATTAAATCGCTCAAATTTTCACTACAATTCGGTTTACAAGGATCGATTCAATGTGACATATCGTCATCAGTGGTAGAAGTGTTCGCATAATGAGTATACTCGCGAATGAATGAAAAATGAAACCGATTTTAAACTCAATTTATTGACATCCACCATGTTTACGAGTTTGTTTATTTAACCACCATCTTAATTCAAAATTCGTAAACAAATAATGAACTTAAAGTAGGGTGTCAATGAAAATGGTCATCTCGAATTTCAAAAAATTACCCCATCAAAAATGTTTACCACCTCGAAAAAACACTATGCAAAATATCAGCTCAAGATTAACTTAAGACTTAAGGGAGAGTGGCGCAAAGCGGTCAATTTGAATTTTTTGAAAATCGAAAAATCACCCAAGGGGAGAGTAAAAGAAATCGGAGTTTTCGAATTTTTTTTAAGCCAAATGTCTAGAAATTGCATGAAACTTCAAGATCTAGTGTCATCTCAAAAAAAAAAAATTGTCAAAGATCGGCACTCTGGGGATTAGTTTTTTTTTTGGAATACGAAACGAAAAGTATGGTTTAGGGTGCCAATAATTAATTTGCACGATAATATACCCTATGCAAAATATCAGCTCATTCGGACCGCATTTACTAGTGTCGCAGATGTTAAAATTGAAGTTTTTTAAAAAACGAAAGATCTTCGAAAATCGGGGTTTTCAAAAAAATTGTTTGATGCCAAATGTCTTAAAATTGCATTATCTGCCGAGATTTACTGTCATCTCGAAAAAAAAAATTGCCAAAAAAAATATTTTTTTTGCCACTTGGTCAATTTTTTGTCTGAAAAGTCAATTTTTGACAAAATTTTTTTGAGATAACTGTAAATCTCGACGTGTGATACAATTCTAAAATATTTAAACTTTTTTTTAAACTTTTTTTAAAAACAAACCTGATTTTCGGTGATTTTTCGGTTTTCAAAAAACTCAAATTTAAACGTTTGCGACACCAGTAAATGAAGTCCGAATGAGCTAATATCTTGCATAGGGTATATTATAATGCAAATCAACATTTCGCAGCAAGTTCTGAATGAAAAATCGAGATATCTATTTTTCTTGGCACCCTAAACCATACTTTTCGTTTCGTATTCCGAAAAAAAACTGAGTCCAAGAGTGCTTATTTTTGACAAAAAAAATTTTTTTTGAGATGACACTTAAAGGGTGTGTCACATCAAATTGCATCACGGAAAAAACGCTGTAGAAATTTAATTTTTAGGAATTATATCTTCAGCTTTCGCTTATTATCAGATAAGAGTGTATAGATCACGTTGGCCATGCTTCACTGTCAATTTTTCGTAAATTTGGAAAAATGTCGTCGAACGAAAAAGAGCGTCGTGAATTAATCCTGTGCACTCATTTCAAGAATCCGGAGTTGTCACATCGGGACATCGGTAAGATGCTGGGAATCGTCTAATCCACGGTCAGCAGAATACTAAAACGATACTTCGAGAACCTAACCATCGACCGGAAGGTGAAGAACGGCAATGGATGCTCCGTCAGTGAAAAAGATCACAAGCGCGTAGTTAAGCAGTTTAGACGTGATCCTAGAAGTTCGGTCCGGGATGTCGCCAATAAGCTGAATTTGTCAAGTTCATTCGTCCAGCGGACCAAGCGGCGGGAGGGCCTGCGTACATACAAGGTTCAGAAGGCTCCTAACCGCGACGAAAAGCAAAACATGGTGGGGAAGACGCGAGCCCGGAAGCTGTACACCGAAATGCTGACGAAGCCGCATTGCCTGGTAATGGACGACGAAACCTACGACAAAGCGGACTTTCGTCAGCTGCCGGGCCTGTTGTTCTTCTCCGCAGAGGACAAATTCAGCGTTCCGGAGGAGATTCGCAAGCAGAAACTATCCAAGTTTGCCAAAAAGTACATGGTGTGGCAAGCGATCTGCTCTTACGGAAAGCGGAGCGCCCCTTTCGTGATGACCGGCACGGTAAACGAGCAGGTTTACCTTAAGGAGTGACTACAGAAGCGCTTCCTACCACTATTGAAGCAGAACGAGGGCCCGACCATCTTCTGGCCGGATCTCGCTTCGTGCCACTATTCAAAGGACGTGTTGGAGTGGTACGAAGCCAACGGGGTCACCTTCGTGCCAAAGGAAATGAACCCGCCCAACGCGCCGGAGCTTCGCCCAATAGAGAAATATTGGGCGATTATGAAGCAGGCCCTCCGGAAGCACCCAAAAGTTGTCAAATCGGAGGCGGACTTCAAGAGAAAATGGATTTCTGTTCAAAAAAACTACAACCTGACGTTGTACAGAACCTTATGGACGGGGTAAAGAGGAAGGTGCGAGCATACGGGCTTGGGCTCAAAGTATGAATGAAAAGAAAATGCCAAAAGTTGTTTAATAGTTTTTATTTTACTGTCTAAAATTTTCAAAAGGATCGGCCTACTGAGCGAATTTCTACAGCGTTTTTTCCGTGATGCAATTTGATGTGACACACCTTTTATGTAACTGAGCCTGTAAAAATAAACGAATTAATAAAAAAACAAAGTTCGTGGAAGAATAAGCATTCATAATATCATGATAACGATAACTGTTCACCTTAACCGTCAAATCGAATTGAAAGAGTAAGTTATGTTCATAGATACAATACAAGAAACGCGAATGATGTAAGAACACCCAACTTTATGTTTAGTAGGTCGCAGATCTCGTTGTTATATAAAGGTATAAATTTCTTCAATTCGATGCCCAGAGAAATCAAACGTACGGCAACAATAGCAGAGTTTACAAAAAGATGTATTTCACACGTAAAATCTGTTTTGTAAACAGGTTTTATAATTTTTTTTCCTAAATAATTCATTTATGTTTCCAATTGATTAAAATTAATTAAATTTATTTACAGGTTAAACTACCATGTTCGTACTGATGATGATGTTTTTTGTTGTTGTTTTGTTAATGTATATTGTAAAAAAAAAAAAAAATTAGCGTTGTCTACGAAAGTTTGAGTCTTGTGCGCGTTTGGTGTGTCTGGACTATGTTAAGGGAACACTGGTAGAACACTGATACATAATGAAATTTTTATGTGGGTCTGGAGTGGAAACTGGAATGGGTATAGCTCATTCAGAATTCATTCAGAATTAACTGTCTTTTTATAGGATGGTTATATCGAGTATTTCTGAATGTGACAAATCTCTATCATGTTCTAAATAGGCACTTTTAGATCTTGGGTTCGATTCCCAATCTGTCAAGGATCTTCCTGGGTTGTAAATTTTCGATAATATACAATTTTGGACTCGATTATATTCAGTTTGGAAAAAAATATTTTTTTTATATTTCAAATATGACTTATTTCATGAAGGAATGTAACCTTCCAACGTTAATGTGAAGTTTAAGTGGCCATTACATGTACAGTGGGGTAAAAATCGTGATTTTTAAAGATTTCGCTTCAATTTTCACCAGGAATTGTTTATATCGATATTGCAGCCAAATTAAGAAAGATAGAAGTTTTGCGTCAAAGAACAAATTGTGGAGCGGTTAAGAACTTCATTTCAATTGACAGTCTAGTTTAATATAAATTTTAAGGATAAAATTAATAATAAAGCATTGAAAATTATTTACTTTCAAGTGTTTCAACTCCAAAATGTTATTAAAATTCACT
Organism: Toxorhynchites rutilus septentrionalis; assembly: GCF_029784135.1. NCBI lineage: Eukaryota > Metazoa > Arthropoda > Insecta > Diptera > Culicidae > Toxorhynchites > Toxorhynchites rutilus. Next base: position 169,059,430 of record NC_073744.1, read on the forward strand.
AATTTAGTTGTTCCACTACTATATCCTGTACTAAATTTTCTCATCTTTCAAATGAAAGCATCAGAATCGTCCTCCGTAGCGTACTCTTCAATGTAGAGCCAGTTTGAAGCAACAGAGTCCGAAACAAAAAAAAAGTTCTGTAGCTCTGTCATTGTTGAAATTCGAACATATGCGTAGAAGGATTTTTTCATCAAATATTATCGTCTATCATCTTCTGAGAGAATAATTTTTTTTTCATGTGAGAAAGGTGTTTTCTGACTTTAAGGGGATGAAACAAAAAACAAATTCCTCTTTTATTTTCAAAAAACGAAAAATACATGCAAAAAAAAACAAATAAAGAAAAAAAATTGTTTTGACTCGATTATCCGGAGTGGAAAAAAATCAATACTCCGGATAATTGAGTCCGACTTGTACTGCTATCTTCATTTGGTTAAACAAAAATATTATCTATTAGATAAATCAGCCAGTTCAAACCTTTGTAGGGGTATGAGGTGGGTCATCATCATCATCAAATCTGCTTTTGAATTCCGTTCGCACAAGAGCAACTGTTTTGTATGTTCAATGTCCCATTCAATGTGAAATATGATACGTAGCTGAAGATGATTGTTGTCGGATCGACGCGACAATATTTATTTAAACACTGCGAAATAATAGCCGGCGAGACACTGAGTATGACGCGCGAACCTTTCACGAAGCAATAGAACCCCTATATGAGCAGATTTTCATGTTTCATGTTTCTTTGTTTTTAAGAGGCTTTAAACTTTGCAGTTCATTCGCCTCCAAGGCAGATTTTCAAATTAACTCTCCGAACACGTACTGTTGATTGCTCGCTTTCTAGACTGACATTTGAACTTATTGAATATCCAAATAGTTTTTCAGTATCTCTCAACAAAATGACATTTCCAACGTTCCAAACAACACTCAGAAAGGTGGCAGCAAATCCGGGGTGGTGGCGTCGACAGCAACCGCTTCGGAACAAATTTTCACCTTCAGGCCGAGGCCGAACGTTCTTCTAGTACTAAACATAGTGCGGCATCACTCATATACTTATTATCGAATGGAGTGATTGTCATACTATGTTAACACGTTGAGTCCCACGTCGATCACTTGGGTCCGACACTGAATTTCCCGCGAGGTCTGCGTCGGTACTTATAGACTGACAATGGACTTTTTGTTAGGGTACTGGGATCGACAGTTACAAAGCGAAAAAATGAATGAAATATAACGCATCCGAAGCTGTTACAAAATGTGACTTCCATTAGTTGAATTTCAGAGATATTCTTTCTATCAAAAAATATCTTTGAGAGCAGGGACTGACATTGATGTCGAGCGCTCCTCGAGTGCTCTCTCGTTCTCAATTTGGAAAAACTAAACTAAACTCTCAACCTTGAGAATGGACATTTGGAAAGTCTCGCTGATGAATCTCGAATGCTGTGAAATCGCGAATTGCTTGTTTATACTCAATAAATTGAAAACGGGCAGAGCCTCAATTGCAATATTTTCTCTCCACATTGTCCGTAGAACGAATGCTGTATTTGCGATTTCTATTTCATTAGAACTCTACGGCGAACCCAGCATCCACAAAGTCGCCAAGGCTGGAATCGATACAGCCGGGGACTGGAGGACTGCAGCTATGAACCGAGTGCATTGGTGGAACAATGTTGTGAATCCGATCCAACCTCTCAAAGGGATGTAGCATCATTGTAAACAAACAAATAAATAAATAAATGTATTAAGAAATACAATGCATTAAGAAATACCAGATATTCCAGAACATGATTGAAGAACTATGATAATTATTTTGAATTAATTGTGCAGTTTATTTTTTCAGAAATATAGTCACGAAAAGAGCAACTCTCTTTTGCTGTTATAGATACAGTCGGGGGAAGGCTGTCGGCATAATTTTTCGAACTGATTGATTTGTTTCTTGCTTTTTGATGTTTGGCTTTGGGAAACATTAACGTTTCAAAATATGCAATTCGCCGACGTTCGAAAAAGAACTCGAGTCGATAAAATTCTATCGATTTACAAAATACGAAAATTTGTTCGCTGTGATAGTTATAGGAATCGAATCGTCCATTCGATTCAATTGACATAATAGGGGCCAGTGTTGCCACACGTACAGATTTATCTGGAAAGGTACAGATTTTCGTCAAAAAGTACAGATTGGTACAGATTTTTTCCGCGTGTGAAATTTCTTATATTTAAACAAAGCCACATTAAGGTATATGACAACTTTTACGCCGCAGTATCGCTTGGAGCGGTTTTTTAAAGATTTTAATTTACGCAAACTAGATTAAAAAAAAACTGTATAAGCATTATAAAACACACGAAGAACTTGAAAATGTAAATGTAGTATTTGTAGTAAATAAATGAGTATTTTTTCATGCTAAATTTCTACTAAGAATATTTTGGATGGTACAGATTTTTGGACGAAAAAGTACAGATGAGAAAGATTTTTAACTCCTCTGGAACTGATTAAAATGTGGCAACACTGTTAGGGGCCAATATGTCCGATAGAGGGTCGTTATTCCTCTAGGTAATACAATAATCATCTTAGGAGAAATTTTATGTAAAATAAATACTCTGTAAGAACTTCATTTCAATTGACAGTCTAGTTTAATATAAATTTTAAGGATAAAATTAATAATAAAGCATTGAAAATTATTTACTTTCAAGTGTTTCAACTCCAAAATGTTATTAAAATTCACTAATTTAGTTGTTCCACTACTATATCCTGTACTAAATTTTCTCATCTTTCAAATGAAAGCATCAGAATCGTCCTCCGTAGCGTACTCTTCAATGTAGAGCCAGTTTGAAGCAACAGAGTCCGAAACAAAAAAAAAGTTCTGTAGCTCTGTCATTGTTGAAATTCGAACATATGCGTAGAAGGATTTTTTCATCAAATATTATCGTCTATCATCTTCTGAGAGAATAATTTTTTTTTCATGTGAGAAAGGTGTTTTCTGACTTTAAGGGGATGAAACAAAAAACAAATTCCTCTTTTATTTTCAAAAAACGAAAAATACATGCAAAAAAAAACAAATAAAGAAAAATTCAATTGACATAATAGGGGCCAGTGTTGCCACACGTACAGATTTATCTGGAAAGGTACAGATTTTCGTCAAAAAGTACAGATTGGTACAGATTTTTTCCGCGTGTGAAATTTCTTATATTTAAACAAAGCCACATTAAGGTATATGACAACTTTTACGCCGCAGTATCGCTTGGAGCGGTTTTTTAAAGATTTTAATTTACGCAAACTAGATTAAAAAAAACTGTATAAGCATTATAAAACACACGAAGAACTTGAAAATGTAAATGTAGTATTTGTAGTAAATAAATGAGTATTTTTTCATGCTAAATTTCTACTAAGAATATTTTGGATGGTACAGATTTTTGGACGAAAAAGTACAGATGAGAAAGATTTTTAACTCCTCTGGAACTGATTAAAATGTGGCAACACTGTTAGGGGCCAATATGTCCGATAGAGGGTCGTTATTCCTCTAGGTAATACAATAATCATCTTAGGAGAAATTTTATGTAAAATAAATACTCTGTATATTCGTAAATGACACTTTTCTTTAGATTGATGAGACTTTACAAAAAAAAACACAGTGTTACTCATCAATTATTTAGTAACCAATAATTATTTTTATTTTATAGAATAATTTATCATTGAATATCTACCGTTCTGAATAATATTTTCGGACGCTTAAGGCATATGATACAGAAAACAGATCTCATCTTTATGCACAAGTATTATTTGGTTGATATTTTTGATAAATTAGTTCAATATGCTTTTAAGCTTTCTACGTTGGTACCTATTTGATTGAAAACATAAAAAAATCATCGAATAAAATGCTTTTCAAATCAAGCGAATAAAAATCAAACTTCGGACACTATTTATAAAATAATCAAATTTCGGACAGATTGAATTCAAATTTCGGACACTTTATTTTGTAATTTTTTGAACGAAAATTACATTACACTTGATTATATTTTACAATCAACTGCGAGACACTTATCAAGCAATCACAGTAACCTGATAACGATTATGAGAACTGATGAAACACGAGAGAAATTTAAGTATTGATGAAAGGGTAAATTCTACGTGCTCACGCTAAGCAAACGTAAAACACAAACGATAATGAGTGGATTTTGTATTTTGGAGGAATTTTTTCTACTATGTAATAATTCAAATGTAATTCTTAAATGAAGTGATAGTGAAATCAAGGGATTACTATAAAGAAGCAACTGTGATATTAATTTTATAGTTATATCATCAGTGCATCAAGCATTTCAAGATATTAGAACAAAGTGTCCGAAATATGATTCAGAACCGGTATTAGTATGATCTAAGTTTTTTAATTAACCCTCCTATACTCGAGCATGTGGTCTGACAGACCAAGAATTTTAATTTGAAATTTAAATAATTTTTTTTTTTGAGAAGACTGAATCAAAAAACTATAGAAACTGAATGAAGTTGAAGAAAAAACATTTTCTGGAGTTTTTTTATTTAATTATATATTTCATCACTTTATATAAATACAAATAACGCCTAAAAAAAAGAAAGAGTAAGTGATGTTCATAGATACAATACAAGAAACGCGAATGATGTAAGAACACCCAACTTTATGCATGGGTTCCCTCTCATTGCTCGATTCCGGGGAATGAGAAAGCGGACTCGCTAGCTAAGGTGGGCGCTTCAGAAGGTACACTTTTTGAAAGGCAAATTGCCTATAATGAATTTTTTCACATTCCTCGTCAGGACACACTCGTAAGTTGGCAGCGCATGTGGAGTGGAGGTGAGTTCGGTCGTTGGTTACACACGATTATCCCTAAGGTCTCGACGAGTGCATGGTTCAAGGGATTGAATGTAGGTCGTGATTTCATTCGCGTGATATCTCGGCTCATGTCCAATCACTACAACCTAAACGCGCATCTCTATCGCATTGGGCTCGCAGCAAACAATCTTTGTGATTGTGGCGATGGCTACCACGACATCGAGCATGTTGTCTGGTCGTGTATCCGGTTCCATGCTGCTCGCTCTCAGCTCTCTAGAGCACTGAGAGCACAAGGCAGACAATCGGATATCCCCGTCCGGGATATCTTAGGTAGCCGTGATCCTGATCTTCTGCTTCATCTATACCTGTTCCTCAGAAACGCCGATGTCAACGTTTAATGATGTTTCCTTCGTTGTGTCCCTGTTTCATATCCCTCCTATCTGATCTATAAACTTTTACTTAGTCGCGGCAATACATACACACACTCTTTACAGATACACGGGCCAAAGGTTGTGCAGTCCACTGATGATTCAACAAGAGCCAAAGGTTGTACCGCTCATGACAACTCTACACGAGCTGATGATTGCGCCGACTAGTGACCATTCTATCCTGGATTCCTCGAGTCGAGAAGACGCACCACGCTAGATATGGGGTACATACTAGGGGGCGTTGCTGATTAATGGTCAGCTGCATCCCAATAGGAAGTATCCCGTGTCGGGAACACGTACAGAGCATTGGAGACAGCAACATCCCAATTACGAGAACACTTGTAATACTAACCTCGAGCCGACCGCGAGTAATCGGTTAAATATTACTAACATTGATAATAAGAAAAATTGTCAAAATATTGAACTCCGGCCCCGTTAGGCTAACGCCATATGAGCCTTGATAAAAATATATATTTTGGAAAAAATAAAATAAAATAACGCCTAAAAATACACAAGTTCGGCCACCCCTGTTGTAGATTGAGAAATCCCTGCTCGATTTATGTTGCGGCAATGGCTGCAATCTATCACGCTTTGGAGAAAATTGAATTCTTGTCGATCACATTCCGGGCAACAAGAGGCGGACTCGTTAGCTAAGATCGGCGCCTCGGAAGGCACAATTCTTGAGCGACAAATAATCTATCATGATTTTTTTCGTACTCCTCGTCGGTACGCGCTCTCCAATTGGCAATACAATTGGAGCGAAGATAACATGGTTGCATACAATTATTCTTAGGGTATCCACAAACGCATGGTTCAAGGGGTTGGATGTAGGTCGGGACTATATTCGCATGATGTCTCGCCTTATATCTAATCATTGCTTGTTTGATACACCTCTGTATCGCATTGGGATCGTTGATAGTAATATTTACGTTCATGATGATGGTTATAACGACATCGAGCGTGTGGTCTGATCCTGTATAAACATTCATTCTCACATGGTGCATCATCGGAATCATCTTAGCTAGTCGCGACCTCAACCTTATGCTCTCACTTTACCAATTTCTCAAAAAAAATAAGATATCAGGGTTTGATTGCCCTCCTCATCAAACCAAACTACCTCTCTCGCTTCATCCTAGTCCTAAATCCTAGTTCTATCCAACCAATCTAAGGTTAGATTTAGTTTTTATTAAATTGTTGGTCTTAATTATAAAAAACATAGGTTTTATTTCAAGGTGCAATTTGACTCTGTAAACGTTAGATGATAAGTAATAGAGTCTGATAAATAAACGTTTTTAAAAAAACAATTTTATGGCAGAATTTGTACTTAATTCGATAAACAATTGAGCCTATCAAATGAACAAAAACATTGAAAGCGAGTAACACCAACTTTTCAATAGACGCAATATCGCTTTACTACTAATGTGAATCTTCTCGGCTGTTGTCAAAAGTTCATGGTTGTTAGTAATGCATGATCAATTCAGCGAGTCACTATTAATCACTTCGCAGACAACTAAGTCCTGGAGGTAAATCAGTGATAGTTCTGAATGGAACAAGTTCAACAACCTTCTCAAACATGAACAGCACACCTCCTGCCATCTAACGATGACACCCTCAACCAATGATAACAGTAAACCTCAGAGTGCGCAGTACACAATTTGTGTTCACGTGCTCTTCCGCTCCCAAACAACCATCACATCACAGCACGTGAATTGATACAAACATTCCTTAGCGGCTGGCTAGTGGGATCTATAAACACACCGCGTATGATAGCGCCTCTCACGAGAAAATCAATCTCACAAATCTCAAAACGGAGCCTTTCCCACACTCTCACCCGAGCAGCGGAAGGATAACAGAGCGCAGGAAAAATCGATACACGGATCATCGAATTTACTTTGTCAAAAACTGCACAACCAAGTGCTCCTCGTGAATCCGCGTTGTTTCCGTTGTTTTTGGCCCATTTCAAAAGCCTAAAAGTCGTCATCCAGCGATCTGATCCCCACGCGTTCGGCATTTAGAATTGAACTAAAATAAAGTGAGGAAAATGCGTAGATAATCGGGATTACGTGTGCTGTATTTTTCGTTTTCACGCGCTGCAAAGGCGTTACCCTTTGCATAGTTCTTATTGTTTCATAGAATGTGTTAGATTTGCTATCTGGTTAAACAGAAAGGTCTGGAGACCCCACCTAGAAGGATGAGGTCGAATAAACCATTTCTACTGTCGCTAGCGATAGCGATTCAGTGCTGCATTGGAATTGGTAGGTTTTTCTCTTGGATCAATAGGGTGAATTTTTGGGTGGTGCAAAAAATCAATAACACGGAAAACACTCCCTGTGTGTTGTGCTTTGGGTCCCCTTTGCAGTGAACGGATCGGAAGATGAGGAACGATTGGTACGTGACTTGTTCCGCGGGTATAATAAGCTCATACGACCCGTACAAAACATGACCCAGAAGGTGGATGTTCGCTTCGGATTGGCTTTCGTACAGCTGATCAACGTTGTAAGTATTCGGAACTTGTTCTGAAATTGAGTTGCGAGTTTACTATCATTTGAATTTTCCTATTGCACAGAACGAGAAAAATCAAATTATGAAATCCAACGTGTGGTTGCGATTGGTTTGGAGTGACTATCAACTGCAGTGGGACGAAGCCGATTACGGCGGCATCGGCGTTCTGCGTCTTCCCCCAGACAAGGTCTGGAAGCCGGATATTGTGTTGTTCAATAAGTGAGAATTATATCAGTGTCATGATCACCACATTAATTTATTTATTTTTCACAGCGCCGACGGAAACTACGAGGTGCGATACAAATCCAACGTGTTGATCTATCCAAACGGGGAGGTGCTCTGGGTTCCGCCCGCTATCTACCAGAGCTCCTGCACGATTGATGTCACCTACTTCCCGTTCGATCAGCAGACGTGCATCATGAAGTTCGGCTCGTGGACATTCAACGGCGACCAGGTTTCACTAGCGCTGTACAACAATAAGAATTTTGTCGATCTGTCCGATTACTGGAAGTCAGGAACGTGGGACATAATCGAAGTGCCGGCCTATCTCAACATATACGAAGGCAATCCGACCGAAACGGATATCACGTTCTACATCATCATCCGCCGGAAGACACTGTTCTACACCGTCAACTTGATCCTGCCGACCGTGTTGATTTCATTCCTCTGCGTGCTTGTGTTCTACCTACCGGCGGAGGCCGGTGAGAAAGTTACCCTAGGCATTAGTATTCTGCTGTCACTGGTTGTGTTCCTGTTGCTGGTATCGAAGATTCTGCCACCGACCTCGCTCGTACTACCACTGATAGCCAAGTATCTGCTGTTCACCTTCATCATGAACACCGTATCCATTCTGGTGACCGTGATCATCATCAACTGGAACTTCCGAGGACCGCGCACCCATCGCATGCCCATGTGGATTCGGTCCGTGTTTCTGCACTACCTGCCAGCGATGCTGCTGATGAAGCGCCCCCGGAAAACCCGCCTCCGGTGGATGATGGAAATGCCCGGTATGAGTATGCCGCCCCAACCCCACACCCATCCCTCATACGGCTCGCCGGCAGAAGTCCCAAAACACATTAGCGCCCTCGGCGCCAAGCAGTCCAAGATGGACGTGATGGAGCTGTCCGATTTGCATCACCCGAACTGCAAAATGAACCGCAAGATGAACAGCGGCGATATGGGAATGGGGGTGGACTCGTGCCGTCGGGAGAGCGAGAGCTCGGACTCGATACTACTGTCGCCGGAGGCGAGCAAGGCAACCGAGGCGGTGGAGTTCATTGCGGAGCACTTGAGGAATGAAGATTTGTACATTCAGGTGGGTGGATAGTAGATTAATGGTGTTCATGTTCGATGGAAATCACGATTTCATCTCATGGTTCAGGCGGTGATTTTTTTTGTCGAAGTAAATTCTTCCAACGTTAGAAAAACTATACAGGTAAACTTCGATATAACGTACATTTCACTTTCAAAATTGTACGTTGTATCGAATTGTACGTTATATCGAAGCATAATAAAGTACTCACAAACGTAGTCTATAATACATTATTGTGTTGCTGTTTTAGTAAAGTTAATGAATAACTTCAATCAGAAGACGAAGCCAGCCTTTCTCATGATGTTTTCCTTCGTACTGTTGATTAAAGCTTGTTTCATTTAGAATCCAGCTGTATTTCGGGATTTATTGAAGGTACAAAACTTGTTTTAGCATGACAATACAGGTAATGCATTGTTCTATCAGAAAAAAAATATTGAAAAAAAAAATCCTTTACACTTTGGAAATGTGTACGTTATATCGAAGTAAAATGTACGTTATATCGAGTGACGTTATATCGAGGGTACGTTATATCGAAGTTTCCCTGTATAACGCTTGATTCATTTAGAACCCGGAATCACAGAACCAGTTGTATCTCGGGATTGATTGAAGGTTCAAAAATGTTTTTGTATCGAAATGCATTTATTGTTCTTTTCAGGAAAAACAAATTATTCCGCTAGAGTTTTGATGAATTTCTGGTTTGTTTTTCGATGGGACACAATTGGGGCCAATTGGGAGGATGTTTCACTGTAATGAATCACATTGTCATGGTCAGTGCCATAAATTATCAAAATTTATTCACGAAGGAAGAAATCAACTTTCCCCAGTTTCTTCTGTTGAAACACATCATCGTATTTTTCATAATGAGTATAACACAAGTGCTCATTTCAATCATGGCAAGTTGGTATCTTATAAATAAAAATGGATCACCAAATGTGTTGCTCAACGCGAATCCCGAGGAAGGAATCGTCCGATTTGAGCCATATTTATTTTGCTGTATTCGTCTGTACGCACGGATCAATGTTATGAAGAGAAAAATCAGAGAATTTACGGAAAACTCTGATGGAAAAATCGGAAAATTGAATTGCTATATGTTTTACAATTACATCGTGAGGAGCGTTGTCAGTCAATACAATGTTTCCGCTAAACAAATTGATTTTTGTTCGAGTGTGGAAATAGATTTTCAGGTGAAACAACGCATTTCTATATCTTCTTATATATAAAATTCTCGTGTCACGATGTTCGTGGTTGAACTCCTCCGAAACGGCTCGAACGATTTTCAAGAAATTATGCACAAAAAAATTGGTAGGCATGAGAATAAGACGTAAACTATATATGATACCGCTAGGTTACCAATTACCATATGTTTAATACCGATTAGGGTGGCCCTATGCAAAAAAAAACTAAATAATTTTGATTTCTATTTTTTCTCAAATTTGGCATAAAACTATATATAACCTCAAAGGTTCTCCCCCATCACCTATTTTCAATCGCAATTTTATTATTTTGGTATAAATAATATTCAAATAATCGACCCGTAGTTTGTTTTTCAAAGAGAGCGAATTTATTTACGTTGTTAAATGACATATGGCGCGTTCACTTCATTGAACACTCATCCTCACATGCGCCAATAACCTTAATTCAGCTAAATCCATGCGTATTGCCAGCGAGCTGGAAGACTTTTTAAATAAACATAATGAATTATTGAAATCCTTCATATCATACATGCCTGGTTTGCAAGGTGACGATCACGTTATTTTCATACATTCTAATCAATGTATACATTCAATGCGTATGTCGTTGAATACATTGCAGGAGTCATGGTAGGCGACTGCACAGTGACGCGAGGAATTGTGAAGAAACAACAATATGGAGTTCATCGTTGACACCCACCGTTCTAACGACACTCTCCATCTTCTTCTTCAATGGTACTAATGTTTCTAATGTTCCTAACGTTCACCATCTCAACGTAGAATGACTTGCGAACGATATAGAGGTAGAGAGCGAACGACTGCGATTCACTCACTTGCCAGACGCTATCATGAGCAACGCCGACGTAGTCTTTGATTGCCATTGTGATTTGATTTGATTGCCAGGTCTAAACACATGCATTGTCATGATATTACAAAACGTGTGTACAAAAAAAAATTAATGAAATGTAGAACGAGCTTCATTACAACGTTACATGCATTCGGTTCCACAACTTGCTGAAGGTATTCGGCTGGATGGCAAAATTACAAAAAATTGGGATTACCTCATATATACATTTTTAATTTGGATAATCGACAAAAACGCCCTGAGGAAATCGATAGTGTAATTTCCTCAAAAGTTCCAGTCATTGAGCTTCGTGTTCCATTTTTGTGAAGCGTAAATTGTAATGAATTTTCGAGTGGAAATAACACGCTTCTAAAACAAAAAAAAATAAATGAAATATGGCTCTTTTGTGTGTTCTGTGTTGCAAGATAATACATTCTCTTCAGGTATCTTGAACAAGAATAGTCACTGATAATTATTTTATATTTTGAATGATATTTTGGTTGAAATGCAGGAGATCAATATATAATTGTTGAGTTAGGGTCAGGACTATGTCTACTAAGTATTGAAACAAAATCGAATACAAATTTTCATTCAAATTTCAACAACTTAAAATTGCTTTTATTGTTCGATATTGTTACCACAAACATGGTTCATGCCCGTGCGGTAATCTAAAACTTTTATAGCCTTGCATAGCAGATGGAAAGTGTACAATGCATTTTCTCAAAGAATTCACCAACGCAACACGACCGCAACCTTAAATGGATATCCAATATATCAACGACTGAAAACTGACAATAACAGACAATCATTCATAAAAATTAACAACGCAGACATTGACATGGAAAATCGTTCGGCAGTGCCATATTCGCCTCAGCTGAGCAAACATTCAATGCTCATATTAATGTCGAGTTCTGTGGTTCGATGAAGAGCAACAAATACATTTGCAACAACGAAATTTATATTGATATTCTTCATTTAATTTATTTACTTTACGACAAAAATATATTCCTATTTTCACTTCAGATTCGTTACATCGGGACTGGAATACAAAGAATGATTTATGTTTTTTTTTCAATTTTTGTCGGTGTGGCCACTTGACGCTCTATTCCTCGGTATGTCAAACACAAGAGTAATGAACGTTTCACGTATATGTAGATCGTTAAAAGGTTTAAACACACTTACAATACATTAGTTATTTTTTATTTAACAACCACATCCACTCGCTGAATCAAACCTTAATCTGAACGTTTAATCCCTTTCTTCTCATTAACAGACCCGCGAGGACTGGAAGTACGTGGCGATGGTGATCGACAGACTGCAGCTGTACATCTTTTTCATCGTGACCACTGCCGGTACGGTTGGCATTCTTATGGACGCTCCGCATATCTTCGAATACGTCGACCAGGATCGCATTATCGAGATCTACCGCGGCAAGTAAGGTCGAATCGCCACGAAACGGAACGCATCGTTGTTGGAATGTTTGGTTAACATTTGCTCAAAATGTAGATTTTTTTTAAACGTAAACATAGAAAGGCAAGAAGTTCGAAGGACAGGTTTTTAAATGTGAGTGTCGTTGGAATCGGCAGCGGACTGGTTTGATGGTTCCCATTATCGGCCGTCAGCGATTCGAGAGTTAGTAGATAAATGTTCATAGCTAATTTTTCGTTATCAAGTGATGAACTTAAAATATTACGTTTATTGAAATGTTAGGCTATAACAATCGAACAGGAAGTATTATATAAATCTAATCCAAAAAGAAAAACAAGCTCATTGTTTTACACTTTACAGTTACCAATGCCAAATTTTGTTCTAGATCTTAAACAAAACTACATTTTTGGAGCTAACATTTTGAAGAATATTTCAGACAAAGATAACATTAAGTTACCTAAAACCAACCAAATTAATCCAAATAAACATTAACACACTATGAAAATAAATTCAATCTAACCACTACAAGCATCACACTATATCCTAGCTTTTTCACCGATGGAAAACAACTCCGTCATACATTGACGTCAAATTACGATACAGAAGAAAATAAAATCTGTAACGAGGAAGAATACATTCTTTTGGAAGAAAACATATTTTTAAATAGCAAAAATTAACGATCGTGAACGACGGATTACAACCACACAACACAGTCCCATACACACACGAATGTTTGCATCTAAATGATAAATATCAACAATAATTAGGTCTCTTGTGCGCCCGAGGGAAGATTTCAGTAAATTTAAGCAAAAAGGAAGATACAATAATTCAGAAAATGTTAGTCACACTTATTGCAACGGAAGAAGCAAAACATACCCGAAGTAATGGCGCAAAATATGGTTAAAATGAGGGCAGAAATCTCATAGGAATAATAGGAAAAGCAACAAACAAGCAAACAACATATTGAAGAACTAATAAACTAACCGAATTGTAAACGATTTTTTGCACAAAATGCTAAGAGTTAATGATAAGGAACTAACAAGAAAGAAAGAAAAAACATTGACATTAAAACTAAACGTTGTACTAGTAAGCATTTTTAAGAAAGAAAAAAGGGTATCATAATAAACCTACACAATAGTTCGTATTAAAAAAAAGCAATGGCGTTCGTTTTCATTTGTTTGAAACGGGTTTAAATTAGGCTGACCAAATAGTTCAGGAAAAAACGGTACACCTAACTCATAGATTTTTTCTATATCATAATATAGGGTGGGCAACTTAATTCGTTGAAATGAAAAATTGTTAGTGGGAATGAGTAAGAAGAATCAGGATTCACTGTGGTGAGTGATGTGATTCTAAAAACGTGAAAAACTAAACGAGATTTCGTAAATAGTATCCATTCTGACCTGAGAAAACTCTCGAACCATACGAGGTATGTTCAAAAAGTATCGCGAATTTTGTGTTTTTAAAAAAAATATTTATTTATTCATGAATATCTATTTTGTCACCTTCGAAGTAATCCCCACGACACTTGAGCCAACGTTTGTTTCCAATCTTCGAAGCACTTCAAAAAAAAAAATTTTTTCATCTTGTTCAGCCCGTCCTTCGATGCCGTCTTTATCTCGTCAATCGTAGCGCAGTGTCGTCCTTTCATGGACCTCTTCAGTTTCGAGAGCAAGAAAAAGTCACAGGGGGCCAGATCTGGGGAATACGGTGGCTTCGGCATCATTAGTGTGTTGTTTTTGGCCAAAAAGTCGCACACAAGCAACGATGTGTGTGCAGGGGCGTTATCGTGGTGCGAAAGCCAATTTTTGTTCTTCCACAAATACCATGCTCAAGCAATTTTGCATAATGTTCACCGGCGAAGTCGCAAAACACCTCAATTATTCTGCATTAACACACAATTGGCAGACGGACTCTTTTCTTGTGAACACTTTGAGCAAAGTTGAAATCCAAATTCCAATCAGTTCATTCGAAAGAAAAATATTGATAGTAATGATAAAGAAATAGATATATATTTTTTGTACTCAAAATTCGGTACAGATTGGTAAAAAGACGGGACAACCAAAAGTGGTCGAAAAAACGGTACTGTCCCGTTAAAAACAGTACGTTTGGTCAGCCTAGTTTAAATGAGAGTTTCGGATAAATAAATCACCATCTTTGACGTTTTCACTTTAATAATCGTTGAATTACTTTCAGGTGAACCACTTAACGATGTAATAGTTACGCTTACCAACACGCAGCAACGAAATGCCATTTTTGAGGATGTGCACTCCGGGAACTAGTACTTCCGACACATTTTTGGCTTTATTCAAATTTATGGAGAACCCTCCGGAGGTGATGATGCGGGTGGCATCCTCTGAAAGTATAAATAAATTGAACATGTGATTTAAACATACTTATTTCCGTGATTCAGAAGCCCATACTTTGCGTGGCAAAACACTTCGCCCTCATGGCAACGTCCAGCACGGTCATTCCAGGCTCCGCCAGGATATGCACCTGGGGTGCACCTCCAAACGTTTGCGAGATATCCCTCATCTCTAGTTCTCCCAAAGCTTCCACATTGCCACCGTACAGGGCACTGCTGATGTCCTCCGCCCTCTTCAAACCTTCCTCACCATGAACCAACAGAGTCAACTCCTGGGCTAACCTCTTCTGTGCTGCCCACAGTTCTGGTGTACGACGGTGCATCGCCATTATACTTCGGATTTCGTCCAGCGGCACGAAGGTCAACAACATGAGCAACTTCTCCACCTCGGAGTCCGGCGTTCGGACGAAAAATTGATACAGTCCATACGGCGAGGTTCGTTCACTCGACAACCAAACCGCGTTGCCAGCGGATTTGCCAAATTTATCCCCTTCTTCGTTGGTGATCAGTGGCAATGTGAGCCCAAAAACCTCTTTCCTAGCAACCCTCGAGATCAGCTCATGACCGGCCGTTATGTTCCCCATCTGGTCGCTTCCACCCAGCTGAAAGCGACAGTTATGCTCCTTGAGTAAGTGTACCCAATCGTACGCTTGAAAGATCTGATAAGTAAACTCGGTGAAACTCATCCCGCTCTCACTCTGCAGACGACTCTGGACGGACGTCAGCGAAAGCATCTTTCCCATCCGAAAGTGTCGCCCGATGCTGGAAACAAATTCCACAACATTCATCCCCCGGTACCAATCGGCGTTGTTTACCACCATAACCGGTTTCAGAGCTAAGCTCTGACCGCGCTTGGCCCACAGAAACTGTTGATGATTTTCGAAAATCCGCCTAATTTGACCCCCAATGGAAGTGAGGTTCCGCTCCATTGATTCCTGTAGCATGACTTTGCGTTCGGTCGTCCGCCCGCTCGGGTCACCAATTTGACCGGTTGCGCCACCCAGCAGCGCGATCGGTTGGTGACCCGCCCGTTGCGAGTGCAGAAGTCCTATGATCACAAGCAGATTCCCCACGTGGAGACTGTCAGCAGTGGGATCGAACCCCGCGTATATAGTCTGCGGTGTGGCACCCAGGATGCTGCGGGCCTTGTCACTGTGGATGGAATGAACAATTATAAAGAGTGCAATGTTGAGTCCCAGACAGTTCTATTTTCAACAGCGCGAGTTCAAAACAAACACGTATGCTCTCTTGGTGCGGAGTGCACACAATTCATGAACACGACAGTGCAAAATGTACCCGGCGCCGAATTCAGATACTAAACATCTCTTCCCACTTGTGTGTTGCGCGCCTCATTCTATACACACACATACAAACACATCAAGTTCTAGCGCCCGCTTTGTCTTCGCTCGTTCTAAGCAAAGCATAAAAACAAAAACGGATACACAGGTAGCTATCTCTATTCGAATAACGAAAATCTTGAAAAATCTAGGACTACTAAACTACACTGTGTGAAGCAAATCCAGCTATATGTAGTCGCAGTAGCGGGAAGCATTTTCGCATGAAGTCGTCTCGTCACCCGCAGTTTCATCCTGCTTCTTCAGTTTACCCTTCTCAATCGACCGATATGCTCCATCGGGCTTAACTCCGGGGTATTGGCCTGATTCCTTCCTTTTGGAACCAAAGTGACGGTCGGTGTTTAGTCGAATTTGAAAAGTGATGCCCGGTCGGCCATGCCGGGTCAAAAAAGGCAATAAAAGATAGCTGCAATCTCATCTGAACTCTTTTTTTTTTTTTGATAAATTTTCTAGATATTACGAAAACGTCACTTTTAGTCCGCAACCATAGATAGCATGCCAAAAAAGGAGCTGTTTTGGGAACCTAGAATATCTGAGAAACCAACTGGATAACTGGACTATGATTTTCAACACCCCCCCCCCCCCCCTCAATTATTTTCCTCTAAGCCTAGCTGGCTTCTCAAGAGAGTATTCTAGTGTAGAGGCACGATTTTCGGACGTTCTCCGGAAAAACAAAGAATATTTTTACTATCCAATATATCATTATTTATTTATCTATTCTTTAACAATAAAACGAAAATTGAACGGGAAAAGATATTCATAACTAGAATAGTTACAAGCTGATCAGTTGAGGAGGTACAAAAAAAGATGCCATGGCGTACACGATTCCAACCCTTCTGATTATCCCAATCAGTAATGCTTCGTATTTCAGTCGGGTATACAAGTCGGCTACCGTCGCATGTGTTCTTCCGATTATGTCCACGTCGTCGGCTGAGAAGATAAACTGACTAGACTTGTTGAAAATCGTGCCCCGCATGTTGAAGCCCGCTCTTCGCATAACATCTTCCAGCGCTACGATGAAGAGCAGATAGTTGAGTCCATCGCCTTGTCGAAGTTCCCTGTGAGTCTCAAACGATTCCGACAGCTCACCTGAGATCCGCACACCGTTCATCGTTGCCTGAATCAGTCTTGTCAGCTTTCAAGGAAAGCCGTGTTCCTCCATCGTTCTCCATAGCTGTCGTCGGTCGCTTGTATCATATGCGGCCTTAAAATCAACGAAGATGTGATGCGTAGGGACCTAATACTCGCGATACTTTCAGGGGATCTGCCGCATAGTAAAAATCTGGTCCGTCGTCGAGCAACCGAGCATGAATCCGGCTTGATAACTTCCCACGAGTCTACTTACTATTGGGGAAAGACGGTGAAAGAGGATCTGAGACAGAATTTTGTAGGCGTCATTAAGGATTGTGATGGCATGGTAGTTTCCACAATTCATCTTGTCGCCTTTTTTATAGATGAGGCAGATTACTCCGTCCTTCCTCTCCTCCGGTAGCTATTCTGTATCCTAGATCCTGACTATCAACCGGTGCATACACTCTACAAGTATTCCCGGACCTCCCTTGAGGAGTTCCGCTACGAGGCCATCCTTACCAGCTGATTTGTTATTCTCATTGTTCACTGCACCGGTGTAGTCCTCCTCAACGCCGTTTTAGTCTCCTGTCTGCGCACTGTTCAGGTGTTCAACGTAGTGCTGCCTCCACCTTTCGATCACCTCACATTCGTTCGTCAAAATGCCTCCTTCCTTGTTCCTGCGCATTTCGGCCAGCGGCACAAAGCCTTTGTGCAAGGCGTTTAGTTTCTTGAAGAACTTCCGTGATTCTCGAGAATGATAAAGCAACTCCATCTCCTCACACTCTTTCTCTTCCAGGCGGCGCTTTTGACGTAGGACTACGTCTTTCATTTCTATACCGGGGTGTAAAATCAAAGTTTCGAAACCGAAAGCGTTACGCCGGAGACCGAGATTTTGAGCGTTACTAGCTCCTAAACAACTGAACGAAATGGTATGATAAACACTTCATTCGAAAGATAAAATGTCTACGCGTTATACACTTGTTACTTTTTGATCCAAAAACTTGTTTCAATAGCCTTAAAATTGTTCTCAAAACAGGCTATTGAAATCACCAATCGGTATATAAGCGAGCGCCGCTCGGAAATCCACTCAGTTCGAATTGAACAGCGATTGGAACATGTTGTCGCTGTTGTGGTGAAGCTCTTCGTTTATCATGAAAGCGCGGATGAACGGTGTCACCAAGAGCCTGTTTGTGCACCTTAGGCCAGAAGGGAATCCATCAGGAGGAGAGTGATGCCAAAAACGGTTCCCCGGGAAGACATCGCTACACACACACATACACGCGCGGAATTCTTTCCGTTTGGATGCCATTCAGCATCGAGAAAGTTCCGGAAAGATCTAATCATTTCTGGAATATAATCTGCCAGTTCCTCTGGGAATTTAAAAATACATTCATGTGAAACAGTTTATTTTAATGTTTCTAACCAAATAGCACAGCGACCAAATACATTTGATTTTGTAATTTTTCAACCAAGTGTAATTATAAGGAAAGCTTCTGAAGATTATTCTTCCCCATCAGTAGGATATTTCCGTATCCAATATTGTATGCGCACGCAATCGATTATTGCTCAGTCGCCGAAAGTTTCGAGCTCAGAGAGTTCATTCCCCTCTAGATTGCCTTCCAAATTGCCATCGTAAACCACACCTCTCGATTCAATCACACACACAAAACATACTTAAGCGATATTCTGGTGGTGAGACGCATTCATTTTTCGTGAGGACATCGACAAGACAACATCGTTGCCTAACGTGCTGGACGAGGTGGACGGCGAAGGATCGACACATAAAGGGTGTGTCACATCAAATTGCATCACGGAAAAAACGCTGTAGAAATTCGCCCAGTAGACCGATCCTTTTGAAAATTTTAGACAGTAAATTAAAAACTATTAAACAACTTTTGGCATTTTTTTTTATTCATACTTCGAGCCAAAGCCCGTATGCTCGCACCTTCCTCTTTACCCCGTCCATAAGGTTCTGTACAACGTCAGGTTGTAGTTTTTTATTAACAGAAATCCATTTTCTCTTGAAGTCCGCCTCCGATTTCACAACTTTTGGGTTCTTCCGGAGGGCCTGCTTCATAATCGTCCAATATTTCTCTATTGGGCGACGCTCCGGCGCGTTGGGCGAGTTCATTTCCTTTGGCACGAAGGTGACCCCGTTGGCTTCGTACCACTCCAACACGTCCTTTGAATAGTGGCACGAAGCTAGATCCGGCCAGAAGATGGTCGGGCCCTCGTGCTGCTTCAATAGTGGTAGTAAGCGCTTCTGTAGGCACTCCTTAAGGTAAACCTGCCCGTTTACCGTGCCGGTCATCATGAAGGGGGCGCTCCGCTTTCCGCAAGAGCAGATCGCTTGCCACACCATGTACTTTTTGGCAAACTTGGATAGTTTCTGCTTGCGAATCTCCTCCGGAACGCTGAATTTGTCCTCTGCGGAGAAGAACAACAGGCCCGGCAGCTGACGAAAGTCCGCTTGGACGTAGGTTTCGTCGTCCATTACCAGTCAATAAGGCTTCGTCAGCATTTCGGTGTACAGCTTCCGGGCTCGCGTCTTCCCCACCATATTTTGCCTTTCGTCGCGGTTAGGAGCCTTCTGAACCTTGTATGTACGCAGGCCCTCCCGCTGGTCCGCTGGACGAATGAACTTGACAAATTCAGCTTATGGGCGACATCCCGGACCGAACTTCTAGGATCACGTCTATACTGCTTAACTACGCGCTTGTGATCTTTTTCACTGACGTAGCATCCATTTTTGCCGTTCTTCACCTTCCGGTCGATGGTTAGGTTCTCGAAGTATCGTTTTAGTACTCTGCTGACCGTGGATTGGACGATTCCCAGCATCTTACCGATTTCCCGATGTGACAACTCCGGATTCTCGAAATGAGTGCACAGGATTAATTCACGACGCTCTTTTTCGTTCGACGACATTTTTCCAAATTTACGAAAAATTGACAGTGAAGCATGGCCAACGTGATCTATACACTCTTATCTGATTATAAGCGAAAGCTGAAGATATAATTCCTAAGAATTAAATTTCTACAGCGGTTTTTCCGTGATGCAATTTGATGTGACACACCCATTACACGCGCGGAATTCTTTCCGTTTGGATGTCATTCAGCATCGAGAAAGTTCCAGAAAGATCTAATCATTGCTGGAAAATAATCTGTAAGTTCCTCTGGGAATTTAAAAATACATTCATGTGAAAGAGTTTATTTTAATGTTTTCTATCCATGTAACACTGTGACCAAATATTTTTCAATCAAGTGCTATTAACAGGTGGTTATCGAGTTAGTATTAACTACTGGTGGGCTTCCAGTATCGAGGAAAATGTGGAGATATCTAATCGTTGCTGGAAAATAATCTGCCAGTTCCCCTTGGAATTGAAAATTACATTTAAGCCAAAGAGTTAGCAGGAAAGCTTCTGAAGATTATTCTTCAGAACAAGGTTTTTCGTATCCTATATTGGATGCATAAAACCTTGTGCCTCCAACGTAACGCTCTCGTTTTCGAAGTCCCCCAAATATTCATTTATTCATTCATTCAGAATGGATTTAGATTTAACTTCAAACAAATTCATTCAAACATTCAGAATGGATTTAGATTTAACTTCAAACAAATGATCTCTAAATCAACGATAGTCCTACGTCACCCTTGCGGTTATACCATAGATATAACCCACTTCCTGTTTTTTTCTTTCCGAAAGAGATATGTTTGCTGCCTTCGCTTCAGTCTGTATCGTTCCACGTTTTGTCGAGTCTCTCGTTGCAGCATGGCCGTGTGTGCTGCACCCTTCTCGTTCAGGAGCGCTCGGCACTCATCGTCAAACCATTCGTTCCGTTGTCCCCGTTGTTCATAACCGATGACGGTCTCTGCTGCTAATTGCTGCTTTCAAGGTGTACTAACATTCATCGAGGGTAGCAGCATCCAGTTCGTCTGCCTTCGGTAACGCAGCTTCAAGACGCTGCGAGTATGTTGCAGCAACGTTAGGCTCCTGCAGTCGTCGTAGGTGGTACCGTGGTGGGCGCTGATGTCTTATGTTATTGACGACTAATGATATCCGAGAAGTGGCGACCGTCGATCAGAACGTGGTCAATTTGTGTTTCTATTTGCTGAGGCAATCTCCAGGTGTAACGGAATTGAAGGCAGTACTGGAAGAAAGTGCTACATATGGCCATGTTCTTGGAGGCAAAAAGAAGGGAGTAGTTAAGTCTTAGGCCGTTTTCGTTGGTTCGCTACCAATTACCGGTCTGGACTCTTGCTCGACCTGACGACCTGAGCGTTTAAATCACCGATGATGATTTTGATGTCGTGTTTTGGGCAGCAATCGTATTCACGCTCTAGCTACGCGTAGAATTTTCCTTTATCGTCATCGGTGCTAGCTAGATGAGGGCTGCGGACGTTGACAATGCTGATATTGAAGAAGTGGCCTCTCATCCTCAAACTGCACATTCTTTCATTGATAGGCCACCAGCCAATCACCCGTTTTTGCATGTCCCTCATTACGATGAAAGCTGTACCCAACTCGCCGCAGCTCTGGTAGATGGTATACCCACCTTGAAACGATCGCACCATCGAACTTTTCCAGCACACCTGCAGCGCTACGATCTTGACATTGCGGGCTCTCAATTTATCCGAATGAATCCAGATACTCGCAAGAAAATTGAGAGACTTGCAGTTCCATGTTCCGAGTTTCCAATCTCCAGTCCGTGTTCTTTGCGTGGGTCTAGTCCGATTGACCTGTCTCGACTTTCTTTGTGAATTGTCCTGAGCGTTTTATTTTTACGGATGACTTGCAGGGCCTGTACCAACCCCCTGTCTCGCCAAAGGACCGACGTGCACAGCTCTTTTTAGAGTCCCCGTTGGCACGGAAACAGTGATCAGCCGCCTATCCATTATGCTCTCCAAACCAAACGAATAGGCCCCCTACCCTGTCAGTATATGACCAAGATCCCAACGGAGTTGGTTACTCGTACCCCAGCCGGCACCACGGGGAGGTAGGGATAGAAGTTACTGGGAGGAAGCTAAGGACCACGACTGGGGTCTATTTTATGCCTGCAGGTACGCAAAGTACCGATGGTACGCTTAGTCCAGTCATTTACCAACCGAATACATAATTATGGTAAAAATATATGTTCAGTAGTACGTTGAAAAACATTCGAAGGCATGTGGGTTAATCTTTTTTTATCTTAATACAAACTTTTAACACATCATTCGTGTTGCACATTACAACACAATCAAAACACGAACAGTTTTTTGAAATCCCAACAACACAAATACACTTCGTTAGTCCAGCAGGACGTTGGAATTTTAATTCTACTTTAGAAATTGTCTGGTTTTGATTGTGCAACACGAATAATGTTAAAAGTTTGTATTAAGAAAAAAAAAATTTAAATATCGCTACGTTTTTCAACATAACTCTTAAACATATATTTTTACCATAATGATGTATTTGGAAAAGTTGTTGGAAATTATAAGCAAACTAGCTGATCCGGCAAACTTCGACCCTTTCAGACACAACTCTCGTTCAAGATTTTTCAACCACTTGCAAATAACATGGTTCTCCGTTACATGGAACAAATGTTTGATACAGAAAATATGATAGAATAAAGACAGACCCCTCCCCTCTTCTCCCCTTAGAGAGGGGGAGGAGTGTCTATTCACCATAGAAACGTTTCATACCCCCTAAAATCTTCACATGCCAAATTTGGCTCCATTTGTTTGATTAGTGCTCGAGTTATGCAGGAAATTTGTTTTTCATATGTATGACAGCCCACCCTAAGAGAGGGGGGAGGAGTGTCGAACCACCTTAGAAATGTTTCTTCCCAATAAAACCTCTACATGCCAAATTTAGATTCGTTTGCTAGTTCTTAAATTATGCGGAAATTTATGCTTCATTTGTATGACAGCCCCCCTCCCTCCTCAGAGAGACGGGGGGAGTGTCTATTTGCCATAGAAACGTTTTGTGTCCCCTAAAACCTTTGCATGCCAAATTTGGCATTTTTTTATTAGTTTTCGAGTCATGCCGAAACTTGTCTTTCATTTATATGGCAGCTCTCCCTTAGAGACGAGTTGGAGTGTCTAACCACCGTGGAAACAGCTATTGCGCCCTAAAACCTAGATACACCCAATTTGGTCTCTTTTGCTTGATTAATTCTCGAGTAATGCAGATATTAATGTTTTATTTGTAGGGCAGCGAACCCTTAGAGAGGGGGGGGGGGGGGGGTAGAGTGTCTAACCACCATAGAAACATTTATTGCACCCTAAAACCTTCACATGCCAAATTTGGTTTCGTTTGCTTGATTAATTATCGAGTAATGCAAAAATTTGTGTTTCATTTGTATGGCAGCCTCCCCTAAAATTCTAAGTTTCGGAAATGCGATGTTCCACAAAGTTCGTCAAAAATAGTTTTACCATCTTGGCCTCATTTCTACATGACTTCTATTCTATACTAGCTGACCCGGCGAACTTCGTCCCATCTACAATTGATATACGATTTAAATCATTTCGAACACTCAACACTCACTACCGCAGGAATTATTTTTATGTACGTGATCTATGCTCGCCGTAGGTAATGCAGCGACCCCAGAATAACAGATTCAAGTTTATTACCGAGAAAAGAATAAACATACATTTCCCACGCACCATCCTTGCGTGTGGTCTAGTTTTACGATAGAGATAAGTTCACGATAGGATGTTCGAGGATAAATAAAAATGTTTCCCACGCACCATGCATGTGGTCTAGAGATAGGGCGTTAGAGGGATCGATGATTAGAGAAGAAAAAAATAAATCAGTTGATAGTTGAACATCGAGAAGAACAGTTGTTTCTCTCGATAGAACAAAAAAGAAAAGTGCCACAGACCGCTCGGGCGTTACAGTAATTTGTTTTTTGACGAATAAACCTGACGCAGACTAAGACACACCAAACTTGATACTGAATGTTTCAATCCGTTGCTCCGTTCTTGAGTTAACTCGTGAGTAACGGACACCAAATCATTTTTATTTATATAGATGAAAAATTTTTTAAAACTATTCAAAATATTTTAGATATTGCAAATTATATTTTTTTCTCAGTGTATATTTTTTTCACGTTTAAACATCAATACTCTATAACTCTTTCTAAAACACTATTTTGGTACGAATCATAGTTTTTTAAATATAAAATATCGAAGATTTCTCGTACTCAAATTGATACGCCTTATTAAAAAAATTACACTTTAGTGAAAAAAATTGTGGAAAACTCATATTTCCTTCAACTCAAACGGAATACAAACTTTCATTCGAATCAAAGTACATGTTTATAAAATTTTTAGTTCAAACGGAATACAAACTTTCATTCGAATCAAAGTACATGTTTATAACATTTTTAGTTCGATTTTATTTGGAATTGCTCCTATTATCAAATGCTCGAGTTATAAGCGTTCGAAATCTTTCATTTTTTCTCACATGTTCGGCGCCTAAGTTTTCATGTTACCCCCTATATCTTCCAGGTAGACGTAGTCCCACGTCAAAAAATCTCGAATATAACACAAAAATTCTTTTCCAGCGTGACACAATCGAGTCATTACTGTACTTCAAAACTGCCATTCGTCACTATGAATGAAATTAATGTTCTCTAGGCTACACGTACAGATCGAACCCTGGAAAAAACATCGCATGGCACTGAAACATCGCGCGCGCACATTGATCCCTACTCACACAGACTCCGCCGGGAAAACATCCTTGAAAAATCCCCGATCCTGCAGCTTGATAATGTTTCCATCGGTGAAATTACGTTTTATCTGCGATACCGTTTGACTCCGGCACAAGTTCCACCACTTGAGGATCATTTTCACATCGAAATAACTCTTCGAGTCCAGAAGCACTACGATAACTCCACCACTACCAAACCCAGCTGTGAAATGTTTTGATTATTTAACTCTTCTTGACATCGATTTGTTTACAACGCACTCGCCCCTGCGGGAAAGTGAACGAAACGTGTCAAAGATTTTGGAGAGGCATCGGATTGCATTATCTTCTGTTTTGGTTCGTGGGCGTGTGGGCGAAACCCAATCCTCCCAAAAGTTTTCCCACTTTTCGGTGTTTGTTCCCAAAATTTGTCCCGATCCGATTTTTTTTACGTTCTTTTTTATGTGTTTGAGTTGTGAATAAGAGAATATTTTCCCACTCGAGCATTTGAGACCAGCGCACAAAATGTGGAAAATTTGCTACGTTAGCCGAAATCAGTATTTCCTGGTGGGGCTGTTGATCGGGTTCCTGTACAGTTGCTACATGCCCCAGGATCTGACGGAGATCATCACCGAATGCCCGGAGGCAACGGAACAAGCCAGTCGGCTTGCCGATGAAGCGAAGTATGGAAGCGAGTTTGAACCGCAGCTGAATCTGGAACAGAAGCCAATGACGGCAAAGAAACAGGTTAAAAATATCGTCCGACCCAGGTATTACTACACGGAGCTTGGGATTCGGGAGAAGCTGTTCGTGGGAGTGTTGACCACCCAGGAGAACATTGATTCTCTGGCGACGGCTATCAACAGGACCTCTGCGCACTTGGTTAATAAAATTAAGTTCTTCATTAACGCGGATAACGTGAAGGCGAATTTTAAGCTGAAGAACATTGTGGGATTCACGGATACTCGGGAAAACCTGCGACCGTTCCACGTGCTCAAATACATTGCCGATAACTATCTGGATGATTACGATTATTTCCTACTGGTGACCGATACTGGTTACATTAATGCGAGGCTGCTGAAGGAGCTTCTCTCTCACATCAGTATTAGTTTCGATGTTTATATGGGAACCGGCCGTGTTCCGGGTTTCCACGAAGAGGAAGAGGCTAAGCTGGATTCTCAGTTCTGTGATTTACACGCAGGGATTGTACTGAGCAGCAGTGTGATACGGAAGATACGAGCGAATCTTGATTGGTGCGTGCGCAACTCGGTCTCGAATCAGCACAATTTAAACATCGGTCGGTGCGTGAAATATTCCAGCAAAATCGACAAATGCCAAACGAGTTCGCAAGGTATCGCGGTTACAAGCTATAAACTAAACAGCTACAAAATCTACCGAGATCTTCATATGATTCAGAGGGAGGAAAGTTTCAACAAGGCTTCGATCGTTTACCCGATTACGACGGCGGATGATTTCTATCTTCTTCACGCGTACTTTGCCCGGGTTCATCTGGAGGAAATCAATCTGATGAAGAACAAAATCCAACAGGAAGCTTCCACCATATCCAATGGAACACTGCCGAACGACATTCTGGAGGTTCGATGGCCACTGGGCGTTCCGAAGCCCAATCCGCCGGAATCACGCCACGACATCGTGCCGTGGACTCACCTCAATCTCACGCACTCCTTCATGTGGAACTCGGAGGTGAACGTCCGTCGGTTATCCACCGTGGACGCCGAGGATATGCAGAATATTCTGAACAAAACGATTCTTGAAGCGGTTCGAGTCAATCCAGGTTTGGAGTATCGGAGCGTCCATTCGGCTTACCGTAAATTTGATGCCGTCCGGGGGATGGACTATCGGATGCATTTGAATTTTTACGATCGGAAGCGCCGTGAGCATCTGCTGAAGAGCTTCGAGGTGGTGAAGCCAATTGGTCTCATCGAAATTGTTCCCTCGCCGTACGTGACGGAGAGTACAAGGGTCGCGATTCTACTGCCCACGCTCGAACATCAAGTCCCGGAAGCGCTGCAGTTTGTGCAGAACTACGAGCGTGTTTGCATGGACAACCAGGATAACACATTTCTGATGTTGGTGAGTATTGCTTTCATAACGCTTGCATTCAAAAAATGGACAATTTCCGAATGGTGATGAAAAAAACAAAATAGGATTTAATGGGACAGATTTGACATAATTTTATTTACCATGTTACAATAATATTCGAATGTTTTGTGGGGCTGCCTTCCCGGCTGCCGTTGGCCGGAACTTTACTAGTTTTATTTATTAGTTCCTCCTCCGTTTTCGCCACGAAATTGTTGGAGTAGACCCTTATGTTGCCATTATATATAAAGATCCCCGAAATCGTTATCAAAGATCAACTGCTGGAACATCTAACGAAAATTGGAATTCTAGTAGATGTAGAATTATCGATTTGAAAAGGGCTTTTAAAACAATAGATCGACTTACCAATTTTGCTTTCCAACCGTAATATAACTGGACCTGTGCTGAATTGGTTGGAAAGTTACCTTTGCGACGAACACAAATCACTATTTACAGGCACAGTACTACATGGACTGAGAAGTCCCGGTCCCGGGTCTTCGAGATATGCTTCACTGTCACTCTGCAGACTGCCTATTGGACTCAGGAGTGTGGTAATGGATCCACGTTTCATCCATTGTCACAAAACGTCGAAAGAAGTTCACTTGATTACGCTTCAAAAACGCCAAACCCGCTGTCAAATCATCAACGCGCCGTAGTTTTGGTCGACAGTCAGCAAACGCGACCCTCATCGCGCGGATAACTTTTTCATGTCCAAAATGTTGTGCAAAATGTATCCTACTCGTTCTTTTGAAATGCCTACGGCCTCAGCTGACTTGCGTAACATCACTTTACGATCGTTCAAAACGAGTCGATGCACTTGTTTTACGATTTCTGGATTCGTGGCCTCTTTACGCCTTCCAGAGCGAGGTGCATGTGCACGGTCCATATTAAATTCACTGCACCACCGATAAACTGTTGTTCTCGAAGGAGCAGAAGTGGAATAACATTTCGTCAATAAGCTAGTGACAGATGACCCTTTCGAAATGGATCTTGTTCATTTTTAGTGGCGGCATCTGTTGAAAAATCCCGGGACTTTTCAGCTCATGAAGTAAATCTTCAACGGAACCAGTGAATCTAAGAGTGCCTCAAGGAAGTATTCTGGGGCCGCTGCTTTTCTTGCTTTATATCAATGATATCAAACAGGTGTTCAATGAAAGTGGCGTAATATTGTTTTTTTGCTGACGCCACAGTGATATTCATTCTTGTTGATACATTGCGAGATTGGTACGCGAAGATGAACCGTGAACTGGAAAACGGAAACGTTTTTGTAACTGTTCAGAAATCCGAATTAGTGTGAATTAGAAAAATCACAATTCATAAAATCGTCTCTAAGAAATATTAATCGATCATTCGCTTTTTTTTATTTCATTTATGATAACAATTATGTTTCTAAAAATAAGGATTCTACAATTGACTTTTAGTGGGATGGGATAAAAATATTTGAAATGAATAGTGGTGATGCTTAAGAATTTTCTTCCGATGGGATTCGAACTCCGGTTGTTTGGATAATGACAACGTTTATCTCACACGGCTATCTGGAATATAATTCTAAAGCAATTAAAACTCGTACTTAGAATGCGAGAAAGATACAATCGGATACGTCATTGCTGGTCATCTATCGTATTTTAGTGAAAATGTCTTGAAATTAATATAAAAAATTGTCAAGTAAGTTTTGTGTTTTGAGTAATCAAATGACATAAAGTAAAAAAAAAACGTTAAAATGTTACCAATTTAGAGCTTGATTTTGTTTCCAGCAAATCAAATCTTGCTCTTCTTAGGATGAAAATCACTTCGATGCGAAAGAGTTAATTTTGTTTTCCATTTATAATATAATACTGCGATCAAATACATTTTGGGCCCTATTATAGAAATCGAGTCAATAACAATTGTGCTGGTTAGCTCTATTTTATTTTTATGTAGCGAATTCGTTTTTGTTCGGTTTCAACTCTAGTGCCAAACTAACTGCTGTCAAAACATTTTTTCATTCACTCAGTTTCAACCTAGTTTCGCACTAAGATGTTTCACGGGTTCACCAATACAACTATACTGAACTGTCAAATTCCGAGTATTGTTTTGGAAAATCTAATAATAAAGACTATAATTATGGAAAACCTGCTGCTTTTGCTTTTGTATAATTGGAATCGTAATCCAATTCGAAGATTATTTGTGAAACATACAGGAAATGCATCGAAAAATGGTTAAGTGAGTTTCAGGACTACATGTGTTAGGTAATTAGGTAACAATATGAAGTAGACATTTTCATTCAAACTTCTATATTTTTATACTGCACTTGGCCCTTCTGATCTGATAGAGAAAAAATTACCTCCCAAGCATTAATATCACCACTAGACGTCGACGTTGCACATTTGTCATCGCAAATATAAACATATCAGACTATATAACGCACACCAACAAACTGCCGCATTCGTGAACCTGAAAACGTTTTTTTAGTACAGAGTCAGTGTGGCACTAACTCAGTTTTAAGAACGAATTCGCTATAAATAACATGTACAAGGTGTCGACTACCTGGAAAAACGTTGAAAATCAAGGAATATCAGGGAATTTATAAAATGTCAGGGGATATCAGGGAATTTCGTCACAAATCTGGACAAAATGCTATTCCGCCGATTATAATTTTGATAATAGCAGTAAAGGGTGTGTCACATCAAATTGCATCACGGAAAAAAAGCTGTAGAAATTTAATTTTTAGGAATTATATCTTCAGCTTTCGCTTATAATCAGATAAGAGTGTATAGATCACGTTGGCCATGCTTCACTGTCAATTTTTCGTAAATTTGGAAAAATGTCGTCGAACGAAAAAGAGCGTCGTGAATTAATCCTGTGCACTCATTTCGAGAATCCGGAGTTGTCACATCGGGACATCGGTAAGATGCTGGGAATCGTCCAATCCACGGTCAGCAGAGTACTAAAACGATACTTCGAGAACCTAACCATCGACCGGAAGGTGAAGAACGGCAAAAATGGATGCTCCGTCAGTGAAAAAGATCACAAGCGCGTAGTTAAGCAGTTTAGACGTGATCCGAGATGTTCGGTCCGGGATGTCGCCAATAAGCTGAATTTGTCAAGTTCATTCGTCCAGCGGACCAAGCAGCGGGAGGGCCTGCGTACATACAAGGTTCAGAAGGCTCCTAACCGCGACGAAAGGCAAAACATGGTGGGGAAGACGCGAGCCCGGAAGCTGTACACCGAAATGCTGACGAAGCCGCATTGCCTGGTAATGGACGACGAAACCTACGTCAAAGCGGACTTTCGTCAGCTGCCGGGCCTGTTGTTCTCCGCAAAGGACAAATTCAGCGTTCCGGAGGAGATTCGCAAGCAGAAACTATCCAAGTTTGCCAAAAAGTACATGGTGTGGCAAACGATCTGCTCTTGCGGAAAGCGGAGCGTCCCCTTCGTGATGACCGGCACGGTAAACGGGCAGGTTTAACTTAAGGAGTGCCTACAGAAGCGCTTACTACCACTATTGAAGCAGCACGAGGGCCCGACCATTTTCTGGCCGGATCTCGCTTCGTGCCACTATTCAAAGGACGTGTTGGAGTGGTACGAAGCCAACGGGGTCACCTTCGTGCCAAAGGAAATGAACCCGCCCAACGCGCCGGAGCTTCGCCCAATAGAGACATATTGGGCGATTATGAAGCAGGCCCTCCGGAAGAACCCAAAAGTTGTCAAATCGGAGGCGGACAAAAAGTTTTAAAAACTATAAGTACAGAACTAGCAGAAAATTTCATTGCTGGTATACATCTGGATTTTTTCTTTAAAAATACTGGAAAATCAGAGAATATCAGGGATTTTTTTCGAGCTTTGAGTCGACACCCTGATGTAGCATGATATTTGATACTTGCAAGACAAAATCAATCCAACCAATCAAACCAGGAAATTTTTTCAGATCGGTCGAACCTATATTTGATCCGATACAGGTGTTTTTTTTACATCCGTTTCTAGTGTGTATTTTTTCATCTGGTGCGCTGCGAGCGAAGTAAAGCTCATAAAAAGTGGTGCGCTATCGAGACAATCCGGCAGCAAGACACATCATCACACACGCTACACAGCGGCGGCAAGTAGAAGTTTATTTTCCTCTTTCTTCTTCCATCATTCTGTATAGCTTCTGTGCACGATTTACACCATTGTTTAAACTTTGTGTTTACCAAATCGGCAAGCGTTGGCATTAGGGGTGTCCATTTTGATACATCACCGTTGAACTATTATTGGAACTTTTTTCATTTTCAAATTACACATAATAACAAAAATTGAAATAAATAAAATTTTCAACAATAACTAATATAGAAATATAATTTCTTTTACTAATTTATATTTTCTAAATTATTATATTCTGTTCATATCGAACAGTTGTCTACTTCTTCGTTTTTATTAATATGGCAGAGGGCGGGGAGGATCCCCCATCCATGCCAAAGAATATATCAGATAATGAACCTCCTCCTGAAGAGCAGGAGGATGAAACAGAAGATGAGGAGGAAAATTTTGTTTACGAGATAGAAAGCTCTGAAGATGAAGAAAAAGACGAGAAGCAGGATTTTCGTCTAAAAGAATACCCTGATGGCGCCAAAGGCCCATTTATCGTATACTTTAGACGAAAACCCAAACCTCTTAACGTCATTCGCATCTCAAAAGAGTTGACACAGAAATTTTCCGAAGTTACCGAGATTACTCGGATGGGGCCAGACAAATTACGAGTTGTCGTCTCCAGCAGAATCCAAGCGAATGAAATAACGCGCTGTGATCTCTTTGCGATCGAGTATCGCGTATACGTACCCTGTTGCAACGTTGAAATAGACGGTGTAATAAACGAAAAGGGTTTGACTCGAAAAGAGATACTCGATGGTGTCGGTCGCTTCAAGAACTCTTCACTTAAAAGTGTGAAGATTCTTGCATGCGATCGACTGAAATCTGTGTCACTTAAAAATGACAAAAGAGTTCTCAATCGGACAAACTCTTTTCGTGTGACATTTGAGGGTTCCGCCCTTCCTAACTACGTTGCAATAGGTGCACTTCGTTAATGAAATGCAACAAATGTATGCAACTCGGTCACACGGCCGCCTATTGTTGCAACAAAAAACGTTGCGCAGATTGTGGAGAGAGCCATGATGAGAATCCTTGCCCGAAAGAGCGCAAGTGTCTTCATTGCGGCGGGACTCCTCATGATCTTACTCAATGCCCGGTGTACATACAACGAGGGGAAAAAATCAAGCGTTCCTTAAAAGAACGTTCCAAGCGGACTTATGCAGAAATGCTTAAGAGTCCCGTTCCAACGACTCAGGACAATCCCTACTCCATTCTGCAGAACGACGAGCCTGTTGCTGGCGCTCCCAATGCAGGAAGTTCCGGTACATCGCAGGGTGCCATCAGGAAAAGGAAAATTACTTCTTTTCCATCACTCCCCAGAAAGAAAACCGAAACTTCCCAAGTTGGAATGAAAACTCGAATCGAACGTGCTGAGAATAGACCGAAGCAAGTACCTCCTGGTTTAAGCGGTTCTTCTACGCACCAGGGGTCCTCAGCACTTCCCGGAGCAGCACCCAACACGTCTGCTCCTTTTTCGCGGTCGAGGCAACAGCCACAATCTGGCTTGCTTGCGCTTTCTGACCTGGTGGACAACATTTTAAATGCTTTACCCATTTTAAATGCTACGACCCTCTTAAAAGCATAGTATTATGTTTGCTTCCGATTGTGAGAACATTTTTGAAAGAAAAATGTGGTTTTTTGGCAGCGTTCATTTCCCTCGATGCCTGATTCAGTGCAAGAGGTCAAGGATTTGACCACTGTAATACAGTGGAATTGCAGAAGCATCATTCTTAAACTAGATCAGTTTAAATTTTTAGTTCACAGCTCTAACTGTGATGTATTTTCTCTCTGTGAAACATGGCTTTCTTCAGCCGATGAGCTGAATTTCCACGATTTCAACATTATTCGCCTCGATCGAAATGACTCGTTTGGTGGCGTACTATTGGGGATTAAAAAATGTCACTCCTTCTATAGAGTCACTCTCCCATCGATGACAGGCATTCAAGTTGTTGCTTGCCAGACACAAATCAATGGCAAAGACCTCTGCATTGCTTCGATATATATCCCTCCCAGAACTACGGTAGGCCGCCATCAGTTCTTTGATACTATCGAGGCAATGCCGGAGCCGCGGGTAATCTTAGGTGATTTTAACTCCCATGGAACAGCATGGGGATCACTCTACGATGACAACCGTGCCACTTTGATTTATGATCTGTGCGACAACTTCAAATTGACAGTTTTGAATACTGGGGAAGCAACCAGAATAGCCAACCCTCCTGCACGGGCAAGCATGCTAGACATATCTCTATGCTCTTCTTCGTTATCCCTGGATTGCATGTGGAAGATCCCCACGGTAGTGATCACCTACCAATAATTTTATCGATCGCTAATGAATTAAGCTCTCGTGAGTCAGTCAATATTTCGTATGACCTCACGAAGAATATTGACTGGAGAACATTTGCGGAAATAATATCTGAAGCAATTGTTTCAATGCATGAACTTCCTCCACTCGAAGAGTATAACTTTATATCGAGTTTGATTTACGAAAGCGCACTTCAAGCTCAAAAGAAACGTATACCGGCTACCACTTTCCGACGTCGTCCTCCATTACTTTGGTGGGACAAGGAATGTTCAAAGGTCTAGGTCTTGAAAAATCATCCGCTTTCAAAAAATTCAGGAAAACTGGATTAGTGGAATGGTTTCTAAAGTACCAAGCTCTAGAAGCCAAACTAAAAGGTTTGATTAAAGCAAAAAAGCGTGGATATTGGCGGAAGTTCGTCAATGGTTTGTCAAGGGAGACCGCTATGAGCACTCTTTGGAATACGGCTAGGAGAATGCGTGGCTGGAACAAATGAAAAATGAAAGTGAGGAATACTCTGACTGTTGGATTTTCAAATTTGCAAGAAAGGTTTGTCCCGATTCCGTTCCTGCACAAAGCGTCGTACGCGACATTCCGCTCCAATGCGACTATGAGAATTTTTCGATGGTGGAATTCTCAATTGCCCTCCTCTCATGTAACAATTCAGCTCCGGGGTCGGACAAGATTAAATTCAACTTGTTGAAGAATCTTCCCGACTTGGCAAAACAGCGTTTGCTGAACTTGTTCAACAAGTTTCTGGAGCTGAATATTGTCCCGCATGACTGGAGACAAGTGAGAGTGATAGCCATACGGAAACCCAACAAGCCGGCTTGCGATCACAACTCGTATAGGCCGATTGCAATGTTATCCTGTATTCGTAAATTGTTAGAGAAAATGATTCTACTTCGTTTGGACAAGTGGGTTGAAGCGAACAATTTGCTGTCAAATACGCAGTTTGGCTTCCGCCGAGGTAGAGGGACAAATGATTGTCTCGCGCTGCTATCTTCTGAAATCCAAATCGCATTTGCTCGCAAAGAACAAATGGCTTCCGTTTTTCTCGATATCAAAGGGGCATTTGATTCAGTTTCCATGGAAATTCTCTCAGAGAAGCTTCATAATCGTGGACTTTCACCAATTCTTAACAATTTCCTGTACAATTTACTGTCAGAAAAGCACATGATTTTCTCTCATGGCAGCTCGAAATCTTCTCGTTACAGTTTTATGGGCCTACCACAAGGCTCCTGCCTAAGCCCCCTCTTGTACAGTTTTTACGTCAATGATATGGATGATTGTCTAACTAGAGACTGCACGCTGAGACAACTTGCAGACGATGGAGTTATTTCCATCACGGGTACTAATCCCGTCGTTCTGCAAAAGTCGTTGCAAGATACCCTGAACAATCTGTTCACGTGGGCCCTCAAGCTGGGTATCGAATTCTCTACGGAGAAAACTGAAATGGTCGTTTTTTCTAGGAAGCACGAACCCGCCCAATTCCAGCTTCACCTATCCGGCAAAACGATCCAACACTCTATGTTTTTCAAATACCTGGGTGTATATTTTGATTCTAAATGTACCTGGGGGAGACACATTGCGTATTTGAAACAGAAATGCCAGCAAAGAATCAATTTTCTCCAAACAATTACCGGAACATGGTGGGGCGCCCATCCAGGAGACCTCATTCAGTTGTACAAAACAACGATATTATCAGTGTTAGAATATGGCAGTTTTTGCTTCCGATCAGCTGCCAGGATTCATATTCTCAAGCTGGAGAGAATACAATATCGTTGCTTGCGTATAGCCATGGGGTGTTTGCATTCGACACATACGATGAGTCTCGAAGTTTTGGCAGGAGTACCCCCGCTTACTCTTCGGTTCACAGAATTATCCTACAGATTTCTCATCCGTTGCAAGATCATAAATCCATTGGTAATTGATAACTTCGAAAATCTACTCCAACTGACTCCTCAGTCAAGTTTTATGTCTTTATACCATGAGTACCTTACCCACGACGTGCACCCTTCACCAGGCATCTCCAATCAAGTTTGCTTCTCATACTTCTGCAATTCCTCTGTCATTTTTTATCTGTCCATGCGACAAAAAATCCATGGAATCCCAGATCACCTACGCTCCGATTCTATTCCGCCGATATTTTCGGCAGAATATGGGAAAGTTAGATCTGATAAAATGTTCTTTACTGACGGTTCATTCATAAACGGGTCCACTGGCTTTGGCATCTGCAATGAAAATTCCAGTGCCTCAAAGATCCTTGTTCCGTGTATGTCGCTGAACTGGATGCGATATATTACGCATTAGGGATCATTGAAACATTGCCCATCGACCACTATTTTATTTTTTCAGACAGTCTCAGCTCAATAGAGGCAATCCGCTCAATGAAGGTTGATAAACGCTCATCTTATTTCCTAACTAGAATAAGACAATTATTGAGTGTTTTGATTATTCAAGATTACCTTAGCATGGGTTCCCTCTCATTGCTCGATTCCGGGGAATGAGAAAGCGGACTCGCTAGCTAAGGTGGGCGCTTTAGAAGGCACACTTTTTGAAAGGCAAATTGCTTATAATGAATTTTTCCACATTCCTCGTCAGTATACGCTCGTAAGTTGGCAGCGCATGTGGAGTGAAGATGAGTTCGGTCGTTGGTTACACACGATTATCCCTAAGGTCTCGACGAGTGCATGGTTCAAGGGATTGAATGTAGGTCGTGATTTCATTCGCGTGATATCTCGGCTTATGTCCAATCACTACAACCTAAACGCGCATCTCTATCGCATTGGGCTCGCAGCAAACAATCTTTGTGATTGTGGCGATGGCTACCACGACATCAAGCATGTTGTCTGGTCGTGTATCCGGTTCCATGCTGCTCGCTCTCAGCTCTCTAGAGCACTGAGAGCACAAGGCAGACAATCGGATATCCCTGTCCGGGATATCTTAGGTAGCCGGGATCCTGATCTTCTGCTTCATCTATACCTGTTCCTCAGAAACGCCGATGTCAACGTTTAATGATGTTTCCTTCGTTGTGTCCCCGTTTCATATCCCTCCTATCCGAACGATAAACTTTTACTTAGTCGCGGCAATACATACACACACTCTTTACAGATGCACGGGCCGAAGGTTGTGCAGTCCACTGATGATTCAACAAGAGCCAAAGGTTGTACCGCTCATGACAACTCTACACGAGCTGATGATTGCGCCGGCTAGTGACCATTCTATCCTGGATTCCTCGAGTCGAGAAAGACGCTCCACGCTAGGTATGGGGTACAGACTAGGGGGGCGTTGCTGATTAATGGTCAGCTGCATCCCAATAGGAAGTATCCCGTGTCGGGCACACGTACAGAGCATCGAAGACTGCGACATACCAATTATGAGAACACTTGTAATACTAACCTCGAGTCAACCGCGAGTAATCGGTTACATATTACTAACATAGTCTAAGCAAACATTGTCAAAATATTGAACTCCCGGCCCCGTTAGGCTGACGCCATATGAGCCTTAATAAAATATATATTTTGGATAAAAAAAAAAAACCAGGAAATTAAAATTTTAACTTTCTATAAAAGGTCGTTGAATCGTATGCGGGGCCTTTTTTTACCGTTCGGTTTTGACCGATGAAGACCAGCTGCTGGAAGTGGAAATAATGTAATTTGTGAAATACTGAGTAGTGAATTATCTGAAAATAAATGGAGAAACAAAATAGTTATAGTTACCTGCAATGAAATACAAATAGAATAAAAATGTGTATCCTTACCTGAATCAAAGAACTCTTATCTGTCGCGTCGCCGTTCCGGAGAGTGTTACCTGGAAGAAAACTTACCACGGGTACTCCTTTTTTTTCCTGAAAATTGCTGCCCAGTAATCCTGCTCTTCTTTGCTATCGACGAAACCATTTCAGGGCGATCAAACCATTCTTCTAAATATTATCTCTAAAATTTCATAGCATTATAAAATAATATCCGAAGTCGCTTACTTATAGACTTATATAAAATAACAGCGTAATTCTACGTCAACAATGCCGTCAACAATCGGATACAACCTCCTATGATTTTTTGAGTTGTTTGGTTTACATGTTGCATATCTTCAGGAAATTATTCTGTTTTGGTTTGCGTTCCTGATATTTCCCTTTGAAAAACGCTTCAGAAACGCTTAAGTATATGCAATTAGCAACTCATGAAGATCGAGCTCTGAAAGAGATTATCTCGATTTGCACAAAAAGAAATTTTGCTCGGTGTGCTAGTCATTGTGGGCCCTTTTGTTTTGTACTTTTTTTAGATCAAGAGCGCTCAACGTAAGATTACGCCTTTCGGAAACTTATCAGGGGTACAATGGATCTTAGGGTGGGTTTAGACTAGTGATATATACATGTGAAGAAATATGATGAGATTTATAGAAATCGCATCAACCGTTTACACTAGCGTGAACTTCTATAATGAATATATTCATATTTTCGGTGAATTTATTCACCTGAAGTAGAACTGCATCCAACTTTAGTGATTTCTCACCAGTGAGAAAGCGTTTACATATGCTGAATTCATTCAAGTTATATATACCTCGAATAAGTGTATCATATTTATTCTCACCCGTTTACACATATTTTCAGGTGAATAAATCCATCTAGAGCTATAGATCTTCCTAGTGTAAACCCGCCATTAAGAAAAATAATTCATTCCCGCTGGACGCTCGCCGGCGAACGATGTTTACTTAACCCTCCTGTACTCGCGTGCAAAATCATA
This sequence comes from Toxorhynchites rutilus septentrionalis, assembly GCF_029784135.1. NCBI lineage: Eukaryota > Metazoa > Arthropoda > Insecta > Diptera > Culicidae > Toxorhynchites > Toxorhynchites rutilus. The sequence continues at coordinate 169,097,620 of NC_073744.1, forward strand.
ACACGTATACTCGCGCACGGTGTCACAGACCGAAAATTGAACTTCTCTGTAATGCTGCCATTGTGTATTTTTCAGGCTTTATTGGCATTTATTTGAAGAAGATGGCATGACTGAATAAAAAACTCAGAAAAATATGTTTTCTTCGTCTTTATTATGTTTAAAACAGCCATCTAATTCAGTCTCCTCAAAATAGAGTAATTTTTGATACTCCAACACAAATAACGAAATTCGAATTGTTCAGTGTTATTAATTAAAAGTAAGCACCTGAACATAATTCATGGAAGTATAAAGAGCTATAAAATAACATAAAAACGTATTAGTTGATTGTGGTTTCATTGGAGTAATAGATAATTCTAGATAATTACCATACGATAAAGGTTCTGGAATATAAATATTTCTAATATTCTTTGTCTCTGTTTTCTTGGTAAACTAAGAATGAATACCTTTTTTAGATGGGGCATAAAAAGATGATATAAAAGGAATTCTAGTAACTTCCTTTTGCTTTTTCTTGTTTTGACGTAGGACTACGTCTTTCATTTCTATACCGGGGTGTAAAATCAAAGTTTCGAAAACGAAAGCGTTACGCCGGAGACCGAGATTTTGAGCGTTATTAGCTCCTAAACAACTGAACGAAATGGTATGATTAACACTTCATTCGAAAGATAAAATGTCTACGCGTTCTATACTTGTTACTTTTTGATCCAAAAACTTGTTTCAATAGTCTTAAAATTGCTTTCAAAACAGGCTATTGAAATCACCAATCGGTATATAAGCGAGCGCCGCTCGGAAATCCACTCAGTTCTAATTGAACAGCGATTGGAGCATGTTATCGCTGTTGTGGTGAAGCTCTTCGTTTATCATGAAAGCGCGGATGAACGGTGTCACCAAGAGCCTGTTTGTGCACCTTAGGCCAGACATGAATCCATCAAGAGGAGAGTGATGCCACAAACGATTCCCCGGGAAGATCTCGAAGCAGCCGTTACACACACACACATACACGCGCGGAATTCTTTCCGTTTGGATGCCATTCAGTATCGTGAAAGATCTGGAAAATTATCTGCCAGTTCCTCTGGGAATTTAAAAATACATTCATGTGAAAGAGTTTTTTTTTTAACCATGTAATACTGTGACCAAATATGTTTCAATCAAGTGCTATTAACAGATGGTTATCGAGTTAGCATAAACCACTGGTGGGCTTCCAGTATGGAGGAAAATGTAGAAATATCTGATCGTTACTGAAAATAATCTGCCAGTTCCTCTAGGAATATAAAAATACATTCATGTGAAAGAGTTTATTTGAATGTTTTCTATCCATGTAACACTGTGACCAAATACATTTGGTTTTGTGATTTTTCAAACAATCGCAATTAACAGGATAGCTTCAGAAGAGTATTCTTCCCTATCAGTAGGATATTTCCGTATCCAATATTGTATGCGCCCGCAATCGATTATTGCTCAGTCGCCGAAAGTTCCGAGCTCAGAGAGTTCATTCCCCTCTAGTTTGCCTTCCAAATTGCCATCGTAAAGCACGCCTTCTCTCGATTCAATCACGCACAAAAAGCATACTTAAGCGATATTCTGGTGGTGAGACGCATTCATTTCTTTGTGTGGACACCGACTGGACAACATCGTTGCTGGGCGAGCTGGACGGCAAGGGATCGAGTGCCTTTCTCAAGGCAAGAGGGTGGAGGTGGTAGCGCTGGAGTAGATTAGAGTTTTCAAAGGGCCTTTCTCAAGGCTAGAGGCGAATGAACTGCAAAAGCACGATGGGTAGTCTCTATAATACAATACCTTACGTTACCTGAGACGCGTTCATTTTTCGTGAGGACATCGACAAGACAACATCGTTGCTGAGGATGCTGGACGGCGAAGGATCGAGATCTGCCCTGAAACGCAAGCAGTTTGTTTGAAACTGTGAGGGAGCACAGAGAAGCCGATCCTTCAGGAGAAGAGAAGGTGACCATCGAAGCAGCCGCTACACACACACACATACACGCACGGAATTCTTTCCGTTTGGATGCCATTCAGTATCGAGAAAGATCCGAAAAATAATCTGCCAGTTCCTCTGGGAATTTAAAATTACATTCATGTGAAAGAGTTTATTTGAATGTTTTCTATCCATGTAACACTGTGATCAAATACATTTGGTTTTGTGATTTTTCAATCAATCGCAATTAACAGGATAGCTTCTGAAGATTATTCTTCCCCATCAGTAGGATATTTTCGTATCCAATATTGGATGCATAAAACCTTGTACCTCCAACGTAACGCTCTCGATTTCGAAGTCCCCCAAATATTCATTTATTCATTCATTCAGAATGGATTCAGATTCAACTTCAAACAAAGGATCACTGAATCAACGATAGTCCTACGTCACCATTGCGGTTATACCATAGATATAACCCACTTTCTGTTTTTATGTCGATATTATCTATTATAAAAAAATATCCCCGAAACAAACTGTTGAAAATTACCATAAGCTACCGATTAGTTTATAGTTTACTGTTTACAATTCTTCCACAAGTGAAATTCTTTCACAAGTGTGTATATGTATGACCATTATATTTAGAGAATAACTATACGAAAGTTAAACATTTATATTTTGCTTTTGAACGTATGAATCTAACGACGAATATATCGACGAATAGTTAATATATGGAACCGTTCAATTCAGTTACAAAAAGAAACTGGAATCAAATAAGAATAGTCCTCTAATAATCTTATCCATTATATTCAATAAATATTCCACGCCATTAACATTAATTCATACATTTCATTCAATAATATTCTAGTATATGAAAAAAGGCACTTGTCCAAAAAAGTTACTCCTATACTCGCGTCGGTGTGTCAGACCGGAAGTGTTAAAAAAGTGGCACACATCCCCTTTGTACCAACACGTGCGATACGCCAAACGACGATGAACGACGAATAACGAAGCTAGAGAGAATCGCAAAGTCGTAGTGTTGATATTTTCTGAGACATGAACGAATTATTGATTTCTCGGTCTGACAGACCAATGCGCGAGTATAGGAGTGTTAACAAATCCTCAAACGGGAAGTAGGTTTTGTGAGGAAGGGAGAGCGAGTGCAACATTTATGTAGACTGATTGGAGAAGAACTTTCACCAATCTTTCAATATATTTATTCATCCATATGTTGAGAGTTGATGCAAATGCAAGTTCGAACAAATGATCACTAAACCAACGGTAGTCCTACATCAACCTTGCTGTTATACCACAGATATAATTCTCGTCAAGTTTTCAACTCAAGCATTATTGCAAAAAAATTGTTTCCGTTTAAAAAATGCTATGCTTTCCACAGATCTTTTTCTACCGGATGGATACGCCCAGCAAGGGCGATGATGATGTCTTCCTGCCGCTCAAAAATATTGCCCTGAGTCTCACCGACAAGCACAAACAAGACGGATCCCGTGTCGCGTGGGTTTCGATACGGCTTCCGCCAGAACTGAGCCAACCTTTCAATCTGAATCACCTCTACTCGACCTCGCTATACGGACCAAACCAACTGCTCAGCTTTGCGGCAACCGATCTTGCGCTGCGTAAGATCGGACTCGACAGTTTGGTCATGATTTGCTCCAGTTCGGCCACGTTCCGATCGGACTTTCTCAATCGCGTTCGGATGAACACGATCGCAGGCTTTCAGGTGTTTAGTCCCATCGGATTCACCATGTATCCCTGTCGGTGGACAAAACTGTGCAAGGAATGCGATGGATGCGATGTTGGCCAGAGCAGTGGCTACTTCGATCGGGCGAATTATGACGTGCTTTCGTTCTACAGCCGGGATTACGTGGAGTCCCGGAAGAGCCTGGAGCAACTGTTGCCGATCGTGAGAAGCGACCGGGATATCGTTAATCTGGTCAACTACACACAGGACAGTATCTCCAACGTTGCGGAACTGTTCGTTCGGGCCAACAACAAAATTCACGTGCTGCGAGGAATCGAACCGAATCTGAGACTTGGACGCGCAATGGAGAACTTCCTCGCAGGGGATCCAGACGGAGAGAAACTGGTTACGCTACAGTGCGAGGAAGCGGATCCGGAGCGATGCGTTCGGATTGCCTCGAAGAAGCAAATTGGCGATGTTTTCGTGCAATACGGAAACGATCAGGTGAACCAAGCGAAGAAGTAGAACTTAGAGCGTTTCCTATAGACTATTCAAATATATTTTTATATATCTCGCCAAATCATTAATTCTCAATATACTACGACGATACTAAACTAGCATTTAAGACATATCCTATTTTGATCAATTTTTACCAAAAGCGTATTGTACGGGAATCAATAAAGTGTCTTTTTACGAATGAGATACATTGCTTATATTTTTCCGTACCTATTTATTACATCGCTAAAATAATACGAAAACAAAAAGTACAATCAAAACATCCCTCAAAATGAGAGAAAAATCAACAAAAAGGATAAAAAAAATCCAGCAGAAGACAGAAAAAAAAGAAAATCATTTGTGGTTACTCCGACTCTGTTGCTGCCGCTGCTGGCGGAGTTCTTTTCGCGTCTCCCTGATCAACTGTTTGGTGGTATTCTCGTCGGCATCGTCCCATCCAGCTCGTGACTCAACCTCGTTCCAATCAGCCAGACCATCCACCACCGGGATGTCGATTGTAGCCGTTAGCCGACTGAACCGTGCCGGATCGTCGGGCCGCTCTTCGGCGATGCAAATCTTCTGTTGGGTAATTATTTTTGGTGCCATGTCCTGGAAAAAATCCATCTGTTCCTCGGGTGGTGGTTCTTTCCCGGGAGGTGGGGCGACCAGCTGTTCCCGATAACGCTCTATGTGTTCCTCCACCGTGGCCGGTGTGTCGTCCCACGAGTTCCAGTCTTTCTCCACGACATTCTAAAACACTCAAGATGATAGTAACGTTTTCGAATGTTTCGGCACGTTTGAACCCACCTTATACTTCCCAGATCCACCGTGCACATTCCGAACGACGTTAACCGAGTTGAGCACATCACAATCATTGCTGGAAACTCTCCGCCGACGTGAAAAACAGCACAGGATTTTCCGGAGGAGTGCCGCAAGGGCTACTAAGAGGTGCCTGATTCTTGTCATCACCAGATTTGTGAGCATAGTAAAATACCTTTTGCGCTATCGTTTTCGTCACGGTCAGAAGTCAATCCATCTGGAATGTAACTGCATCCGAGAGGAATTGAAATAGGTCAGCTTGAGGTACTATTTTTGCAGGTCGTTTCCAATAGTCCTGTGACTACACAGTGTTTACATCTTGATTCTAAACTGTCAAGTAAATAAAAAATCAATTTTATGAACCGCTAAAATTAGTTGAACCGGTTGAAGAATGTAACGTAGGTGAAGGGGCTATCGGATTAATAAAATACATAATCAAACTTCCACACTGGAGAATAAGTTTAGTGAAGGCAGCTACCAAATCTTTAGTAGTCAAAATATTGGTAAATATACAAATTTTTTGTACATATCACCAAAATATTGTAAAATCAATGTCAGATGCAATGAACATCCCTACACATTTTACTTCATACCATTAGTATCCTTGTTTTTGTCATACCTAGCATCTGTGAAGTGCGCACTTTTCAATCGCCATTTCCTTTCCGGAAACTGAGGTAAGCATTTTGCTCTCGTTTTAAGTTTACCTGTAAATAATCTCTTTTCTGTTTTTGTTTTAGCTTCTTATCCTACAAAAATCAGCCGAAGTGGCAACGACAAGGAATAATGGTACAATAAAAGGCATTACCAAATCGGTGAATATATTTCAAAATATATTATTGCAAATATAACAATTATTTTCCCCATAGATGTTGTAATTCCAATCAGTGCTGTGGAGAAATTTAACATTGCTTTCAAGGCAGGCCAGGAGATCATGGTTTGAAAATCACTGAAAGAAATTTACGTGGTTGCGAAAGGTGAAATGGTGTATGTCGCTACAGGCGGAAAAAGAGCAAGTTGTTCTTCTACAGCAACGAAAGCGTCTCCTGTCCTGTTGCTGCTCTACAAGCGGGTGGTGATTGTTCGGAACGAAATCCACATACTAAACCATCCGATGCAAATGATGAGGATAAATTTAATTGTAGTATAGTGCCACTTGATCAGGATAGAGAGTGGAATTTGATGAGTGTAGATGATTATTCCGAAAAGAGGGTATTAATTGAATGTGATTTGAAGTGGAGGAAGGCGGAATTAGGGATCGTATGATAAGATGTTGAAACACTGTTTTTATCGCATGTTTTGCTTTGTTCTAATAGGTTGTTGTAGAACCCAGTTGAAGAAATTCCCAATGTTTCAATCAGTTTATTCGTTGGATCCGCAACAAGAGGATTCAAGTCTATCTAACTCATGCAAATCAACGAGAGAATGTTAATGTTTATTGTTTTTGTTTACTGTATGTAGAATAAATTATAAGTAATATGTACTAATTATATAAAATAATACCATATACGAGGGTCACTATTTATATTTCGGGAATTGGCAACACTGATGTCATGTGAGTCCATATGACGGTTCCATCTTAAAGTTTGACATTTTTGACGATATACGTACTCAGAACATTTTGTCATACGGACGCTACTTGTTTATTTTATATTTAGTTGAAAGTTTGGTCTCGGCAAAAAAATGGAACTGAATCGTGAACATTTTCGTGCGATGATTTTTTACGACTTTCGACGTGGATTATCACAACAAGAGTGCGTCAATCAACTTAATTTGACTTTTGGCGATGAAGCACCATCAAAAACCACTGTGTATCGCTGGTATAGTGAATTCAATCGTGGTCGTAGTTCGCTGTCCGACGAGTTTCGTGAAGGTCGTCCAAAATCGACTGTAGTGCCAGAAAACATCGATGCTGTGCACGAAATGATTAAGCAAGATCGTCATGTAACCTATTGTGAGATTGAGGCATCCCTAAGCATTAGTTCCACCAGCATATATGCGATTTTACATGAACACTTAGTTGTGTGAAAATTATGTTCACGTTGGATCAAACATAATTTGACAATCGCTCAAAAAAAAGGCTCGTGTCGATTGGAATAAATGCTTTGAAAATTGGTTTAAGCGCATGCAAAAGTGTATCGATCATCGTGGCGAGTACTTTGAAAAATAATAAAAATATATTCGCAGCTTAACTATTTGTTTTTGTTCCTATTCCCGAAATATAAATAGTGACCCTCGTATAATAAAATATAATAGAAAAAAAATAAAAATATCCATATCCCTGATGTGTCCCAAACCAAATTTTTTACTGATATTGTAACAACGGAGGGTCAAAAAATCTGGCATTATTGAACCGATTAATCGGATTTGTTGAGTCAATATTGATCCAACAAACCGTAGTTCAGTGAGACATTTGCGCCTACTATTTTTTCTTGTAGAATATACCAATGATTAGTAGGGTAGAAAATGACTAGAGAATTGGTAACATGTACTAAAAAATTGGTTATATTTACTAAATATTCCTCTCAGTGCATCTATTAGCTGTAGGTCACGTTTTTATGAACTAAAGTTAACGTTAATAACTATATTCACTGTGAACGAATTCTCATGATACCAATCGGAAAGATGTTTGCATTAGTTGGTAGGAAATATTCCTACGCGTTTATCACTACTAATAAAATGTTATGTTTCATAAGATGAACAATTGAATAACTGTAGAATGTTAAGCGTTATCTAAATGCCCTAACTGCCAAGTTTTGATTGGTCCGACTTACGGTTTACCCAACACAGACTTTAAAATCGATGTACCTGTGGAAATCCGCTTTGTAAATATACATGCAAGTCGGGGGTATTTTTTGGTGTTGAGTACTTTTGTACTCGCTTGACGTTGTGCATTTGGAATTTTTCGCAATTATGCGGCATCCTGTATTATTTTTATAATTTCGTTTTATTCCCGTTATGATAATATTGCGAATAAACGTTCGGTATTAACACTGACAAATATTGGAACTCCTCAATAACGAAGAAATTAAAACACCAACGTTAATTGAACGCAAAAATTGCCAGCTATAAGATGTGCATGACTCGACATGCTGAGTAGAATCGAAAAAAAATGATTCAACCCAAGTTGCCATTTGCCTAGTGTGTATGCTCGAAACAACCCCAAGAAATTGAATTATCGCAAGTTATGCAGTATATTTTTTTATAGATAAGGGGCCCAGCAGGGCCAAGCTTTATAAACGCGTTTCTCTAAAAACAACATACGTGCGAGTGTCAGCATATTTAGGCAGTCACCTGGACTCCAAATAAATTTAGAGATCAGTGACGCAAGTATATTGCAATTCAGAGAATTCAAAATTTAAATGCCATAAAATTGTAATTTTGTTACAGAATGGCAAAACGATAAATTTAAGAATTTAAGAATAAAAATGATGAAGGTTGAGAAGATGCAAAGTTTGTTCTGGAATGTTAGTAACATTTTTCAAATATCGCATAGTAATCGTTTGAATAATATTCGTTCTGTACAGTCATTAATCGATTAATCAAACGGTTACCAAACACCAGGGTACGTTTATGACAAGGTAGTCTGGACTGACTAGTGCATCAGTAACAGTGAGGCAGTGACGTGTTAGCTTTGCAAGTATCATGGAGCGGTATAATAAATTTGTTTAAATAAGTTTTTTTTTCTATTTTTTCTATTTAGCTTAATGTATATATTCATCCATTGTAGCATAAAGATAAACTATTTAGATATACTTTCTAATCAAAACATAGGAAAATTTGTGGATTTTAGCTTCCTGAAGCATTCTGTAGCTCTCCCATACCTCTTGCCGCAGTGCTTGAATCAAGCTATCAGAGCCGGCCGCATCGCTAGGATTCTCATTAGAGATGTTGATGGTGCAGCTCCCGATTTCCTTTGAATATCCCTCTCGGGATAGTCATGTTTCCTGCCATTTGAAAACTGAACCGATTTCGCGGATGTTACGGATGTTTTTAATGGATTCATCTCGCTTTATGTCAATCAAGACTTTTCGGCGAGCCTTCCGGATTTGATATCCCAAGGCATGAGAATCGTTGGCCTTTCTGACAGTAGGAACAGCTAAAGACAAACTATTTTGTGTTCTAATTGTATGATCTTGATTTGTTTAAATTTACCTGTTCGTATCAGCTTTCGACGATATTGTACATCCAAGCATGAAACAATCTAGACTGAAGCAAAGCGAGCAAATGTACATGTTTTTAGTATTGCTGTTAAGGCCCTGTCCGAAAAATCGCAACCATTTCTTCCGAATGGTCATATTCCTTGGGAATCGTTGAAATGATAATTTGTGGGATATGTTTCCATAATTCGAGTTGGACTCGAGCCCGGGCATCAATGACCCAACGCCTACGCATCCGGGTGCCACACTCCAAGCCATAGAGTTGTCGGGAAATGGAAATATTTTATATATATTCCTTCGCAGTCGAGCCGCCGTAAAAATACCAGTTTCAAAAAGCAGCACAGAAACAACACATCCTGGGTACTAGTTCCGTTATTTTAACTTTAATGGTTTACTAACTCCTCTATCTCATGTATTATTAACGTATTTTCAAAAAAAAAGTAGCAAAACACGTTATATTCGCTACAAAGGAAAAAACACTTGTTATGAATTGCTTTATAATCGCTGCTTTCCGTCAAAGCTAAGATGTCATAGTTGAGAGTATATAAGTGAATCGTGTCGTACACATTTCGAGTCCAGGTTATCTTTTCATAAACGTACCCTGACCAAACACCGCCAATTGGTGCACAAAAAATCAAGCGAAAGGTTGTCGTCAAATCACTTTTATCAGTTTATCACAAATGAAAGTTATGTAATAGCTAATTTTCGTTCAAAGCGCCTTTAAAAATGTCATATTTAACTTATACAAAAAACAGCTTGTTTGTCGTAAGTGAATAGAGTTGAGCACAGTACCCACAGAAAGGACTCAAAGAAACAGAGACCAAAATTTTTAAAATGATCACAAAATATCTTTTACAAAAATACTTTCATTCTAATTAGAAAAAATGTTTCAATCTCCCAAAAAAAAAGCATGGACCATGCCCTCGGTTTTCTCGGTTCATTTTATTTTTCCTTCAGGCATAACCATAGTAACGCGCCGAATCCCTTTTCCCGCGCGAGCTGTCACTTGGAGCCGATCGGTAAACTGCCATTTTGAAAGTCACCGGCATTTGAATTTTCCGATCGCTTCGTTTGTGAAAAACAGTTTTGCACTGTCTTTTCTCTCCGAATTGTTATTGAATAGTGTTAATTGATGAATTAAATATTTTGTTGCCGTTGATTCTCGTTGTGTTGTGTTTCGTTTTTATGTGCGAGAGTTAGCTGTTGAAACTTGTTTTCACCGGACAATGTCTAATCCCGCGGCCGATTCGGTGCGGGTAGCGGTTCGCATTCGACCGTTGAACAAACGCGAGCTGGAGCGAGGGTGCCGTATCGTGGTGGAACAGCCAAGTGCCAACGAGCCACAGGTGGTGATTGGAAATGGCATCAGCGGCAAGCCGGAAGCGTTCACATTCAACTATGTTTTCCCGCCAGAGGAGAGCCAGGAGCGGCTGTATGAGAGTGCGGTGCGGCCTCTTTTGAAGAAGTTGTACTCCGGCTACAATGTGACTATTCTGGCCTACGGTCAGACCGGTTCTGGCAAGACATTCACGATGGGAACCAATTATGACGGACAGGAAGACGAAACGGTGGGAGTTATTCCGAGGGCGATAAACGATATTTTCGAGCAGATTGAATCGTTGACCGACGCAGATACCACCGTTAGCTGCTCGTTTATGGAGCTGTACCAGGAGAATTTGTACGATTTGCTTTCGACGAAAGCAAACAAAGAGGACCGGGTGGTTGACATTCGCGAGTCGAACAATCAGATTGTGATTCCGGGTCTGACGGAAATTCCGATCGGTTCAGCTGACGAGACGTTCGAAGCGTTGATGCGGGGCTCGCAGGAACGAGCCGTCGCCTCGACCGCGATGAATGCCGTTTCGAGTCGTAGCCATGCGATCTTCACGCTCAACTTGACGAACCGTTCGCGGGGCGCGAAGCCAACGGTAACGAACAGCAAGTTTCATCTGGTTGATTTGGCCGGATCGGAACGGCCCAAGAAGACGCAAGCCACCGGGGAGAGGTTTAAGGAGGGCGTTAAAATTAATCAAGGTTTGTTGGTGCTTGGGAATGTAATTTCGGCCCTTGGATCGGCCGGTGGTCCTCTGGGGCACGTGCCGTATCGGGAATCGAAGCTAACGCGTTTGCTGCAGGATTCGCTGGGTGGAAACTCGCTGACGCTTATGGTGGCTTGTGTTTCCCCCGCGGATTACAACTGCGAGGAGACGATTAATACGTTAAGGTACGCGAACAGAGCGAAGAATATAAGAAACAAAGCCGTGGTCAATCAGGACCCGAATCAGGCGGAAATTCGGCGCCTGAATGCAATCATCCAGGAGTTGCGGGTGGAACTGGTGGCCTATAGTGCCGGGAGAAAGGACGGCAGTCCGGATGGAGGTGAGTTTCAAATGTTATTATTGTTATTTCCAATGATTCGTGTACGGTAGAAGATTTAAAGGGGGTTTCCAACTGTTTATAGCAAACTTTGGTTTCATATGCTGTTAGCTTTAAGGTAAAGGTGGAAGGAAGCCACAAATGGCGCTCATTTCTTTGATCTCTCTTCCTCACCTCTCGCCAGAAAATCAATTATTTTGCGAAACAGTGAAGAAAATGATCATTTTCGCACACTTCCCATCAAGTAATACAGGGTGTCGACTAGAGATGTCTAAATTTTTCGGTTATTCGATTAATCGTGGGGCCATTTTTGAATATTCTATTCATTCGAATAATTGTCTTTCAGTATTCGATTAATCAAGCGAATGTAATAATAATGAGCAGACATTGATAATAAAAAAAGGATTATGATGTCATAATTTTAAAAGTTACATCAAACATAATTCTAAAATAAACATGGTGCAGAATAATGATTTTTGAATGAAATGGTATTTCAGTATATTGATAAATTTACCATTTCATGATTTTTGCGGACGATTGAAAAAAGAGCAGATCATGAAAATGATGCACAATATTTTTATTGCCCCAACATACCATTTTTTTCTGTACCAAATTACCTGATTTTCGAATGTTGTTGAAACAGCAGATTTGTTTGAAAATTTCTGCTTGGTCCCTATAACTACCAGTTCAAAAGAAGTACATTTATAGAATCATCGACCTCAAATATGTTAGATTTTCCATGGCACTCTGAATTTGAATACTACCACTTTAGTACGGGACCTTAGAACAGCTCCTTCAATTCCGCCTTTTACTCCTGCAGACGTTGAATTCCTCTCCCCGGTCTCCTCTATCATCAGGGGATTATTTTTATGCTTCAACCGTAAATTATTTAGCATATTCGATGTATTTCATCAAAACACCTGAACAAATTTTGCACTGTACTTTAGAAAAAAACAGGAAGTGGGTTATATCTATGGTATAACCGCAAGGGTGACGTAGGACTATCGTTGATTTAGAGATCATTTGTATGAAGTTGAATCTGAATTCATTCTGAATGAATGAATATTTGGAGAACTTCGAAAACGAGAGCGTTACGTTGGAGGCACAAGGTTTTATGCATCCAATATTGGATACGGAAATATCCTACTGATGGGGAAGAATAATCTTCAGAAGCTATCCTGTTGATTGCGATTGATTGAAAAATCACAAAACCTAATGTATTTGGTCACAGTGTTACATGGATAGAAAACATTCAAATAAACTCTTTCACATGAATGTATTTTTAAATTCCTAGAGGAACTGGCAGATTATTTTCCGGATCTTTCACGATACTGAATGGCATCCAAACGGAAAGAATTCCGCGCGTGTATGTGTGTGTGTAACGGCTGCTTCGAGATCTTCCCGGGGAATCGTTTGTGGCATCACTCTCCTCTTGATGGATTCATGTCTGGCCTAAGGTGCACAAACAGGCTCTTGGTGACACCGTTCATCCGCGCTTTCATGATAAACGAAGAGCTTCACCACAACAGCGACAACATGCTCCAATCGCTGTTCAATTAGAACTGAGTGGATTTCCGAGCGGCGCTCGCTTGTATACCGATTGGTGATTTCAATAGCCTATTTTGAAAGCAAATTTAAGACTATTGAAACAAGTTTTTGGATCAGAAAGTAACAGGTATAGAACGCGTAGACATTTTATCTTTCGAATGAAGTGTTTATCATACCATTTCGTTCAGTTGTTTAGGAGCTATTAACACTCAAAATGTCGGTCTCCGGCGTAACGCTTTCGTTTTCGAAACTTTGATTTTACACCCCGGTATAGAAATGAAAGACGTAGTCCTACGTCAAAAAAAAAGTTCCTTTTTCATAATTCGCGAATTACTGTGATAATTATTCGATGTATTCATATTTTGATTTTCATTATTCGATACAAAATAACTCGATTAAAATTGCAGATATTCGATTATTTGAATTAATCGACGTCTTGAAAATCCTTGAAAATCAGGAAATATCAGGGAATTCAAACAATGTCAGGGAAAGTCAGGGAATATCAGGGATGTTCGTCACCAATCTGGAAAAAATGAAATTCCGTCAATTATAATTTTGATTATTGCAGTAATTAGAAAGTTATTGATACCAAAAATGGGTGGGTTATATCTATGATATAACCGCAAGGTTGACGTGGGACCACCTTAGCTTATCATTCCTTCGTTTTGTAATGATTAAATTTTTGATTGAATGAAACAATTTCTGAATTCAATTGAATTCAATATATATGCATTCTAGTTTGCACAAATGCAAGCGAGTTCAAAAGTACTCGCAGTTTGCATTTATTTGCAAAGCCGATTTCCCCAGACATCTTGGTTCTGAAGTCTGTGTTGGGGAAACACATTTCAGTCGGGACAAAAATGCCCCCGATTTTCATATATTTACAATGCCGGTTTCTCCGACGCTGCTGGGTTTTGAAGTCTGTGTTAGGGAACACCTTTCGGCGAGAACAAAGGTCCCCATACTTTCATGTATTTGCAATGTGGATTTACCCAAGGCTGATTGGTTTTGATGGCTGTGTTTGGCCCGATTTACGGTTTCCCTATCAACCGAGGCAGTTAGGGCCTTTAGATAACGCTTAACATTTTACAGATTTTCAATTGTTTATCTAATGAAAAATAGCTTTTTATTAATTGCGACAGATGCGTGTAAATATTCCCTATCAATTGATGCAAACATCTTTCCGATCCAGTAAGAAATGTTCGAGCTATAAGCGTTCGGAATCTTTCATTTTTTTCCTGCATGTTCTGTGTTCTGCAGGTTTTCATTTTACCCCCGTATACTCCGGTTGGACGTAGTAACACGTCAAAAAGTTGTATTCGACTAGTTTGACTCTCTGTAGGTTTTTGACGTAGGTCTACGTCTAACCGGAAAATATAGGGGGTGAAATGAAAATCTAGGCACTGAACAAGTAGGAAAAAATGCAAGATTTGGAACTCGAGCATTTTTCAAAAGATCGCAAAAGTTTTTGCATCAATTGATAGGAAATATATCTACGCATCTATCATAACGAATAACATTTCATTTTTCATGAGATAAATAATTGAATAATTGTGAAATATCAAGCATTGTCCAAATGCACTATGTGCCCATTTTTGATTGGTCAATTTTGTGCTCCTCAAATCTTACCGACCAAAACGGGCAACCAGAGCAGAAGCGAAATACAATGAAGCACGATTGGAAAAGAAAAAGAAAAAATATGAACGAAACATTGGTCGCAGTCGCCCCGCTCCGCTGCCGTTACGATCATTCTCATCCAAACCGTACACCACATCGTTTCGCACCACACCACATCAACAAACCAACACAAGCAGCCATGTCTGGACATGGAAAAGGAGGAAAAGTGAAGGGAAAGGCAAAATCCCGCTCGAACCGTGTTGGTCTGCCAATTGCTCCGCAAGGGTAGCTAGGCCGAGCGCGTTAGTACCAGTGCACCAGTCCACCTAGCCGGCGTTATATAGTTTCGGCCGCCGAAGTGATCGAGTTGGCTGGCAAAGCTGCTCGCGACGATAAGAAAACCCGCATTCAGAACAGACCACATTCGGTTCGGTGGACATTAAGACAACAACAGGCAGTTGCAGCGAGTGGCGAGCGGCAAACGCAGACTGCTTTGGTGGCAAAACCAGCAACCGTAAAACACGGCGCTTTTCAGGGCCATTAAACCATTGATAGAAGAGTTATTAAAAGTTATTCACAATACCAATGCATTCTAAAGTGACATAATATGACATATAATATGAACTGAATTATTTTGTTTATGCTTGTTTTTGAACATATTGGTGGCTGGGGTCTTTTGAATTGAAATCATTCAGTTTTTACAAACCAAAAAAGTGGCTTCAAATTGTATGCAGGATGGCCTTAACGAATTTTCTCGGTAGCAAGAACTGCTTTCTTTGGTTGATAACTGATGTTGAAAATTGACGGACGTTACATCTGCATTGTATAGAAACATAACTAAGGAGCAATATGATGAGCTATGTATTTCCTGCTGCTCTGTTCTTATTTTAAAGGACTTCAATCCGAAGGTCATTCGTCCCTGTATTTACTGTTGATTTTTCAGAACGCTTATAGCTCGTTTATTTCTCGACAGATCGTAGAGTTCGTCTCCAAAACCTCAGTTCTTTTTCATTTTTATTTACTTTGTTTGCGGAGATACAAATCTTACAATTCATTCGTCTCCGAAACCACAGTTTAAGGTACGGTAATGTGCTCGATAGTGAAATATATGATAGTGAATGAGCTGATGACCACCTATGCATTCCCTATCACAGCCATCATTTTGATTGTACGATATGTGCATACGCCAAAAGATCCCCGGCGTTGAACATTTAATAAGTACAAAGCTTTCAGAAAAAATCAAGAATCAACTATAAGACAGTGAGAAAAAAATGAGAAAGTTTGTAAAAAAACGCAAAAACACAACACCAAAGGTTCTTTTCAGAACTCCCAACATGTTCATAAAGAGTAAACAGAAAAACTAATCCATATTTCAGGTAGATAAGTAGGTATCCACGTAGGAGAAGAAAATAAAACAATATATTTAAAATATATATTTAGAAAAAGCTGTCCCCTTTGTATAGTCCTACGTCACTCC
This sequence comes from Toxorhynchites rutilus septentrionalis, assembly GCF_029784135.1. NCBI lineage: Eukaryota > Metazoa > Arthropoda > Insecta > Diptera > Culicidae > Toxorhynchites > Toxorhynchites rutilus. The sequence goes on from NC_073744.1 coordinate 169,113,732, forward strand.
GGTTATGTCCCCGACATTACCCACCCGTCTTTTTAGTTTGCTTTTGCCTGTAGGTGAGCTTAGTCCTTCTGAAGGATGAACAACGCAAAAGTAGACGGCTTTTACAATCGCGATGTTTTACTGGAATTTTTGGCATCAGTATATGCCGTTCAGCTTCAACCAATTCCCTTTCTTTTCTCCTTCGAAAACTATCGTTAAATTAATGCTTGAAAATCATACTATGAAAGCTGAGCTCCTGTGGTGCCTGGAAATAGTTATGTAGAACAAATCACTCCAAACTGCTGAAAAATACATGGTTGTATTGAGAAGAATGTTTCATGACAACCAGGAAGCTGAGAAGGTCTAACTAGGGCGTGATAAAATGAGCTTTATGATGATTTTCGGTTCGATGAAACCTTGTATGCTATACATTGTCGTTGGTTTCGGCGAGTCTTTGAACAAGACTACAAGGAGGCTACAGATGGATCTGAATGTCAGATTTTGGGTGAATCGTTACATGACATCAATGTTATTGGGACATTCTCAGGCAACAGGAATGAATTTGCAGCTTTTGAAGACGGTATGGGAATTATATTTTTATTATATTTCTGAACAAACTTCTTTTTGTGTCGATGGACGGTATAAACATGAATTGGTCATAATACGCGAGCTGCAACTGGTTTTTCAAAATGAAGAAAAAAAGCCCTTGAATTTGGGTAGCTTCGGATTGTATACTTTACATGGTTTATCAAAGGATTTAAAAAACTCGCCAAAATTTTACGACTAACAAATCTTGATATTTCGTCTGAGATGCGAAGCACTGCGTTGATGTATCCTTGATCTTTCCATCGTTGATTCCGATTGAAAACGCAGGGAAAACGATTCGGGAAGCTATTGGCTTTTTGATATTTGACGGATTTTGGTCGTATCAATGGAGCTCCAGCAGATTTATCATTGAAAGGATATTTCTAGCAACATAAACAAGTTTGCTCACTATGATCCGAAAAATGAACGACTGAACCATTATTGAAAAGGACAGGTTTACGGAAGTTTTCACCCAAAACGGTCTTCTGTCTCAGTGCACCAGTGGCTAGCGTCTCACATTATCATGCCGGGTGTTCGGGTTCGATTCCCGTTCTGGCCGGGGGATTTTTCGTCGAAGAAATTTCCTTCGACTTGCACTGTGGTCACGCGTATTCAAGAGCTTGCCCCTCGGAATACATTCAAGGCGTGTTATTTGGCTTAAGAAATCTCAACTAAGTTATTATAAATGACGCTAGTTAATGTATACGTTGAGACGGCAAAAGTTCCACAGGGAACGTTAACGCCATTCAAGAAGGTCTTCTGTCTCTCGTTAGAAACCTCAACGTTGAGAGGGCTTTTCCATTAGCGAATGTTTTTATGAAAATCTGTGGGAGGAAACGGTTGTGCTATGCGACAAGTTTATGATGCTATACTTCACTTTGGAAAGATAGCATCAGTAATATGAATCAAAGTTAATAAAACGGTTACGGGAAACAGAAGTGGAATCTCTGGAGGTAAAACGGGGAAAATTTTGCAAAACGTACAGAAGGGGGGCGAAAGATTGCGAGATAAAGCATTTCGTTAAAATCGTAACAGTTCCATGAAATTGATCCGAATCAAAATGAAAATGTCTCATTCTGTACTAGTATTTGAGACACCTTCAAGATAACTTTGAACTGTATTAGTATATCCAATTTTCAAAATCTTTTACGACACTTATCAGTCGTCATTAAACTCAATTAAAAATCACAAACAATTCATTTATTGGAAAATATCGACAAACGTTCTTAAATTTCATTGTTTAAGCTAACTAAATGTTTTAGGAGCTACAGCTGAAGTACTTTTAGAGAATTTAATTACTAGTCTACATTTGGAATTTTCTCTGAAAAATCACTGGAAAATCAGGGAATTTATTTTCGGATTTTGAGTAGACACCCTGTAATATCAACATCATCGCAACAGCTATAAAAACCACTCAATAAACTGTTATTCCTGAGTCTTTTTTTAAATATTCCTTTATTGAGTTTAACATTTTTACATTAAGTAGATTTGAAATATCTTACAGCTGCATATTTTTCATGTTCATTTTTTTTTATAATCGGAATTTTACTTCATATGCAAATACACGTTCTACATATATGAATATTTGCAATTGTTCATCGGACACATCGTTCATAAATTTTACTTCAGTATTGAGTTGTTACTTTTCTCAAATGTATTCTGAGACTCGTGTCAGTGAAGCGCCACACAGTCTGATAAATGAATTGATCTATTTACGTACAAAAATCAAAACAAACTGTGTGATTTGCTCTTTTTTCACAAACACTATTACCCCATGAAAACACGTGCTTTTACGTGGTATAGGTACAATGGCTTCCTTCCACCTTCACCTTAAGCTAGAAAATATTTTTTTAGTTTAAGTTTTAACAAATTTTCAATTCAGTAATCTGTCCCGTCTATAAAAAAGGTGACAAGCTGATCCTAAATGGTGCCTTAAAAATTCTGTCTCAGATCCTCTATTTTTGAATTTTTAATTTTCGAGATTTCAAATGTTCGATTTTTTTAAATTTTAGAATTTTCTATATTTAAAATTTTTGAGGTTTGGTGTTTTCGTGCTACCGTATTTTCGCATTTTCGTGTTATAGAATTTTCGATTTTCCAATATTTCAATTCAGAAAATCGTATTACCGCATTTTCGCATTTTCAAATTTTCGTATTTGAAACATTGGAGTTTTGTAATTTTATAACTTTTTGCAGTTTCAAATAAACTTTTGAAATTACGAATTTTAGGATTTTCAAATTTTCGAGGTTCCGAATTTTCAAAGTTTGTGTCTTCGTATATAAGTATTTGCGAATTTTTGAAGTTTAGAACTTTCCAGATTTAAAGTTTCTGAAGTTTCAAATTTTTAAATTTGAAAGATTTAGAATTTTCGAATTTAATTTTTTTTTCGCTTTTTGATTTCGAATTTTTGGAGCTTTAGATTTCCGCATTTTTCCGATTTTTTACATTCAAAAATTTTTATTTTCAAAATTTTGAAGTTTTGAGCATTCGAGATTTTCAATTTCTGAAGTTTAAAATTTTTGAATTTTAAAATTTCTGAGGCTCTAAATTTTTGGAGTGTCGATTTCTCGTATTTTTGAATTTCTGCATTCAAAAATTCAAATTCTCGTATTTTTGAACATTCGAGATTTCAAATTTATGAAGTTTCGTTTTTTGGTGTTTCGAATTTTCGTATTCTTGTATTATCGTATTTCGAATTTTTGATTTGTAAACTTAGTATTTTCGAAGATTTGTATTCTCGAATTTTGAAATTTTCGAGATTAATTTCCTTGATGTTTAAAACTTTAGAATTTTGTAGATTTCAAATTTACGAATTTTTGTGTCTTCGTATACTCATATTTTCGTCTTTTTTCATGTTCGTATTTACATATTTTCGTATTTTAGAATTTTTGAAATTTTAAGATGTTCAAATTTTGAAATTTTCGAATTTTTTGAGATTTCAAGATCTTAACATATTTTCGTATTTTCGTTTTTTCGCATGTTTTATTTTTTTTTCCGTATTTTTGAAATTTTAAATTAAAAATTGTACCCTCGTATTTTGATGCGTAATTTCATTCTAAAAATTTTACTAACGAAGGGTTTGTATTTTTTAGCCAATCGCAACTCCCTGGCACAGGGCAAATCCGGAATCGCCCGCTCGAACAGCGAACACCAGCTAGCGAATGGTACTTTCCAGACGGCGGAAGCAGCGCGTCGGGAGAAGGAGATGATGCAGAAAATTCAGACGCTGCAACAACAGCTGCAATCGGCTCTGCAGGATTTGGCCACCGATCAGTTCCGGGCGCTAACGATGGAGAAGATCGTGGACGAAATCGAAGCGCTGCTGGCGGAAAGTGAGGACTCGGAATTGAAGCGGCTCATCAGGGAGATTCTCGACGGGTACAAGCAGGAAGCGGCTTCGATTCGGGCCGAATCGCAGGTTTCGGATTCGCTGATGCAATCGTCGGCCGAGGAGTTCCAGAATCGTTCCGACAAGCACACCCAGAAGCAGATGAAGTTCCGCGACGAGCTGCGGCAGCTGACGAAGGAGCTGGAGCTGAAGGAGGAACTGCACCGGAAGTGTTTGGGTAACATTTCGAACATGACGTTTACCGTTGATGATCAGAGCAGCGTTGGGGACAACGAACGGTCCGAGGAGTACGAGACGAAAATTAAGGAGCTGGAGAAACAGATTGAGGATTTGAATGGGCAGCTGAACACTACAAAGATAGTGGACAAGAAAAGCAAGCTGGCGGAGGAGCGCCGGAAGAAGGTTCAACAGTTGGAAAGCGAGTTGGCAGATCTCCGTAAGAAGAGCATTCAGCAGGCGAAGCTTCTTCAATTGAAAGAGAAGGATACACAGAGAATTAGTAACTTAAGCAAAGAAATCCAGGCCATGAAGGCTACCCGCGTTAAGCTGGTGAAAGCTATGCGTTCCGAAAGTGAAAACTTTCGCCAGTGGAAGATCAATCGAGAGAAAGAAATCTGTCAGCTGCGTGAGAAGGATCGGAAGATGAAGAATGAGATGGTTCGGATGCGCTCCGTTCACGATAAACAGCAGAACGTTCTGAAGCGAAAGGTAGAGGAAGCTGTGGCCGTTAACAAGCGATTAAAAGATGCATTGGAGCGCCAGAAACATGTCCAGGCGCAGCGTGCTGCCAAAGCCATCGGGAAACCAGTAAGGGGAGCTGACGTTACCTCCTGGGTAGATCACGAGCTGGAACTCATTCGTTCGGTGAAGGATGCATCGGTTACCTTGAAGTTGTTGATGGACGATCGTGCGCTGTTAAATGCCAAGCTCATCGACATGAAGAACCAACCGGATGAGCATAATGAGGAGGAAATCAAACGACAGGAGCACGATCTTGAGCTCAGAAACGCCCAAATCGCCGATTTGCAACAGAAAATCCTTTCCACCGATGTCGATTCGAAGCAGAAGTCCATTCTCGAGGGGATTCCAACCCTTCCCGAAGCCAAACAGGTGCTCAAAAAAATCCTTACAGTATTTTCCGAGACGCAAGAGGAAAGTGCCAAAACACGACACCAGTTGGTTGACACTCGGCTGACCGTTGAGTGTCTCGAGGAATCCGTTCGCCAACTGACGTCAGAGCTGACGGAGGCCAAGCAACAGTTCACCGATGAAACGAATGAGATCGCAAAAATGTACGAAGAGAAATTATCGATGCTTCTGATCTCGAAGCAGAAATTCGCCCGACAGTCCCACGAGACGGCCAGCACGTGCGATAATATTCTGCAGGAAGCAAGCGACCGGATGGAGAAGCTGCGCCAGGAGTTGGACTCGGTAAAAGAGATCAATCGGGTGCTCGCCACACAGCTCGAGGAAGCGAAGAACAATCGAGGCGGGAAACGAACGCGAAATAACCCTAAATCAACACCGATCGAGTATGAGAGTGAAGTGGAGGATGAACCGGAGGATGACGGTGACAACGAAGGAATGGGCGAATCGGATCGTGAGCGAGATCCGGACTTCCGAGCGACTCCTATGCGAAAGCGAAAGAAGGTAAGAATTGATCCCTTTTATCCGTTATATGTAATAATTATGATGGTCCCATCACAAAAGTTAAAGCTGAACGAATTCTTTTGTTGATAATTATGGGCCCTATTAGGCGTCGTGCACAAATTACGTATTGCTAAAAATCCGGATTTTTGACCCTCTCCCCCCTACGTAACGCAATTTCCTATCTCTAATACACAGAAAGTAACGCAAACTTGACCCCCCCTCCCCTCCCCCCCCCCCCCTTATCGCGTTACGTAGTTTGTGCACGACGCCTTATAGAAATCGAATCGAGGATTCGATACAATCACTATCACTGTCACACCGAGTAAAATCTGAATTATAAAAATCGAAGATAACAGCTCGATTCGTTTCTCTGCTCGAATGTCAGTGGCGGTGCTGAAATATTTTGAAACGAGTTTGAAATGTTTCAGAAAGCACTATAGAAAGGATGCCAAATCTTTTTTTGGGACATCTGCTATGAAAATTATAAATATCTATATTTTCAAAAGTGTTAATATGGTTATGTTTTGGAGAAAACTGATATTCCCTCAACGAATGAAGCTTAATAGGCGTAATGCATGCATGGATGTGTAATAAAAACGACATCATAGGCCGTATGAAAAAAAACAAAATTCACCTTTACTTTACTTCATTCGAGCAGTGAGATTAAGTTTGCGTTTGGTATGAATAAAAAAAACAAAGTAATTACTTTTCGAAAATGGATGTTAAGCTGATTTCGTATGAATAAAACAGCATTCATCAAGTATTTACTTCGTTATTATCAAGTATGCTCATGAGCATACTTTGGATCTGAAAACACTATCATTCGTTATCGATGTCATATCCGATTTATGCTTAATGCTGCTATCTTGCGCTTGAAGTTAAACAAGTTAACAAACTGGATTGATGGCATGGAGCTTCGTTTACTAGTTTAGGGGAGCGTAAAAAAATTGATTGATTTTCAGGCGGAATGAACACGTTTTTAAAATTTAAATTATGAATGAAAAATAACCTTCCCGTACCAATTTGGCATTCTGTTTAAATGAAAAACACTTTTGTTTGCAGGTGGTAAAAAAATCTTGTACGATATTGTTTTTGAAGACAACTTTATATTATAATGAAAAGTTTCAGTAATGATATTGGAAATGTATAGACAAAGGGTTAAATAAAAGTCGGAAAAAAGTGTTTTAAGTGATTAAATAACATGATGGGAACATTTTCATTCAAATTTTAACATAAGAAAACTGGCTTCGTGTCTTCTAATATGATAGGTATTACACTAACGAGATAGGGACCCAAACTATGGTCCCTAATTGAAAGTCGCCACCAGACGTCGACACTATTTCTTTTTCATCACGAATTCACGCTTTGTCAAAAAAAAAAACGTTTTGAAACAAAACCTAAACAATCAGTTGATAGATGTTTGACAATTCGAAAATCAAATGTTCGAATTCGAAAATCAAACTAGTAAAGTAAACTTATATTCATACGGATTCAAGTAAATACTAGCAAAGTTTACTTTACTTGGAAACGGGCAGAATAAGTAAATACTTTTTTTTATTCATACGACCTCATGGAACAATTCGCTTTACAAAAAATATAATTTTTAGAAAATTCTTTTTTCATGTATTTTCACAACTGCAATCTATGGAATTCCGTAAGGAGTCACACATGAATTCCACTTTTTTTTAGCAAAACATTTGTTTTGCATGTAATTCTCTTTTAGCGTCGATTTCTTGTTGTAGCGGCGTCAACAGCTTTATTGTATTGGGCCACCACCTGTGTTTCAATTGTCATGTTTGGTTGGAATATTTTTGGTTGAAATATGTGTAATATTTTTCTGGGACCCCCTCTCCATTCCAGAGGAGGGAGGGGTGTCATACCATTATAGAAACATTTCTCATACCCAAAAACCCTCACATTCCAAATTATGCTTGATTAGTTCTCGAGTTATGCAGAAATTTCTGTTTCGTTTTTATGGCAGTCCCCTTAGAGAGGGGGAGGAATGTATTCACCACAAAAAAGTTTCGTGCCCCGTAAAACCTTCACATGCCTGATTCTGCACATGTTTGATTAATTCTCGAGTAATACAGAAATTTGTGTTTCATTTGTATGCGCTTTATGTTGGAGGGCACTGCCTAATCAGCGCTTCGTTGGGAGGAGATATCCTGCGAGGGTGGCTGTGACGGGGCGCGCGTCAAGTTGGAGGGCGCTTCCTAATCGGTTCACGTCTCGACGGGTAAATGGATGCCTGCGAAATGGACATAAGCGTAGTGGAAAGAAATGGAGAAAAAAAATTTGAGAACAGGGGAAGGATCAACGCTATTCAGCGTTGAAAACTCGAGAAGTGCATGAGCACAGCTGCCTCCTGAAGTAGTCACCTATATGTGATCCCAGGGGGAATAAGGCAACGAGTAGATGGCTTGGTTTTTGTGGGTGCGATCCCCACTCGACGTCTGGGTTAACCCTTCCCAGATAAGGCTGGTAGTGCGTTCCTCATCTCTATAAAAAAAAAGACAGACAGGGTTCTTAAATAATGGGCCTGATTACGAACATACATTGCATACAATTCATTTCGTTTTCACCGTGAAGTGACGTTCGTGATCAGGCCCAATATCTTTCAGTGGAACTGTAAGAACTGATCCAATTCAAATATTCATCCACCATTTCAGTCCACCAGTGTTCGCGAATCGGTCCTAAAGAAGGTAACCACAAACAAAAAGCGCACGACAACGGATGATGGGTCGGATGCAACGGACCGCTCTTCGGGCGCAGCCAAATCTTCCGACACGAGTGCGCACTCGCACTGCAGCTGCACAACGACCTGTTCCACCAAACGGTGCGGCTGCAAGCGGTTGGGGGAATTCTGCAGCGACGACTGCCGTTGCTCGAAGAGTTGCGTCAACAAAAAAATCGACGAGGAACAGTCGGCCGATGAGAGTAGCGATGGTGGTGATAAGAAGGTGAAAACTGAGAGTGTGGATCAAAACGATAAGGAAAATCAATCCGTCAATCGCGACAGCAGCAAGGTCGTGAATGGGATATCGCTGGAGAAGCGCAAATCGCAGGACGATAGTGACACCAGCCCGGATGACAACACTCCGAAAAAAATCAAGTAAGTGGTGCCCGGATGTGTGGTTTCGAAATGCGAGCCATAGATTTAATACAAACCTTCCTGTTTTCAGACACGATATCCTGACGCCCACCTACGTGTACTCGGTGAAAAAACGGAAGCCTTTGCTGGACGATATTTAATCTAGGGAAGATTTCAGTAAGATTACCGCTCGCGTTTCTCATCATCATACATTGCTCGATTTGTTTGAACAGAGGATGACATTTTCATTTTATTCTTAATACGACAAATTTTTTATACACCGGAATTGTTAATAACATCGAAAATGAGTAGCTTGAAATTTTCATTGTCCGAATTTCCCCTTCCGACTTAAACTGCCTACATTGGTCGGATATGTTTGTCTTTGGAGTTCCAAAACGAGATATTTATCGCGCGTAAAGTGCCTCAGCACCTTGAGAACTTTTCAGAAACGTTCAAATATATGCAATTTGCAACACATGAAGTTCGGACAAGAACTCGACTCGGCAAAATTATCTCGATTTACAAAATACGAATACTCGGTGTGATAGTGATAGGGTTTGTATCGACTTCTCGATTCGATTTTCATGATAGGGCCCAATGATAGTCAACAAATGCGGATTTCTACAAGATTGTGTAAGTGGTCCCACGATGTGGATGTTGTGCTTTAGATATTCCAATTAGAATTGGGCGATCTTGAATCGATATCCAGAAGATCGATCTTTTCCTCTTTGATTTCCATTTTTTGGATCGATTCTTTGTACTCCTCTTTAATCGATCGTCATAAGTGACCACGACGGTACAAGATGCCCTGGAAAATACATTTTTTTGGGATTTCAAATGTGTTCAGAATCAAAATAAAATGCTATTGATGTTTGAATAGAAACCTGAAAAGTTTATTCCATGTTTGAGTTAGAGACGCCACTTCGATTTTTCAAAGATCGATTCTTTGGAACCGATTTAATCAATTAATCGATCCCTACGCTGTTTGGGAAATCGATTTGTCAAGATCGATCTTTTTCAAAAGATCGCTCAATCCTAATTCCAATCGTACTCTGATTGTTGGTAGAACTATAAAGTCTTCCATGTGGACCGAAATCAATTTAATAGTATCAAATTATTCGTCTCGCATCTGAAAGCTAAACAGATTGAAGAAATGGTTCTGTGTCGAACATGTTTGGGTGTCGATGAGACTAGAAGGTAGAGAGCCGTATCCTTGCGTAGTATACGCTGCGTTTCACAACTATAGAACCACTCATTCTTTCTGAGTTTCCAGAGATATGTAAGAAGTCGGTTGAATTGAAGTATATAGTGTAGGACATAACAACGTATGCGGACGACATCCTTTTGGTAGCGGTGTGGAACACGCACAGGGCACCACGCATCAAGATCCAGGCAGCTACCAATGCTATCGGTAAATGGGCTGCCGAACGAGGTTTTCGAGGCGATACACTTAAATCTTCCATCGATAGCTAAACAACTTTGGTTTGGGACTAACGACTGGAGGTTGCCGGTGGTCCGAGTGGATGACAACCAGGATCAACTTCAGAGCTGGGGCGAGCTCTGTGGGTCTGAAGCAAACCTTTGTCGAATTTGTCTCAAGAAAATATCACAATTACGAAATTCGCTACACGGACGGTTCCAAAGGGATGCAAGGAGTTGGCTTCGGGGTAAGCGGTCATAATAACTCTCTTATTTCCAGCAAGAAGCTCGTCGACATTTGCCAGGTGTTCCCGGCCGAAGTTGCCGGAATCCACTGCAACATGTCTCACAACTTCAACAGAGTGCCTTTTCATCCCCTTTGTGACTTGTGCGAGGTGCGCAATTCAGTCGAATACATCGTCTGTATTAGCCCGAAGTACGAGAACCTCCGGAACTTATACGGGATCAGCGGGCGCATTCGTGATGTGCTTGGTGACGACCCTTCACAGCTCTGTTTTTTGAAAGATGCCGATCTGTTTTTTAAAATTCAAACAAAAAATGTGTGATCAAATCGAAGATCCTAGTTCCTTCCCCTTCGCGATAAGGGGAACAAGAATAGCCGGCTTCTTCGAGTGGCGCGGATTCCCCACCTGTGGCCTGGGGCCATGGTAAGCGGACATCCTCGTCAAACGACCAGAGGAGAAAAAACTCAAATGGGTGGAAATTCTCGTGACCGTGATGTTTTTTTTTGTTTATTGTTTTATTGTTAATTGCTTGTCCGTATGTGCATGTAAAATGAATTATGGTAAGCGCACATCGCGGCATGGTTTCAGCCGTTTTTGCTGAAACTCGATATATATCAACAGAGTTGATAAGAATCGATCATAACTATCACTATCATATTGAGCAATAATTCGTATTTGGTAGTTTGGTTTTCTAGTTCTGGCTCGAACTTCATGTATTGCTAATTGTATATATTTTAACGTTTCTGAAATGTTTCCCAAAGGAAAATATCAGAGACGCAAACCAAGACAAACTAATTCTTTAAAGGTATGTAACAAGCAAACCGAACAACTCTTATGGCGCGTTTACTTTAAGGTGAAGGTGGAAGCTAGCCATAAATGGCTGCCACAATGGCGCTCATTTCTTTCATCTCCCTCCCTCACCTCTCGCCCGAAAATCAATAATTTTGCGAAACAGTGTGAAGAAAATGATCGTTTTCGCACACTTCCCATCAAGTAATATCAACCAAACTCTAATCGATTACTCACAAGATATTAAATTTTCATCTGCTTTCGCACCGTATAGTGAAGAACGTCGGAAAACTCGAGCAAGTGCTCTGAAAGTTAAATTTTCGTTTTTCAATCTTCTGCAATGGTTTTGTTTGTATTGGTGGAAGCATCGTTATTTTTTCGACACTGATGCCAAACAACATCATCGAAACAGCTATAAAAACCACTCAATAAAATGTTATTCCGGAGTCACAGCGTCCCATGTCATGAAAATCAATAGAATAAAATTGTGTTGATATCAATACAATTATTATTTTTACGTTTAATGGGTCTATAATGTAAGTTTTAGCAACTTTAACATTGGGTAAGAAAATTGTATTGCAGAGCTCGGAACACTGCCACGGCTGCCTATGCTTTCAAAAACAGTAAACGGAAAAGTATTAAATTCAATTTAAATGCCTCAGCCAACGAAGAGAAGGGTTAAGGCTTTCTAACGTGAATATGTGAAAACAATACGATCAACGAAGGAAAATATTAAGGAATTATCAACATCGAGTTACTATGCGGAAGAACTTGTTAATACCAAAAGTGCCCCAATTCGCATGTGTTATAAATTTGCTCATGTTACGCTCGCGTATAATCAGAATCATATGCAAATGCACCTTCTATATATGTTTATATTTGCAATTGTTCATCGGAACATATCGTTCATACATTTTACTTTAGTATTGAATTTGTTTTTTTTTGACGTAGGATTACGTCTTTCGGGAACATATTGGGGTACAAATTGAAAATCTAAAATCGAGCACATCGCGAAAATTGTCCAATTTCAAACGCTTATTGCTCAGTCATTTCATGATGGATTGATGATATTTTTGCGTCAATCGATTTGGGCACTCCATAACAATTTTTTATATTGAATAAAATAATATATGTCATGAAACTAACTATCGAACAATTCAAAAATCTCAACCCCTATCCTAACGGAAATATCCACTTCTAGTTGGTCGAAATTGACGATACATGCGGCGGTTCCCTAACAGAGACATCAAAACCAAGCTGCCTGGGGGAAATCGGTATTGCAAATACATAAAAGTAGGGGTAGTTTTCGTTCCCACCGAAATGTGTTCCCTAATAGAGACATCGAAACCCAGGTGCCCTAGGGATATCGGCATTCGAGAGTATTTTTATATTGCAAGTAGGGTGAGTGATACAATGAATTCTAGCAAATAAAATTTAAATTTGTAATTTTAATGTTGGTTGCTTCGTGAAATTTCATATCAGTGACCGATCGTGTATTGTGAAAAATTTAGCACAAGAGTAATTGTAAAATTGTATATGGTAGCAGTTGTGTTAAAAATGACTTGATATATGAAACGATTCATTTCAATTTCCATAAATAAAAACCAACGTGTGTACCCGCTCGAGAACGGGTCGTTCGGTTTAAGTTGTCTTTTTTGTTGCGTTCATTTTCACCCAAGGAAAAAAATTGGAAAAATGAAGAAATATTCGAAAAAGTGATTTCCCATATGCTCTACATATAGTATTAGGTGTTTTTAGTCCAATTAAAATTCGCATTGGGTTGAATAAATACTCAGAAAGTAAAAATTATAAAACAAAATTACCTTTTCCATTTCAAATATGTTTTCTCTAAATTAAAGTAACATGTTTTTACTGATGAGAAAAATTGATAATTGTGTTCGGTGTTAGGAATTTTCTTATATTACATTGGTGAGTTTTTTTGCTTTATTTCATCCATACATAATACAGGAGGCATCTCGTCTAGGGCCAAAGAGAGCGGTTTTCATCATATGTCATTCAACTTCGGCATCTTCTATCTGATACGCACCGCTCAACGACTGTTTACCATACTTCTTCCATACTTCACTCGGTAAACATTGGTGGAGTGAACAAACAATACCCAACAACCAAATAAAACTGCCTTTTCAGAGCCACCGAATCATTATCAAAGAGTTTAACGATGTAATTCTTCAACATATCCAAAATCAACAGATAGTCTAACGGAATCCTGCGTCAACTATGCGGTCGTGTCTCGGACACAACCCTCCTGTGACTTTTTTTTTCAAATGTATTCAAAGACTCGTGTCAATGAAGCGCCACACAGTCTGATAAGTGAATTGATCTATTTACGTGTGCTTTGCTCTTCTCTCACAAACACTATTACTCCATTTTTACACGAGGGTTTACCTATACTACTACAATGGCTAGCTTCCACCTTCACCTTAAGGGGAGATCTATAGCTATAGATGGATTTATTCACGTGGAAACAGATGTAAACGAGAGAGAATAAATATAATACACTTATTCGAGGTAAATAGAGGTAATATATAATATATAACTAGAATAAATTCAGAATATGTAAACGCTGGGGAATTTCTCACTGGTGAGAAATCACTATAGTTGGTCGCAGTTCTAATTCAGGCGAATAAATCACCGAAAAAGAGTGAGACGACTCATTCTCTCTTTCTTTCACTCATACTTATAGGAAATTAAATGTGAAAATGTCCATGCTTGTCCACGGTGATCGGGTTTAGATAATATCCACGTGGACACGTTAACCATTTTTTAAAGTGAAACATTCTTGTTTATACCCAAAATTGAATGAGTTCTGCTTTGTATTTAGAAGATTTTTAAAACTTTACACCCACCCTTAGTACTCAAACATCCATATTTTTTCATATGGCTGAAACGCACATGAACTGGAATCGATCAATTTATTCCAATCCGTAATAGAGGACCATGAATTCCATCAGGATGAAGACACCCAATGGCACAAAGTCGGCCTGATTCTACGCGGCGTGTGAGGTGAGATGACAATTGTCACATCACCATCACGCAACTCTCCTCACTCTATTCCTACAGTCGTTTCGGATGCTGTGAGAGGTTCATTTGATGTATGTGAGAGGATGAACAGCAAGTGACAAGGCGTTCATTCTGCTGGTTGCCAAATCTGATCAGAGATGCCACATTCGCACATGTGTTCACGAATTTGTAGACATTTAACTTTTATCATAACCTTTTATTCCTGCTGCAGGCTATTTAAAATAGTGACAAAACATTATTGATTCCATATGATAAACGAAGCTGGTCAGTATGTCAGACATTAGCACATATTTACAAATATTTCAGATTTTTATCGCATATGTTTGAGAAAAAACATCTGGCATCCCAGAATTTTATTTGTTTCGCTCAGAGAGGTCAGATATTTGTTTTGCTGCAGTCAGTACCGTATCTATAGATCTGATTTAACCTGGCCTGTTGTTAGTGTATCAGGACATTCTGCCGAATTTGCAGGTATTTGATTTAGATTTGGTGAAACAGTTGATTGCATCCTGTAAAGTTTAGCATTTTTGTTTGTTTTGGTCGTAGTTGCTGCTGCTCTCTGCACTCTCAGTGTTAAATTGTTGCTCTGGCTCCGGCTCGGGCATATACCACGGCTTCTGAAATGGATATGCAGTTCGGTGACGATGACTCGCGGATAGATAGATGAAACACAAGACCCATATGATAGATATATTTTAGAGAAAATAAATAGATTTCATGAAATGAAAATAATTTCGGTGTGCTTATTCGTCCAATTGAGGAATAACAGACTCACTACCGCTTTCACAAAAAAAACAAACTACTTGCAATTTGTCTTTCGTACTGTGAAAATTGAAGATAAATTGAATTTATTGATACATATAATACCATTACTATCGATTCTATACGACCCAAAAAAACACTTATTATTCCTCTTCCTTTTTTCATTTGTTTTCATGCACTGTCGACACCTCAAGACATGTTGACGATTGTCACCTAGAAATCCCAGTTCATGTGACAATCGTCACGTATATTTGAGAGCGGGAATAAAGTGAGAGTTCATTCAAGTGAGATTTCTCACGGCATACGCCTGGTGGAATCGCGTGACATAAGTGACAATTGTCATCTCACCTCACACGCCACGCAGAATAAGGCCGAGTATGTTGGATTTTTTGTAGTATTAAAAATCACGATTCAATTTCGGATTTCATTTCATCTTTCACTCTTGATGACAAAACTGCTTTGTTTTTATTTTTCGAGAACTCCCAAGGTTTTCCGAAAATTGAAACGAACAACAAATTCTTCCATGGGTTCACGAGCCGTAACTCGGAAGATCTGTTTCATTCAATGATGTTTTTCTTTATTGACTATTTTATCGGATTTCAAGAAAGAGAAACTTAGTATAAGGTGTATTTTTTATTTGTGAATTCAATACACATCAATCGTGTAGTGCTTAAAACTTAAACTATCAAAGCGGTGTTCTACAGGATAGAGTAACCATAACATATATACAAATAATTTCCGTGAGAATGCCTTGCTGTTTCAATATTCATTTGTGAATAATCTTATACAAAAAAATCATAAATTCAACTTTAGAGTGAATCATCAATAAATAGGCTTACAAAGCTAAAAAGCGTGCATCAATTCGTCACAGTTCCGCTGCCCAGCGATCGCATCAGCTGGTAGCACTCCTGGAGCCGTTTCTTGTCCCCAATCTTTTCCAGCGTCTTGGCGGCTTCTTGCAGCATGCTGGCTCGCTCACCCGGTGAGGACAGACACGGTGCCGGAAGGTGCTTACATGCCACGTACAGTGCAGCCGCCCGTTCCCGACCACCAACGAGATGCGCATTCCGATCCTTGCCGCTGCTGCAAATGATGGACGCCCGAGAGTAACGCTGACGCAGACTGTGGCCCAGCAACTGCTGGGTTGGTCCCGGAGCAGCACCGGCCATCAACCGACAGACTGCTTCGTACAAAAATACACGCGACTGAGCATTCTGTGGAGAACAGATGGAATGGGTTATTGCATCCTGTCTTATTCGAACGGAGATCACACTTACCGGAATTTCGTTTGTGACAATGCGTAGCGAGTTGAGATCCTTTTGGAACTTGGATAGCACTATGCCCGACACAGGGACGTACTCACCGCACTTACTCTGGAACTTCTCGTTGTCCGACTCCCAGAGGGCGGTGCGGGCTTCCAGGAGCCAATCGCAGGCGAGCAGTTGTGCGAGCTGAAAAACAAAATGCAGAATTGGTTTCATTATTGTCTGATTCTGATTAATCATAAATTTTGAAATGTTTCACTGCTCTTTTCATAATGTTGAGAGTGCTCGACCACACCTGGTTTGCATTGCAGAAGTACTGCACGGATTGCTTAAAAATAAACGTGCAATGCAACTACAATGCACCCAGGTGGAGAGCTGACTGTTTTTTCAGGTTCTAGAATAGCTAATACATTGCGCAGATGAGGTAAAATAACATAAAATAATATAAAGTAATATAAACACCCCATCCATTTTCGCTATTCACATATATGCTGTTTTATCAAAGCAATCTGGAGGGTTCTGGCTCGTAGTCTTCTAGCGCGGAGGATGCTGAGTGACTCATTCCACCAATAGGCTCGTCCTCACCACCTGTTGTTGTTAGCTTGTCTGCGTTCAGATTAAGAATTCTGCTGTCTATACGTAGTGTTTCGATGAAAAGATCCTGGTCAAAAGCCTGTGTCCCCCACTTCCGCTCACAGGTTCTTGTTCTTCGTACCACCACAGGCTTCCGTTGACCAACACTAAACAGAATTGCTCGATGGTTGCTTTGAGTGTTCCTGTCTGACACCAATATCTGATGGAGGACTGCATAGCAACTGCACATAAAGATTCCGTTGATTTTGGCGATCACGAAACATTCCTTTGAGCTACTTCTTGATTGTGGTATGGGATGGTATAGTATTGCAGCCATCCCTGCTTTATTCGTTACCGTTGCCGCGAGGAACTCGATACGGTTCTGCAATCATTGCAACGTCACTTAGTTTGCGTTGTTGACGTTTGATGCTACCCGTCACGTGGTCGTTTCCGTCCTCCTCATTGCAAAGCATGCATCTCGTTTGCTTTGCAACGTAACTCTCTTCGCTGCACTTCCTGCACAGTTTGAATCTGCCAAGGCCACTACAATTTTTCGCCTGCTGTCCGAAGCCCATGCATCAGCACACCACCAAAGTTACTCTGTCTCTTCTCTCTCTTTATCTCTCTTTATCTTTTCTCTTCTCTTTTCTCTCTGTATCTCTTCTCTTCTCTCTCCCTATTTCTCTTTATCTCTTCTCTCTCTATCTCTCTTTATCTCTTCTCTTCTCTCTCTCTCTATCTCGTTATCTCTTCTCTTCTCTCTCTCCCCTCTCTATTTCTCTTCTCTCTCTCCCCTCTCTCTTTCTCTTCTCTCTCTCCCCTCTCTATTTCTCTCTCTATTATTATCTCTCTTTTTCTATCACTCTACCCCTATTTTTTACGCGTTTTTTATTTAATTACAATGATTCAACATACCATTGAGAGATTAGATCTGATTTACAACTTTTCGCCAATAGACCCGATCCATGCGATCCAACTCCCGGTTGCCCCGATTCTTGCCAAGTCCTGCTTCACCTGGTTCAATCATCTCGCTTGCTGGGCTCCTCTTCTTCTTGTTCCTACCGGATTAGATGCGAACACCATCGCACTCGTCCAGCCTTGGCGACCTTCTGGATGCTGGGTTCGCCGTAGAGTTGCGCTAGTTCGCGGTTTCATTCTCCTTCTCCATACTCCGTACACCTGTACACCACCGTATATTGTTCTGAGCACCCGGCGTTTAAAAAAACACCAAGCGCTTGTGAGTCCTCTTCGTGCATCGTCAATGCTTCGTGCCCATACGGAACAACCGGTTGAATTAGGGATTTGTACATGGTACACTTCGTACGGGGTCGGAGTTTGTTGGACCACAAGGATTTGTGGAGCCCATAGTAGACACGACTTCCATTGACTATGCGTCTTCGAATTTCACGGCTATCGTTGCTGTTAGTTATCAACGAGCCAGGGTAGACAAAATTCTCTACCACCTCGGACTCGTCGCCGTCGATCACAACACTACTACCCAGAAGAACTCTGTTGCGATCAGTCTCTCCTGCTACCATGTATTTAATCTTAAATGCATTGATCCCAAGCCCTGCCCTGCCCTGCCTCGTGTTTCAGTCGGGTATTCAAGTCGGCTACCGTCGCATGTGTTCTTCCTATTTTATCAACGTCGTCGGCGAAGCAGATAAACTGACTAGACTTGTTGAAAATCGTGCCCCGCATGTTGAAGCCCGCTCTCCGCATAACACCATACAGCGCCACGTTGAAGAGCAGACAGGAGATTCCATCGCCCTGTCGAAGTCCCCTGTGAGTCTCAAATGAAATCAGTCTAGTCAGCTTTCGGGGAAAGCCGTGTTCGTCCATGATCCTCCATAGCTGTCTTCGGTCGATTGTATCATATGCGACCTTGAAATCAACGAAGATGTGGTGCGTAGTGACCTGATACTCGCGGCACTTTTGGATGATCTGCCGTAGTGTAAAAATATGGTCCGTCGACGAGCAACCGGGCATGAATCCGGCCTGATAACTTCCCACAAATCTACTTACTATTGACGATAGACGGCGGAAGAGGATCTGAGACAGAATTTTGTAGGCACCATTCAGGATTGTGATGGCACGATAGTTCCCACAATCCAGCTTTTTATAGATAGGGAAATTATACCGTCCTTCCACTCCTCCGGTAACTGTTCTGTGTCTCAGATCCTGACCATCAACCGGCGCATACATTCTACAAGTTTTACCTGACCTCCCTTGAAGACCTCCGCTACGCGGCCATCCCTACCAGCTGCTTTGTGGTTCTTTAGATGATTAATGGCCTTCTTAACTTTACCCATTGTCAGAGGTGGAACGTCATCGTTGTTCACTGCACTGGTGTAGTCCTCTTCAACGTCGTCTTGCTCTCCTGTTTGCGCGTCGTTCAGATGTTCATCGTAGTGCTACCTCCACGTTTCGATCACCTCGCGTTCGATCGTCAAGATGTTCCTGCACATTTCGACCCGCGGTACAAAGCCTTTGTGCGATGCGTTTAGTTCCTTGAAGAACTTCCGCGATTCTCGAGAACGGTAAAGCAGCTCCATCTCCTCATACTCATACTGCCTTCGCTTCAGTCTGTATCGTTCCACGCGCAAAATCGAAGTGGTGACACGAAAAGAACGTTAGCCTCGATTCATTACATGCCAACATAATTTTGAATTGCCATGCCATGATTGAAAAACATGTGCTTTTCTGACAGTAAATTGTATTGAATAATTTCCTGTACAATTTACTGTCAGAAAAGCACATGTTTTTCAATCATGGCAGCTTGAAATCTTCTCGATACAGTTTTATGGGCCTACCACAAGGCTCCTGCCTAAGCCCCCTCTTGTATAGTTTTTACGTCAATGATATAGATGATTGTCTAACTGCACGCTGAGACAACTTGCAGACGATGGAGTTATTTCCATCACCGGTACTAATCCCGCCGTTCTGCAAAAGTCGTTGCAAGATACCCTGAACAATCTGTTCACGTGGGCCCTCAAGCTGGGTATCGAATTCTCTACGGAGAAAACTGAAATGGTCGTTTTTTCTAGGAAGCACGAACCCGCCCAATTCCAGCTTCACCTATCCGGCAAAACGATCAAGCACTCGATGTTTTTCAAATACCTTGGAGTATATTTTGATTCTAAATGTACCTGGGGAAGACACATTGCGTATCTGAAACAGAAATGCCAGCAAAGAATCAATTTTCTCCAAACAATTACCGGAACATGGTGGGGTGCCCATCCAGGAGACCTCATTCAGTTGTACAAAACAACGATATTGTCAGTGTCAGAATATGGCAGTTTTTGCTTCCGATCAGCTGCCAGGATTCATATTCTCAAGCTGGAGAGAATACAATATCGTTGCCTGCGTATAGCCATGGGGTGTTTGCATTCGACACATACGATGAATCTCGAAGTTTTGGTAGGAGTACCCCCGCTTACTCTTCGGTTCACAGAATTATCCAACAGATTTCTCATCCGTTGCAAGATCATGAATCCATTGGTGATTGATAACTTCGAAAATCTACTCCAACTGATTCCTCAGTCAAGTTTTATGTCTTTATACCATGAGTACCTGCACCCTTCACCAGGCATCTCCAACCAAGTTTGCTTCCCATACTTTTGCAATTCCTCTGTCGTTTTTGATCTGTCCATGCGACAAAAAATCCATGGAATACCAGATCATCTGCGCTCCGATTCTATTCCGCCGATGTCAACGTTTAACGATGTTTCCTTCGTTGTGCCCCCGTTTCATATCCCTCCTATCCGATCGATAAACTTTTACTTAGTCGCGGCAATACATACACACACTCTTTACAGATGCACGGGCCGAAGGTTGTGCAGTCCACTGATCATTCAACAAGAGCCAAAGGTTGTACCGCTCATGACAACTCTACACGAGCTGATGATTGCGCCGGCTAGTGACCATTCTATCCTGGATTCCTCGAGTCGAGAAAGACGCACCAGGCTAGATATGGGGTACAGACTAGGGGGCGTTGCTGATTAATGGTCAGCTGCATCCCAATAGGAAGTATCCCGTGTCGGGCACACGTACAGAGCATTGGAGACAGCAACATCCGAATTACGAAAACACTTGTAATACTAACCTCGAGCCAACCGCGAGTAATCGGTTACATATTACTAACATAGATAATAAGAAAAATTGTGAAAGTATTGAACTCCCGGCCCCGTGAGGCTAACGCCATATGAGCCTTGATAAAAATATATATTTTGGAAAAAAATTTTTTTTTTAAAGCTCAGAATGGGTGTGTTAATTTCACTGTCTGCCTCAATTTACTTCGACACGCAACACGGAACTACTTACCGTCTTCAACCGCATCGGCTGCTTACAAATGTTCGTAGTCAAACTGTCCTCTAGAAATTGGCTGCCTGCGTTACAGCTCTGGAAAACCCCAATCGAACTGTAATGTGGTTTGTTTCTATTGCAAGAAATACGCTCATTAATATCAGAAAGCACTTCCACTAAGTAGAAAGATGTCACTCACAATAAAGCCAGCTTCGCCTGGAAGGCAGCAAACAGTGCCTTCGGGAGTGTGTCCTCCCCCTGCGCAAGTTCCGGTGGCAGATTCTCAATATGCGAATACATTCGCTCTGCTTCGGCATCCTCCCCAAGCAACCAATGGGCAGCGATGCTGAGCACGCTTGACCACCAGTGGGCCAGCCGATCCTGGCAGCAGTTACCGCTGAGTACGCACCGATCGAATGTTACCGCCTGGGTTTCCTCCACGCTGAGAATATCCTTCAGCAGTTGGGTGAAATGCAACACGTTGCTTATCTGACATCCCGAGTAGGGATAGTTTGCCGGAGTGGATGCCTTCCCGTTGTCCGATTGGTCGTCCTTGGTTGTGTCTTTAGCGTTGGAATTCGTCTCCGCTGTGGCCGCCGCCTGGGAGGACTGCTGGGCAAATGCGGCGTTTGCATGCTTGCGACTAATTTGGCCGGAACCCACCAGACACTGGATCGATTTTTGAAGCAGATTCTCGCGGTAATCCTGGAAAAAAATAGATTCAAATGTGAATAAACTATTCCAGATGCGATTCTGCACCCTACTCACCCTCATCATATAGTTCAACGGGTCCGCCTTATTCCCCAGCATGCTAAACATCGAATCGGGTTTATCCTCGAACTGCACCGCGTGAGTTGTCAAAAACCGAAACCCGTACGAGGTGAACGCCCAGCCAAATTTGGCCGGTGCCTGATCACACTCGCTGAAAACCTGCTTAGCCTTGGCCAAATAGTACCGACAGAAGTACTGCATGAATTTCGGATAGCTCTTCTTAACGCGCAGCGCCGCAGTTATGTAGATCTCGATCGTATCCTCCGGAGAGATCACAGCTGAGGCAGCTTCCGCCATGTTGACCGCGTAAAGTGACATCATTAGTCCATTGGCTTCGGGTTGGTTCGATACCAGATAGAGTTGATTCAGTCGGTGGAAGAGCTGGGCTAGCTCCTTGGCTGATTGCAATGCATCCGTCCGCTGGGATTCGGATTTGAAGAGGCCACCCGCTCGACGAGATAACCAACGACCCACGAATATACGGTGCAGAAACATTCGAACAAACTGCCAGCAGGTGGTCGTTACGGTTTCGAAGCGATTCTTCGGAATGGTTACGCCGAAAGCGGCGAGACAACGTTTCGAGTTCAGTAGCGATGCGGCGATGTTTCCACGCTGGAAGTCCAAGTCGGATTGCTTCTTGCGCTTCCAGTACTCATTGGAAGCCTTCGAGCGCAACGGAAGGATCGGATCACCGTAGACGAGCATTTTCACGAGACAGAGAACGAGCAGCGCAAGGTTGGTGCAAAAGATGAGAATCGAAGACGAGAAACTGCTCCACGAAAAGAATGGTTCACTGACGGCGAGGATTCGCCGACTGGTTCCTGGCTCAAGTTCCTCGTCGAAGCTCTTCGCCGAGAGGAAACTCCCGAACGGATTGATAACCAGAACGGCAAGCGCAAACATACACAGGGTTAGCCGTGAGTGAGCGGACATTCCTCGTACGCCGGACATAAGATCATCCTCGTTCAGGCATTCTTCCATACCACCACCGGAGGAAGTCGTTCCGAATGGTGACGGGGGCATCGAATTCTCCGAATTGTGTGACGGCGAAGAGGACGGATTGGACTCGTCGCTGCGCGGAGGTGTGATTGGTCCCGTAACGGATACCATCTCATCCGGCATGCTCGATGACACCAGCAGATCCTTGAGTGAATCGTTCCGGTTGGTCATCTTCATCTTAAGGTACATGTTCTCCTGCTTGAGATTATTATTTTGCTTCTGCAGATGACGGATGTGATCGATGGCTTTACGCAGAATCGCGGACTTGTTCAGCTTGGCATCGACCCCGACCACGATGTTCTTCAACTCAACGATGCAACTGTTGATAGAGGTACGATAGCGGCGCTCGATGGCATTGTGGGCAGAGCGTTTGACCTCCTTCACCTTCGGTTGGGGCGAGTGCTGGGAGATCTGATGCTGGGGTTGCTGGAGTCGACTGATCTGAAGTTTGCCTGCGTTTTCGGACGAATCAAGCACCAAAGGGATTCCGGTGGTCAATATGGGACCGTTAGGGGTACTCAACAGGGTGTGAATGTTTTGGGTGTTGGTAGTGGTCATCACTGTCGTGGGATTGGTCTGCAGCAGAACCTGCTTGTCTCCGCTCTGGAAGGTAAAAACCTGTTGCACCACCGGGACGGCGGTGGCCGTTGTTGTCGCTACCGGAGTTACGGTGGCTGCCTTCGTGGTCAAAATATTCTGCACACGGAGGTTGGCCGGCAGAATAGTCTGGGGGATGCTGGCGGTTGATGTCGAAGGGGCACTAACGGCCGGAGCAATAGCCTTGATATATGAGTATCCCGTGGCAGCGCGTGGATTCTGCAACACAATTGTGGAACCGTTGGCCGCAATGTTCGTACGGTTCTGCGTTAATATGATAGGTGCTGTCGGTGCACTAGGCGCGCTGCTGATCGACGGCTGGTGAACCATTATCGGCTCCTGCTTGATAGTAGCAGCAGCACCACTAATCGGTTGCTGCGGTGGTTGTGGTGGCGTCGGTTGTAGTTTCTGCAACGTTTGGGACTTTTGGGTGGGAATGGTATTGCTCACCGAGATCATTGGATCACTTGATACTAAATTGCAGTAGAACTGTTGTTGATGTTGTTGCTGCTGCTGCTGTGTTTGTTTCGAGGGTACAGAACTGCCATGGATGGGTTTGGATTCTTCTTGTTTGATGTCCAGGGAAGATGGTCCTGAGTTCAGCAATTGTGATGCAGCTGAATTGGCAGCAGCCATTTGTTCCATCATCACATTATCTTCCCAGCTGAACTGGCTGAGAAAATCTTCACCCATCAAGTTCATCAACTTCTCTTCGTTCAGTTGGTCTGGAATCAACGAAGAAAATGACGAAAGTTTATTGTAGATTTAGAGAAACGGGGTAAAATGTTGAGGTATTTTAATTAATTTAACATTTGATCAAATGACATTTTTATATAAAACTAGCTGACCCCACAAACTTCGTCCCGCTCAAATTCTTGATTCACTTGCAAATAACATGTTTCTCCGTTACATGGAATACATGTCTGATACAGAAAAATAAATTTTCATTCATAGTTTTAATTTTCCACCTGAGAATAATTTTCGCTTTAGACTAACGGAATTTTTCTCATCATAACATCGATCTACGATCAGCTCTCCGGTAGGAATAGTCGGGGGCCCGTAAATGCGGACGCTACTGCCCCACCGGAATCGACGGACAGCCTCAGGCATCCCTCGCCGCGAATTGTCGCTGACCGAAGCAGTAGGGTCCTAGGTATGCAGGATCCCGCTTATGTCAGTCGAAGCGAGGTCCAATGCCGATATCTATGATGCATGGAGACGCAGCCAAGCCATGGCCGGGAGTTCCAGCTCCCCAACGAATCTCACCATGTTTCCTCGGCTGCTTCTGAGTGGCAAGGCAGCCCAACCTGTTATTGTCGGTGAAGTTCCACCAGGAATCGCCGCACCCAGTACCACTACACTTCTGATTCCCCACACACCACCCATCGGCTGCAAAGTATGCCCACCAACGCTTTCACCAACCACGCTCTGCAATGGAACATCAATGAGCTGTACAACAACTTGGGAGAACTGGAGATCCTTGACCGAGAGCTATGTTGAATTTAAATAGACTTTTCAAATGGAATTTGAAAGAATAGGCACTTAAATGTAAATATGGGATATGTAAAATAATAAAAAAATCAAAAAACATAAAAATATAGTTTTTACACTGTAGGGGAACCCGGGGCAAGAGTGCCACCTTAAGCTAATACGCGTTTTAAAATGCTCTTTTGTTATATATTTTTCCATTTTTTGTGCTGGTTTGTTCATTCATACTCCTATTTAGGTGTAGCTATGCATCAAATTGTTCAAAAGTTATGTTTACTATGAAAATGTTTCATTTACAAAAATGATGTTTTTGGCTTGTATTTTTCCAGTACGGGGCAACAGTGCCAATCTTATAAAAATATAATTTTTGATGAAAAAAGCACTGTGAAATTCACTGTGGTTCCAAACAACGCAAACTCAAGTTCTGGTGGCGTTCACGAAAACTGGTAAGCCAATCTTCTCTGGCCAATTTGGATGTTTTGTCGAAAGAGTGATCTAAATTATTTCACTCTGCGATTTTATACCCTTGGATCCGGATGTCGTGTGTTGTCAGTCCATAAAATAACTTCTGCATATTAAGGATGTGTCTCACGAGTCGCTCCTCCTGTTGTTTAGAAAACACAGTTTTAAAACGACCTAACTTCTGCACATATTTGGCCAATGTTCTTCTGGGCAAACTATATTCCTCCGCAGCTCGTCTTCATGATTTACAGAATGTACGGCAACAACCATAGTTTCCATCTGCCACTGGTTTTGAAACGAAATCCGTTCATATTTACAAACCATGACCACAACAAACACAACCACGATTACACTATTTGCGTTTGACAGATCGAATTCGAGGTTACGACTATGGCATTTTTACCCCGGTAATAATGACTTCTTTTGCCCCGTAAGTTGAGAGATAACAAACTTATTTTTTATTGAAATAAATGTGTACGATTTTAATTAGTTCAAACAGTAAGTTGAAGCAAAATGATTATTCTATTTGTATTTATGGGTGGAGTCATGCAAACGTATAGAAACTGAGGGTATTTCGTTAATTTGCGCCTGTGCGTTCTTATATAGATTAAAGTTGTAAGAAGCTCAGTTAGTATTTATCTGTTTTCCAATAAAAAATATTCATGGTTCTGGCTGATAATATGTGAGATATATGCAGTATCTGTATAAAACAAAGTTCTGTAGTTAAATAATTGTGAAAGATGGAAATAGGCAAAATAATCAGATGGACACTCTTGCCCCGGGTTCCCCTACTTTTAAACGGTTTTATTTAGCATGACCTATTGTAAGTATGTTCGTATGTTTATCTGTAGGTTTGTCCCACATCAATAGAAATTTAACCCCTTTCCTGTTAACCGATTGATCTGAAATTTGGAACACGCTTTTATCTCTGCTGTCGTTATAGAATTGAGCTTACAATTTGAATTCATTAGTTTTATACAGAACCTCATATGAAGATTCAAACAAATATTGAAAAATCTTTGAACCGTAGAGTTGACAAGTTTGGAGAAGGTTAATTCCATGCTAGCATTTATGTTCAGATGCACAATGTCTTCACTTAATCTTGAGCATTTATGGTTGAAATTTCTTCATCACATACCAAGGCCTTGAAACAGTAGCAATTTTCCTGAATAGCTGGAACTGAAATAAAGCTATTTGACTAAAATGGATTCTCTAGTCGTTTCTAACTATCTTATAAATGTGGATCATTCCAACGAATTACTTCGCCTCCTATAAACATTAGTGAAGAACAAGATTTCACTCTGGAACTTACACATGTCGGCGATGTCATTAATGTCCAAGTCTTCTCCCTTGAGGACACTGTCAGAGATGTCCATTCCCATCGAGTCACCGGGCTGGAAACTATCCCAGCCTCCACCACCTCTGTCCATCGTTGCCGCCGAGGATTAACACTCTTATCAATAACAATGTTCTTCGGTCACAACGCCTCACAAACGTTTCACAAAACCTTCAAAATGTTTCTCTTTCGCAAGTAAAAATAAGAATTTCAATATTTTAACAACTATCAATAGAGCTTACGAAAGCGCCGAGAGCTGCGGTGGGCGCGGAGCACAGAAAAACACCATCAGATCACCACAGCCGCTTTCTCCACCAATCAGCGCACAGAACCGAGTATCGTATGATTCTTCTCAACAGTGACGTCACTCGCAACAACATAACCTCAAACGAAGGGGCCGTGAATCGTATATTCCAATACGAATTGCATCATGCGACATTTTGTTCCTTTCACTGATGGTAGCTTCGAAAGTTGTCAATCATGATTCACGTTATTTTCCCATCGAATCAATTTAATAACCGTGTCCTTCGGGGATATCATCATTGCAATAAAATATCAACACAAACGATTAACTCTCTCAACCGACTCGCGCGACGTCAAAATATTAACTGATTCCGATAGTCAACGATTCGCGGTGAACAACATCTTCGTATCGTGCTCGAAGAGGGAACGATACAAACAACCGAAGTTTGACAGTGAAAATGTAAACAAACACAAGCGATTCTACCACCACATGCCTGAAGAACGGTGTAAGCGTGTTGCAACTTGCAAAATTTTGTATCCGAGCGGTGTAATTGTGGCGATGGATGGAGAAGAAAAAGGGTCGTACGAATACCGTTCGTATAAGGAAAAGGAGTGTTTTCGGGAGAATCAATATCCGAAATTGAGAACCAGATTGTAATTATATCGATCAGTTTGCCTTGGTTTGTAACTATTTGATGGTGTAATATTTAAAGTTATACTGACTCCTTCACAAAACAATAACACAGCATCTCGGTTGCAAGGATCGCGGTCGATTGCAATTTGATTTTATGAGCGTGATGACGAATAATCTCATATAATTTGGCCATTATCACGAGCGCTGATGACCAAACAAATTCTTCACGAACCCGCAAGTCAATTGGCTCTCGAAATTTTCTCTTTCCTGAACACTTTTCGAACTCGTTGCATCGTCGGATAGATGCAGGGTGCCACTACCCGCACTCGTTCCACTTCCTTTATCTCTGTGTTATTCGGTTCCGTGACGTGACATAACAAGTGAGATAAGGGGCTGTCCACATACCACGTGGACAGAAAAAGCATGATTCTAGACTCCCCCCTCCCCCAACGTGGACAAGTGTGGACATTTTCATACCCCTACCCCTTTTTGTCCACGTGGACATTTTTCCTTTTTCCTAATTAAAACAATTAAGAAAATAACTGAATTGCGCCTAAATTCCATTTTAACTCCATTTAACTTCAATTTATGTCAAATTTTTATAGCTGTACTCTGCTGTACCTACTTTGCTGCGGCCCATTGTTTTTTGTATGGTAGAGAAATGACTAGCAAGTACAAAGTACAGAGCACATGTTTCATATGAGTTATATTTTTTGTCATCATCAGCGAAGATATAAAGGTTATCTGGTTTGCCAACACAGAAACACGCAATGTACAGTTGAGCAGGTGAGGAACAAACCGCGTCTGAATATAAACTACACAACTTCAAAGATTGATCTTGAGTACTAATTATGATTGCAAACGCCAATCGAATAAAAATAAACTAATTTATTAAAATCATCTAGTACCCGTTAGTACCCGTTTTTTTAAACACTTGCAAAAAAGTTGTAGGAGGTTGTGTCCAAGATACGACCGCATTGTTGACGTAGAACTACGCTTTAATTTTTTTTTTATCCAGTTCATTTATTTGTAAGGCTCAATCGCATAAGCTTTGCGGAGCCACTAATTCAAGGCTTGTTTAAACAAAGTTTCAACTAATTTCTATGTTTAGTAGGATTCGACCGAATACTCGCGGTTTACTCGAGGTTAAAAGGGCAACATTTTTGTGGGACACTGTTATTTTATATAAGTCGCTTGTTTATACCTTCGGATATTATTCTATAGTGCTGTGAAATTTTCGAAACAACTGCTTAGTAGAATAATCTCTGAAATGTTTTTTTCATTGAAGAATCAGTTGACGATAATTCATTGATGATTCATTCTTGCCCTCGCAAAACAATACACTAGCTGATCATATGTCGCAATTAATGTCATGTCAATGCATTGAAAATTTACGTCGAACTCTATTCCGGTGGCCTTTTTAGCAATTGACATAGACTCGGCTACAGTCGATTATATACATGTTGCACCAGCACCATTATTCCACATCTCATAACTACATCAATATATCTTTTTCACCGTGAGGAACAACAACAATGACAACACATGCAAGTATCCAATATCATGCTACATGTTATTTAGTATTGCCTCAGTGGAATTACACCTCTAGGCATCGTTCGTACAACGTAAATCAAGCGTCAAACAAGCGTTCGCCATAGCACGCATACAGAGCCATATATTGGTGGCTTGAAACTACTGAGAATATTAACACTTCTCATCATTTTGCGTTATTCTCAAAAGAAACGATTCTGTTTATATTACTGGTCTCGAAAAAAGTTACATTACTTTCTCATGCTCGAGATAAGCGCAGCTGCCACCCTTAGTGGAGAAAGTTTTGCTACTGGCAAGCGAAACCTAATCACATACAACATTCCAGAACGACAATTACTTTCTTGGTGTCTAAACATGATAAATAAACTCTTTTTTGGTAATATCAACAACTTCGAAAACAGTAGCATTGTTTTATTATGATCAAAATTGGCGCAATCCTAGTTGAAGGCAGTTTTGCGACTGGCACACGAACCCAAACAATTTATAACATTCCAGTACGACATTCAAAATGCTTGGTATTCCCCAAATGATTTTTAGGCGCACAACCTTGATGCCTGCTTCGCCATAAAGTCAGTTTAATCCATTCATGCAATGTCAAAGGTACCAACGAAGCCCTTATGATGACGAAAAACAAACAATGTTAACTGCTTGGAAAAATACTGAATTATGCCATACAGCTTGTACTCTGATGTAACACCCATCGATGCGAATTCGCTGATAAGTTTGTCAAGAGCGACCGCCTTCACCACCAGCGGGGAGGTGCTTGATTTTGGTTGCTGCCTGGGTAAAGGCGTTTACATTTTCGACCGACGCACCGAAGTCGCCTACTTCGCTGTTGTTCGATGCGGTGTCACGCTCGCGAAGGCACGGTTCAGTGCGAGCGCTTTTCACTACACCAACATCGCGTGCATCATTAGATGACGCTTGTCTCGAAATTTTATTGCCCCTGGCAATGCGTTCGCTTTTTGCAGTGCTCGAGCCAGCCTTCCTCTTCTTCTTGCTCATCGCACACTACGCGAAGCGTCCAATTTATGACGCGGAAAGAAGAACACACGATACGAATAACGCGAAAAACGAACAGAAAAATCAAACGACGATTTCCAAGTTGGATTACCACTGGGTCCAATCTCAGATCGAAGCGCAGCGAAAGCAAAGTGAACTGGATTACTCAACAGTCCGATGCCGAATGAAAGTTTGCCTCAGCGAGATCCACTGTTTATACTCTAGGCAAGTATTCCCCTTCATTGTTCTTCTTTTCCTTTATTCACGGAGACTTTGAATCCTACGATTTTCCCTCCGTTGGTCGTCGATAAGTTGCTCGTTATTGACAGCTCTGTTCGGGAAAGCACACAAATGGACAGAACAAATGTATGGGAAAATAGAAACGCTTAAAGTTTTCATGAATTTTAACCATTTGAAAACCAGGGGATTCTAATGTATAGCATATTAAACAAATTTTACGGAATTTCCGATTCGTTTAGTATGTAAATCGCCAAAATCCGTTTGCGGCAAAAATAGTTATTAACGTTAACTTTATTTCATAAAAACGTGACCTGTTTTCTGATTTGGCACCCTTAATGAAAGACGTAGTTCTACGTCAAAAAATTGTTGATGTCACATAATATACGGGCCTTATCACGAACGTCACTTCATGGTGAAAACGTTATGAAGTGCGTACAATTCATTTCGTTTTCACCGTGAAGCGACTTTCGTTCGTATTGTACATATTTGATACAAAAAATCAATTTACGTTCACATATTTGATTCATGTGAAATTTCAGTAGAGCTTTTCACTACAGAGATATTCTTGATCGAATAAAAAATTATCCTTTCACTTTGGATTATGAATATTTCATAACATAACGATAGCGTAAAAGATGAAAATGGGCAGTTGTGAAAGCTTGAAAATGTTTATACAATTTACAGTCATTGCTTTGACAAATGCATTGTTTCATGGCAGAGTTACAGCGTTCCAAAAATCACCCAAAATCTACCATGTCGCATTCTGTTCCTTTATTTATTTTTGTTGAGAGCAGTTCTTTGCCCACTCCGGAATATGATCGATCACTGCAAATGTCGATTAATCTTCACTTTGTATTTCCGGTTCACCTTTAGTCGGTAGCGCAATACGAAACCTTATCCACTATATTCGCATACTTTTCTAAGGGTATTCAAATATTTTGTTATTTTTCAAATCCTTATCGAACATTCTGCATTGAGTGTGTGGGGAAAAATGACATCAGACAACTCACGATTCATGCATTCCCAATTATGAAATCGAGCTCAAATCTCAACTATGAAAGAATTATTGCATATTTTTTGAGACCTATTTTTTGCCTTAAATTGACCCAAATTATAAAGTACGCTATTGAGAACGGTTTAGTTGCATTCATTTGATAGATGAAAAAAAATTGTAAGCGGTTGTATCTAGGACACGACCGCATATTTTCGACGTAGAACTACGCAATTATATTATGCAATCCACTTGTTTACCACTTCCGATATTATTTAAGAATTCATCGGAATTTTTTGTAATTGCTTATGTTCTGCGTTACAAATAAATTTGATGAACGTCCTTTTACGTTTGATATGATACCTAGGACCACCAAAATATGTGAACGGAAGAATTGTCAAACGATCATTGTATTTTACATTTCCCTCTGAAATTACTGCACATCTCATGTTTACATAGTTCTCGAACCGCGAAAGTTCATTCACCTAGAGTATCTGAAATGACGATTTTCCCAGCCTTCTCAGTTTAAAAGTACGTTTTAGGGAAACATATTCCGGTCTGCACAACGTCAAGCGAGTACAAAAGTACTCAACACCAAAAAATACCCCCGACTTACATGTATTTGCAAAGCGGATTCCCTCAGGCACATTGATTTTGAAGTCCGTGTTAGGGAAACACAGCTCGTGGGAAAAAAATACCCCCGACTTGCATGTTTTGACAAAGCGGACTCCCCCAGGCACATCAATTTTGAAGCTTTTTTTTTATCTGTATTATAGTGACTTTCAACTCATTTGGCTGGTTCGTCACTTTTACTTCCATTTTTGGAAGAATGTCGGGAGTGAGAATTGAACTCGTGAGCTTCATGCCTCTCACCATGAATGTTACCACTACGCCAGATCGCCTCCGACGAGATTTTGAAGTCTGTGTTGGGGAAACCGTATATCGGGCCAATCAAAACTTGGCAGTTAGGGCGTTTAGACAATGCTTGACATTTTACAGTTATTCAATTGTTCATCTCATGAAAAATAGTATTTTATTAATTGTGATAGACGTGTAGAAATATTTTCTATCAATTGATGCAAATATCTTTCCAATCTGTTAGGAAATGTTCGAGTTATAAGCATTCGAAATACGGGTAGGGTTAGCAGACAAATAGGCAGATCAAATGTATGGGCAAAAAGGAAGTTGTTCCAGTTTTCATGAATTTTAACCGTTTAGAGATTAGCGAATTATAATGTATAGCATATCAAACAAATCTTAGAGAGTTTACGATTCCATTGGTATGCAAATGATGATAATAAGCTCACAGTTATTAACGTTAATTTTATGTCATAAAAATGTGACCTGTTTTCTGATTTGGCACCCTTCCTGAAAGACGTAGTTCTACGTCTAAAAAAGGTGAATTGATTAAAGTTTGACGACTAGTGGTGCATGGATCATTTTACGCAAATGTAAATATTAATTCCTAGAAATCGACAAAATTCCAATACTTTGAAAAATTGCAAATTTTCGAAAAAAAAAGTCACAGGAGGGTTGTATCCAAGACACGACCGCATAGTTGACGTAGGCTTCCGTTAGGTTATCTGCTGCATGCTGATTTTGGATATGTTTGAAGAATTACTTTGTTAAACTCTTCAATAATGATTTGGGTCCGTTTTGTCTAGTTGTTAGGTATTGTTTGTTCACTTCACCAGTGTCCATAACCGAGTGATAATGATAGAAGGATGGTGATTATGCTGAAGAAGATGGTGCGTATCACGTACCAAAGCCGCCCTCTTTGGTCCTGGACTAGATGGCTCCTGTGTTATGTATGAATGAAATAAAGAAAAAAAACTCATCAAAGCAATATAAGATAATTATCATTATCGAACACAATTTTTCTCACCCGAAAAAAAGTGTTACTATAGTATAGAGAAAATATATTTGAAATGGAAAATTAATTTCATTCATTATTTTTTTTATTTTCTGAGTGTTTATTCAATCCATTTCTTTTTCGTTTTGAACCCAACGGAACACGATGCTGCATGCTTAAATGCGAATTTCAATTATGCTAAGAGCACCCAATATGATATGTAGAGCATATGTGAAATCACTTTCTCGAATATTCCTTCATTTTTCCAATTTTGCTCGTCGCATGAACTTTCCTTGGGAGAAAGAAAATCGTTTCATATTTCAAGTCATTTTAACACAATAGCTACCATACACAATTTTACACTTACAGTTGTGCTAAAAGTTTTACGAAGCAACCAACATAAAAGGTCCAAATTTAAATTTTATTTATATTTTATCAAGCATAAGTTCTATTCAGTTCATTGAAACATCATTCTTCAATCAACCCATCGAAAGATTCTTATTGGAACGGAAAAACACTCGTTCATCGCTCCCAACTTATTCGCACGTATGCAATCAGCAATGCCCACGCTAGTTACAATGAACACTATCCATTTGTGCGCGTCGTTAGTTAAACTATCGAGGGTATTTACATGCTGATTTCCCCCAAACACCTAGGATTTGAAGGAAGGAAGGTATTATATTATAGAGACTTTAGACTTTTGCAGTTCATTCGTCTCTAGCCTTGAGAAAGGCCCTTTGAAAACTCTACTCTACTCTACTCCAGCGCTACCACCTCCGCCCTCTTGCCTTGAGAAAGGCACTCGATCCCTCGCCGTCCAGCTCGTCCAGCAACGATGTTGTCCAGTCGGTGTCCACACAAAGAATGAAGGATTTGAAATCTCTGTTAGCGAATACATGTCGGTGGGGAAAAAGCACCCCCTACTTTCATGTATCTGCAATGCCGATTTCCGCCAGGCAGCTTGGTTTTGATGTCTCTGTTAGGGACCCGCCGCATGTGTCGTCAATTTCGACCAATCAGAAGTAGGTTTTTCCGTTGGGATATGGGTTGAGATTTTTCAATTATTCGATAGTTAGTTTCATGACATATATTATTTTATTCAATGTAAAAAATTGTTATGGAGTGCCGAAATTGATTGACGTAAAAATCTCATCAATCCATCGTGAAATGACTGAGCAGTAAGCATTTGAAATTGGACAATTTTCACGATGCGCTCGATTTTCGATTTTCAATTTGTACCCCAATATGTTCCCGAAAGACGTAATCCTACGTCAAAAGAAATTTATTTACACGTAATTCGGCATGAAAAACTATACAGGCATTATTAACCTAAGACCAACTGTTCTCGAGATAAAAAAAATTATAGAAAATTATATTTGATGAAAAAAACCATATGCATAATATCATGAAAACTCAACTATAATGGAATCGTTTAGTTTTAATAGTTTTGGACTATGAACGTTCATGCATAACCCGTATGTATAAAATCATAGGAATTGTACGAATTGTACAGTCTACCAAAGCTCAAGCTCAAGCTATGATTTTTCAAATTTCACAGATGGTTCGAAAAATCATTTTTTTTGTTTTTTGGTGCAACCAAGTTGAAAAATGAACTCTGCGTATCCGAAAATATACATTTTGATACCAAACACGATAAAAACTGAAAATTTTCAATTTTCAATTTTTCCCCTTTCAACTTCGCCCCGCCCTTTTAATTTTTTGGTGAAAAAGAGTTAAAAAATGAACTCAGCGTATCCGAAAACCCCAGTCTACCAAAAATTGGGTTTTTAACTAAAAAATCTGAGTTTTGGCCGGCTAAATTTTCTCAGGGCTCTACTGTGGGGCGTGAGGATGTCAGCCGATGTTTGACGGTGTAAATATAAATAAACAACACTTCTTTTGTTTGGAAGAACCCAAACAACCGAATTTGATCCGAACTTTGACAGCTGAACATTGTTTAGGTTTCGCTTATCAATTGGGGAGCAAAGGATTTTGTGCTGCTTAATCACGATTTGTGACTAGATTGGGCCGCGCGGAAAATTTCGTTTTTGGGCCACAGATAGCTGTGTCCGCCACCACAATGTCCTTACTTTGCAACACAGGTGATTGGTTTACGTTGGGCCATGGAAATTCTTATAGGTAAACTGCGTAGTGAAAGTATTCTTCATTTGTGAGAAAATGAGTACGATTCTGTTCTCTATCGAAACACAGAAAAATTGATCTGTACACCATGGAATGGCCGACCAGCATTAATTTGGAGCAAATGACGGTGCATGCTGCCTCCTACGGGGGCCCAATAGCACTGGTGAAGGATTTCAAACAGTTTCTAAAACTGTCCGGCAGCGGATCCACCAAGCCGGTGATTCGCATTTTTAATTGCTCCGGCAAGCACATCTCTTCCATAAGTGTGGGTATCTTTTTTTGCGATCATTGCTAAAAGATAAAAATTCTGAGATAATTGTTGAATTCCCAGTGGGACAACGGACATCTGGTGTGTATGGGTTGGTCGGACGCCGAGGAATTCGTGTGCGTACAGGATGACGGTTTCGTCTGGATCTACGATATGTTCGGCAATTTCCAGCACAAATTCAGCATGAGCAAGGACGTGACCGAAGTTATCGACGCGAAAATTTTCGCATCGAACTCGGGAACGGGGGTCGCGGTGATAACGGCCAACTACAAAATATACATTGTGAACAGCATCAAAGATCCGAAATCACGTCCACTGTCGGAGTTGTTGAATTTGGGCAGGTAATTGTGCACATATTCAAGCGAAGTTTGAGAAATTAATTCTGTAATTCTTGGATGAAAAGTGATCTTACCTGTTGGGAGCTGGTCTCGAAGGAACGCACCACATGCTGCCTGCTGGCACGCGACACGGAAATTATCCTCGCGCGGCATGGCGAAAGCGCCCCGGTAACGCTCGTGCTGAGCATGAAGAACGAATTCAGTAGCATTTGGGCGATGTCCGTTTCCTTCAATCATCGCCATTTGGCAATCTACACCAATACAGGTGTGCTGTGGATGGGATCGGCCGATCTGAAAACTAAGTACTGTGAGTTCGCAACCGGTCGCAGTGAGCGACCGCAGCAAATCGTTTGGTGCTGTGATGAGGATCCTCATCCGGAGCGCCAAGCGGTCCTCGTCAGCTACCAGTCGATGGTGCTGGTCGTCGGAATGACTGGTGATTCCAACATTTACACGTACGATTCCCCGATGGTGCTGATACAGGAGATGGATGCCGTTAGAGTGCTGACCAACGGGTATCACGAGCTGATCCAACGGGTACCGAAAAGCACGAGTAACATTTTCGGTATTAACATTTCGGAGCCGGCGAGTTTCCTGTTCGAAGCGCATCGGAAGTTTCAAGAGCGTAGCCACCAGTCGGACGAGTATCTTTGTCTGATCCAGGATCGTCTCGCATCGGCGGTGGCTGAATGCATCGAGGCTGCCGGCCAGGAATTCGATACGCACACGCAGAAGAGTCTAATTCGTGCGGCCTATTTCGGTAAGGGTTTCCTACCGGGGCACAATCCGGAGGTGTATATCGAGACGTGTAGAGTGCTGCGGGTGCTGAACGCTTTGCGCGATCGAAATGTGGGAATGCCGCTCACGTTGAGACAGTGAGTATTGCAGCTTTGGTGAATGCGGATTACAAAAATGTGTTTTCTTGAAGGTTTAACCATCTTCAGCCGCTGGTAATTTTGGATCGGTTGATATTCCGTAAGCATTACGCATTGGCTATCCAGATTGCGAAGCATTTGAAGCTTCCCGAGTCACGCATCCTGGAGCATTGGGCGTTCCACAAAATAGTGAACGATAAAAGTAAGTGAGGTCTTCATAATTAACTGATTACCCTTTTCGATTTTATTGCGCTGTGCGAAATACCTATATTATAGTTTTCAATCTATAATTTCTATGTTTGTAAATCTAGGCGAACTGTTTCAGGGACCGGGATATCATTTTTGCAAGTTACAGATTTGAAAAAAATGAGCCACCGTGATTTTTTTCGAATTTTCCCATTTCATCAAAAAATAATGTTTATTACGCGGTCGAAAACCGTTGACAAAACGCGAATTTAACTATCCAGAATATATGATAGAGCGCTCATTTTCATGTTGTCAGTAATTTGTTGACCGAAATTTTCGATGAAATAAAAATATTTTTTTTTATCTTCATAGATGGAAGTAAACATAGTTCGACAATATTGCTGTCTCAGTTATTTAAGGCAACAAAGTTGTTTTTCTATCTCTTGAAATAACCGACATATCGCTTTTTATCAATTATGTTATGTTCATAATGAATTCTGACAATGTAATAGATGTAAGTGAATTGGAATTCTATCAAAGAGTTGGATTTTAGTAATACTTTTTGTAAATGGCTTTGACAAAACAATTAAATAAACTAAATATGAAACCAAAAAAAAAATCCGAAAGATATGGCAAAACAAATGGACTTAGGGTTATTATAAAAAAAAGTTATTTTTGCTTTAACTTTCATATTTAAAATTCTACATGCAAACTGTCTTCATAAGACTAAAAGAAGCTCTAAAACTAAGACGAACATTTTGCGGTGCAGAACTTGTCAATATCTCAACTTTACTCAAAGTTATTGATATTTTTCGTCCCCAAAAATACGCCCTCTTCATTTGTTCGTCGTTCTCCCTGGGGCAAACATATGAAATGTTTATTGATGGCATTTGAAAGAACATATTTGCCTTTACATAATGTGAGGTTTTCAAAACTATGTTATAAAATTGAAATCATTAGTTTTTAGGTGGACAATCATCAATAATTATTGACAAGTTCTGCATCACAAAATGTTTGTCTTAGTAAGTTTCAAAGGTCGTTCGTATACAATTTTGATGTAAGATTTGAAATATAAAAGTTAGAGCAAAAAAAAAAAACAGGAAGTGGGTTATATCTATGGTATAACCGCAAGGGTGACGTAGGACTATCGTTGATTTTGTTTGAAGTTGAATCTAAATCCATCCTGAATGAATGAATAAATAAATATTTGGGTGACTTCAAAAACGAGAGTGTTACTTTGAAGACTCAAGGTTTTATGCATTCAATATTGGATACAAAAAACCTTGTTCTGAAGAATAATCTTCAGAAGCTTTCCTGTTAACTGCACTTGATTGACAAATCACAAAACCAAATGTATGTGGTCGCAGTATTATATGGATAGAAAACATTAAAATAAACTCGCTTGAATGTAATTTTCAATTCCAAGGGGAACTGGCAGATTATTTTTCAGCAACGATCATTTCTTTCCAGGTTTCCTCTCGATAACCAGCAAACGAAAAGAGTTGCGCGCGTGTATGAGTGTGTGTGGGGCGGCTGCTTCTATGTCTTTCCGAGGAACCGTATTTCGATGCTGATACTCTCTTGGTCACCTTCTCTTCTCCTTCTGATCGATCAGCTTTTCTGCGCTCCCTCACAGTTAAAACAAACTGATTGCATTTCAGGTCAGGTCAAGCCAGGTAATGAATACCTCGATCCCTCGCCGTTCAGCTCGTTCAGTAACGATGTTGTCTTGTCGATGTCCTCAGGCGTCGTGCACTAATTACGTAACGCAAAAATCCGGATTTTGAACCTCCCCCCCCTTTCGTAACGCAATTTCCTATCTCTAATAAACAGAAAGTAACGCAACATCTAACCCCTCCCCCCTTATCGCGTAACGTAATTTGTGCACGACGCATCACGAAAAATGAATGGGTTTCACCACCAGAATATCATTTCAGTATGCTTTTCGTGCGTGATTGAATCGAGAGAAGGTGTGGTTTACGATGGCAATTTGGAAGGCAAACTAGAGGAGAATGAACTCTCTGAGTATGAAAATTTCGGCGACTGAGCAATAATCGATTGAAAATTATATAATTTTGGCGATACGAAACATTTTCCGTTTTTCATGTTATGCATCCATTATTGGATACGAAAATATCCTACTGATGGGAAAGAATAATCTTCAGAAGCTTTCCAGCTAATTACACTTGATTGAAAAATTACGAAATCAAATGTATTTGGTCGCTGTGTTCGCCATATAATTAGAAAACATTAAAATAAACTCTTTCGCATGGATGTATTCTTCAATTCCCAGGGAACTGGCAGATTATTTTTCAGCAACGATTAGATCTTTCCGGAATTTTCTCGATGCTGTATGGCATCCAAACGAAAATTCTCGTTTTAGTTTGGCCTGCAAAACACTTTTCTGAACTCTAATCCATCAAATTTAGAGCCCTGAAAAGGGCCGTTGATTATATGCTAAGCTAATATAGCACCCTCTCCTTGGATTCGACGGGCCAGCTGAATGTCCTTGGGCATGATGTGACGCGTTTTACGTGGATAGCACACAAATTTGTATCTTCGAATAAGCCTCCTGCAGCGTCATAACCGCGGAACTTTGGAAGCGCAAGTCGGTTTTGAAGTCCTGAGCACGATCCAAAAGCTGCAAAGGTAGCTTGCGGATCAGCAATTCGGTCGACTTCCGATAGCGACGAATTTCACGCAAAGTTCCCGGTCGATAGCGATGTGGCTTCTTCACCTATCCTGCGGCTGGTGCGCTTATCCGAGCTGCTTTCGTGTGCCTTACCACTGAAAGACTAACCTGCTATCTGCTTGGTCCCAAACAAACGAGTCGTCACGGTGCGAGAGTAGAGTAAGAAATGAACGAAAGCAAAGGAAGCGTCATTTTAAAACCTGTTTTCGAAGCTATTGAAACAATTTTCCGACTCAATAAATAGCAATCATATAACTCTTGGACATTTTATCTTTTGTATGAAATGATTATCACTGTTCCGTTGATCCGAAGCAGAATGAATCACGCTTAAAGAAGGAATGGATTTTTTCTTGGAATTTACTCAGCAAAAATAATGCCCTTTCCCAACACTTAAAAACGACAAACGGTAAACAGTTTCATCAAAGTGATTTCTTCGATATGGGGATATATTCACTACATCATGTCATGTATTTCATATTCTTCATTATGAAATCCATATCCATGGCACCTATCGGTATCGAATTATCATCGACACCACGATTTTCGCTAAATGCTCCTTTCAGTTCGGCCTGTAAAAAACTTTTCTGAACTCTAATCCATCAAATTTGGAGCCCTGAAAAGGGCTGTTGATTATATGCTAAGCTAATATAGCACGCTCTCCTCGGATACGATGGGCCAGCTGGATGTCCTTGGGCATGATGTGACGCGTTTTGCATGGATAGCACACAAATTGGTATCTTCGAATAAGCCTCCTGCAGCGTCATAACCGCGGAACTTTGGAAGCGCAAGTCGGTTTTGAAGTCCTGAGCAATTCCACGAACCAAATGCTGCAAAGGTAGCTTGCGGATCAGCAATTCGGTCGACTTCTGATAGCGACGAATTTCATGCGAAGTTCCCGGTCGATAGCGATGTGGCTTCTTCACGCTTCCTGCGGCTGGTGCGCTTATCCGAGCTGCTTTCGTGGTGCCTTACCACCGAAGGACTAACGAGCTGTCTGCTTAGTCCCGATGAAACGAGTCCTCACGGTGCGAGAGTAGAGTAAGAAATGAACGAAAGCAAGGGAAGTGTCATTTTATAAAACATAAAAGAATCGAATGTAAACCCCACCCTCTTTATTATATAAGCTTACTGTATACTCACGAATATAATAAGGGTGGGATTTAGATTCTATACTTTTATGGTTTATAAAATGACGCTTCCTTTGCTTTCGTTCATTTCTTACTCTACTCTCGCACCGTGAGAACTCGAGCTCGTTAGTCTTTCGCAGACAGCTCGTTAGTCATTCGGTGCTAAGGCACACGAAGTCAGCTCGGATAAGCGCACCAGTAGCAGGATAGGTGGAGAAGCCACATCGCTATCGACCGGGAACTTTGCGTGAAATTCATCGCTATCAGACGTCGACCGAATTGCTGATCCGCAGCTACCTTTGCAGCATTTGGATCGTGGAATTGCTCAGGACTTCAAAACCGACTTGCGCTTCCAAAGTTCCGCGGTTATGACG
The DNA here is from genome assembly GCF_029784135.1 of Toxorhynchites rutilus septentrionalis. Classification (NCBI taxonomy): domain Eukaryota; kingdom Metazoa; phylum Arthropoda; class Insecta; order Diptera; family Culicidae; genus Toxorhynchites; species Toxorhynchites rutilus. Next base: position 169,154,955 of record NC_073744.1, read on the forward strand.
CTGCAGGAGGCTTATTCGAAGATACCAATTTGTGTGCTATCCGTGCAAAACGCGTCACATCATGCCCAAGGACATCCAGCTGGCCCATCGTATCCGAGGAGAGCGTGCTATATTAGCTTAGCATATAATCAACAGCCCTTTTCAGGGCTCCAAATTTGATGGATTAGAGTTCAGAAAAGTTTTTTACAGGCCGAACTGAAAGGAGCATTTAGCGAAAATCGTGGTTTCGATAATAATTCGTTACCGATAGGTGCCATGGATATGGATTTCATAATGAAGAATATGAAATATATGACATGATGTAGTGAATATATCCGAAGAAATCACTTTGGTGAAACTGCATTATAAAATTATTTGTGTACGAATGCCGCAATCGATAGTCGACTCTAATTTGCGCTGGGTAATTTCCTCGGAGGACTCGATTCCTCCTTTGAGCATTAATAATCTCTTTCTGGCAAAAAGATGTGGTATGAATCACATTATTTGAATGATAGAATGAAGAAGTTTTCTGCCAATTTCCTTCAACCTCCAAACGTATCTTTCTCCCGTTTGTCGTTTTCGCGTTCGCTAATCCTCTCTCACAACACCCATTTCTAGTTTGAGAAATTGTTGAGTAAACATTGTTTGCCAGTGCGCGTAGAGCGGGAATTCCTAAATATTCATTGCACCTCTAATAAATTGCCGAAAGACGTGGTCTTACGTTGATCGCACTTGATTGAAAAAATCCAAAACGAAATGTATTTGGTCGCAGATTTATATGAGTAGAAAGTAAATAATCGCTCGAAAATGACTTGATTTTCGCGATGTGAAACATTTTCCGTTTTTCATGTTATGCATCAAATATTGGATACGAAAATTTCCACTGATGGGGAAAAAAATATTCAGAAGCTTTCCTGTTAATTGCGATTGATTGAAAAATAACAAAACCAAATGTATTTGGTTGTAGTGTTATATGGATAGAAAACATTAAAATAAACTCTTTCGCATGAATGTATTTTTCAATTCCCAGGGGAACTGGCAGATTATTTTTCAGCAACGAGAATTCCGCGCGTGTATGTGTGTGTGTGTGTGGCGGCTGCTCCGATGTTTCAAGCGGAACCGTGGCATCACTCTCCTCCTGATGGATTCCCTTTTGGCCTTAGGTGCACAAACAGGCTCTTGGTGACACCGTTCATCAGCGTTTTCATGATAAACGAAATTAGCTTCACAACAACAGCGACGACATGCTCCAATCGCTGTTCAATCATAACTGAGTGGGTTTACGAGCGGCGCTCGCTTATATACCGATTGGTGATTTCAATAGCCTGTTTTGAAAGCTATTTTAAGACTATTGAAACAAGTTTTTGGATGAAAAAGTAACAAGTATATGACGCGTAGACATTTTATCTTTCAAATGAAGTGTTTATCATACCATTTCGTTCAGTTGTTTAAGAGCTTCTTCTTCTTCTTATATGGCACTAACGTTCCTAGAGGAACTCCGCCGTCTCAACGTAGTATTACTTGCGTCATTTTCATTAGTACTTAGTTGAGATTTCTATGCCAAATAACACGCCTTGAATGCATTCTGAGTGGCAAGCTCTAGAAAACGCGTGACCACAGTGCAAGTCAGTGGAAATTTCTTTGAAGAAAAATTTCCCCGACCAGAACGGGAATCGAACCCGAACCCCCGGCATGTTAGGTTTGACGCTAACCACTCGGCCACGGGAGCACTTGTTTAAGAGCTATAAACGCTCAAAATCTCGGTCTCCAGCGTAACGCTTTCGTTCTCGAAACTTTGGTTTTACACCCCGGTATAGAAATGAAAGACGAAGTCCTACGTCAAAACGTTTTTTTTATGGTCACCCTAATGCAACTCGAGCTAAATCGATTATGTCAAAAGATGGAAAAAAAACTTTGTTCTACGAAGTTGATTAAAATAACTTGAAATGATAACTTTGTCGAAGACAGTTTTTTGTCTAGAGGATAGAAATCTTCCATGAAGTGTTTCTAGCTCTTTCTGTCTAGGGTCACCATGTAAAAAACGAGATTTTTGCTCTAACGTTTTAAATTTCAGCCTCTACATCTTAGGATGACTTTTAGAGCTTATCAATACAAACATTTTTCGATCAAGAACTTGTCAATATTTTAATCCTACTCAAAGTTATTGATGTTTGTTTACCTAAAAAAACATTTGAAATCAAATTTAATTTACTCAAATACAAAGAAAATAACATAGTTTTGATTATGCCACATTATATAGAGTCGAATATTTCTTTTCAAATACTGCCAATAAATATATTTTTATGTTTGTTCCAGAAAGAACGACAAACAAATGGAGAGAGTGTATTTCTGGGAACGCAAAATATCAATAACTTTGAATAGAGTTGAGATATTGACAAGTTCTGCATCGCAAAATGTTCTCCTTAGTAAGCTCTGAAAGTCTTCTGAAGACAGTTTGCGTGTAGAATTTAAAATATAAAAGTTAGAGCAAAAAAAAAACTTTTTCTCGTGGTGACCCTAACGCAACTTAGAAAACAGCGCCATATCGGTTATTTTAAGAAATAGAAAATCACTATGTTGCTTAAAATAATTGAGGCTATAACATTGTCGAACTATGTTCACCTCTATCTATAAAGATAAGAAAGTTATATTTTTTATTTCATCGAAAATTTTGGTCACTCTTTGACAACATGAAAATGAGCGCACTGTCATATGTAACAACTTTATCCAAGACAGTTTTTGTTTAGAGAATAACCGTCAAACATTTGAAGTTTCTTTTCGTTAATGGATCTCAACCAATGGCTTATTACATTGCATGAATATGATATTTTTCGGAATAGCAATTTCGTTTCCATTTTTAGCTATGGTAAAGAAACATGTTTTCAACATATCAAAACAATATTTATAGATTCTAAACATATTAATTCACGTCCTGTCAATACTTTATGAGTTGTAATAGTAATCAAATGATTGTACATAATTGCCATTGGAACAAGCGAGAAAAATATATTTTACAAAAAGCGGGACCCTGATTTCCGGAGATTTTTCGGATTTCAAAAAAAACTCAATTTTTAACGTCTGCGACACTAGTAAATGAAGTCCGATTGAACTAATACTTTGCATTGGGTATATTACCGTGCAAATCAACACTACGCAGCAATTTCCGAATGAAAAATCGAGATTGACTATTTTTATTGGCACCATACGTTTTGCCTCGCATTCCGAAGTCCCAGCAGCGTTGCCAATGTTCCAGTTTAAACTGGAATCTTCCAGTTTTTTCAAATATTATCTAGTTTTTTATATGTGTGCTTCAGTTTTATCCATTTTATGTAAAATAAATACTATCCCAATATAATCAGATCAATATAATCCATCCCTCATCCTTCCTATCCCTTCGACAATTTTGTTTTTTGACATTTATCGTTCGATCAATTCTACATCTTGATAGATCTTGGATAGATCTTCCTTTTCTTACAGTGTTAGTTTGCTTTTGCTTACACTTCAGAATTCAATTCGGTTAGCGCGCAGTGCGTGTAGTGTCTACCCAAGCACTAATGTGCTACACTGTCTTTGAATTTATATAAATATTAGATGTTCTAGTTCTTCCAAATCATTCTAAAGTTTAGAAAATCATAGAGTCAATGTGCTACATTGACTTTAATTGATATGAACCGTGAACCAAGCAACCTTGCTTCCGTTCATATCAATGGGATATTAGGTTCTAATGGTCACTCAAAGATTCAAAAGCATTAATAGTACGCATGATCTTTCTTATTTGACGCATAGTTCGTAATGAAATGAGAAATGCATACTTTGCATAAAATGCATATGCACTATATTGTTTATTTTGCAAGTTTGTATACTATGTATATTTTTTTCCAAAAATACTTTTTTGAGCAGGAAGAAATTCTTAAAGATACCTCAATTTGACCTTGATACCAAAATTTGGTTTGGACGAGCCTGATATAAGAGTAAAATACCAAAGAATATGACCAAGTATTTAGAGAAAGAAATCCCTTTTCCATACCCAAATTTGATAACTTCAATACCAAAGTAATAATCGAGTAATGTTGTTTTGGTAATGAATGTGAATGTGGAATAATTTTGTGAAACTTAATCAAAATATATTCCAGAATTCTTATATATAGATTGCAGCAGAAATCAGTGCACGGTAATGGCAGTTTTGCTGTTTCATTTGAGCTCTCATTTGTTGCAAATTACAGGTCTCTCTAAAATGTTTACGAATGAGAGCTGAAATAAACTACGCAAAAACGCCAAATAGAAGGTAAGGTTAGGTACCGTGCATTGATTAATTTCTTTTATTCTACATTCTCCGTGAATTTGAAAAAGATAGCAACGAAGATGGTAAAAAGAAACACTACAGAAATGTAAAAAATTAGCATTAGATGAAAAAGAAGAGATAATTCAGGTGCATACTTGGCAACCTGAAATGCATACTTTGCATAAAATGCATATGCACTATATTGTTTATTTTGCAAGTTTGTATACTATGTATATTTTTTTCCAAAAATACTTTTTTGAGCAGGAAGAAATTCTTAAAGATACCTCAATTTGACCTTGATACCAAAATTTGGTTTGGACGAGCCTGATATAAGAGTAAAATACCAAAGAATATGACCAAGTATTTAGAGAAAGAAATCCCTTTTCCATACCCAAATTTGATAACTTCAATACCAAAGTAATAATCGAGTAATGTTGTTTTGGTAATGAATGTGAATGTGGAATAATTTTGTGAAACTTAATCAAAATATATTCCAGAATTCTTATATATAGATTGCAGCAGAAATCAGTGCACGGTAATGGCAGTTTTGCTGTTTCATTTGAGCTCTCATTTGTTGCAAATTACAGGTCTCTCTAAAATGTTTACGAATGAGAGCTGAAATAAACTACGCAAAAACGCCAAATAGAAGGTAAGGTTAGGTACCGTGCATTGATTAATTTCTTTTATTCTACATTCTCCGTGAATTTGAAAAAGATAGCAACGAAGATGGTAAAAAGAAACACTACAGAAATGTAAAAAATTAGCATTAGATGAAAAAGAAGAGATAATTCAGGTTTGGTTCGATGCAGTGATCTATAACCAGAAACTATGTACCCATGGTTTCTGGTTATAGATCACTGCTGAAGGTCTGATGTACGAGGGCGGTCCGATAAGTACTTAGCCTCATCGCCCGATGGTGTCAGTGTCGCATGAGTAGTACATTCTCGTAAACGGCTACTGTCAAAATTTCAGCCGAATCGGACTCGTAGTTTTATTTTGACCGTGTGTGGAAGCGGGCGTGTCCGCGGAATTTAAAAAAAGGAAGAAGAGCAATATCGGTCGATGATTCGATTCTTGTTTTTGGAAGGGAAGTCGCGCAGCGAAATCAAAGAGCGCTTGGATGCTGTATACGGTGACTCTTCTCCTTCGATGGCGACCGTCAAAAATTGGTTTAACGAATTTCAACGTGGTCAAACGTCGGTTTGGATGAGCCACGCCCCGAACACGGCTTCCATGGAGGATAACCTGATAAAAATCCACGATTTCGTATTGGCAGACCGCCGATTGAAGGTGCACGAGATAGCTGAAACGGTAGGCATCTCAATAGACCCCGTAGGTCATACCCTGCATAAGATTTTGGGCATGAGAAAGCTGTCGGCGTGATGGGTGCCGCCTTCCGGACAACAAACGCAACCGTGAGACCACTTCAGAGCAGTGTTTGACGCTGTTTAAAGGCAATCCGAAGGAGTTTCTGCGTCGTTTCGTGACCGTCGATGAAACATGGATCTACTAGTACACACCAGAGACTAAGGAACAGTCGAAACAGTGGTCTTAACCCGGCGAACGGGCTCCGAAGAGAGCGAAGACTGTTCTATCGACCGGGAAGGTGATGGCCTCCGTTTTCTGTGATTCATAAGGTGTGATCTACATCGACTACCTGGAGAAGGACAAAACGGGGCTCTACTATGCCGAATTATTGGGCCGATTCGACACCGAATTGCAGAAAAACAGCCCCATTTGACGAAGAAAAAAGTGCTCTTCCACCATGACAACGCACCGGCTCACACCTCCGCCGTCGCCACGGCCAAATTGGTCGATCCACCGTATGCTCCAGATTTGACTAAACCATCTACGGTTGTAGCATAAAAATGATTCCCTGGTGGGGGAGTATACTAGGAAGAAGAATTCAGGATCTGCAGGAGTAAAATGCGGACTCGAAGAAGGTGGTCTCAGCTCCCGTTCTAAAATAGTAGTATTCAAATTCAGAGTGCCAAGGAAAATATACCATACTAGTGTTCAATGATTCTATAAATGTACTTCTTTTGAACTAATAGCAATAAGGACCAAGCAGAAATATTTAAAAAAAAATCAGCTATTTCAACAACATTGAATTTTTGAACAGAAATTTTTTTATGTTGGCACAATAAAAATATTGTGCATCATTTTCATGACGTGCTCTTTTTTCAATCGTCCTCAAAAAATCATGAAATGGAAAATTTATCAATATGATGAAATATCATTTCATTGAAAAACCATTATTCTGTACCATTTTATTTCAAAATCACATTTAATGTACTTTTAAAAATATGACATCATATTTTTTTTGTTATAAATGTCTGTTCTGTTTGATTACAAGGAATAAATATTCGCTCGATTAATCGAATACTGAAAGACAATTATCCGAATGAATCGAATATTCAAAAATGACCCCACGATTAATCGACAATCGAATAAACGAGAAATTTAGACATCTATATTTGCAGTCAAATCCCTTTCCACCGTCCTCTGTATATTTATACCGTTTCCCCTCGCGCACTTATTGACGACACGGTTACACCTTTAGTCCACACATCTTGGTACGCAACTAAAAGATTTATGTTGTATAGAACAAAAACTTTGAATTTATTGTTCAAATTGATTTAAAGTCGCTCTTTACACTAAGAATAAATATTCCAAATATTCAAAGTGTGAATAATAGGAACACTAAACGTAGGAAAATTAAATTTTATATTGTATTCCATTTAATTGAATTATATCAAACATTTAGAGATTTTTTAACCTACCAACAAATGAAGAATAAAGGTTCAAAAAATTGGACAAGTTCCGTTGCTCACGCAACATACACGTTTTGATGTCTTCTCTTTTGTAGCTGGTTGTTGCCTGATTATGCGCAATAAACTTAGAAGTCGGCTTTTGTCTTTCATTCCAGACGAGGAGGAAGTGGCTCGCAAGATATCGGAGAAGTTTCTGTCCCACCAGACCCGGGAGCGACTGTCGTTTGCGAACGTGGCTAAGAAGGCCCAACAGGTCGGCAAAACCAAGCTCGCCATCACCCTGCTCGAGCTGGAGCCACGCAAGAGCCTCCAGGTTCCCCTGCTGCTGAAGCTGGGTGCCAACGAGAAGGCCCTGATGGCGGCCACCCAATCGGGTGACACCGACTTGATCTACATGGTGATACTGGAGATGAAGAGCACCACGGCGCTGGCCAAGTTCCAGATGATTATCCGGCGGTTCCCGCTGGCACAGAATCTGTACAAGAAGTACTGCCAGCTGAACAGTTTGTCCACGCTGAAGGACATTTACTCGCAAGAAGATGACTTCCAATCGCAGGCCGAGCTGGGACTGCGAGAGGCGTTGGAGATTAATAATGTTGAGGTTTCCATTCCCGATATCAGCGGAAACTACAAGAAAGCGAACAAGTCACTGGAGGCGGACGCTTGCGACGAGACGAAGAAGCTGATGAAGCATCAGAAGGTACGGTACGGTATTATCCTGTGTCATTTTCAAACCATCATGTTTCTTTCCATAGGATCTTGACGAGAAGCACCAAAAGCGCCTGTATGGACTGCCACTGCATTCAACGATCAAACAGCTGCTGCTACTGGGTGATCTGAAATACGCCGAGAAACTGAAGAGCGAGTTTCGCATGCCCGAGCGGCGCTTCTGGTGGCTGCGAATTCAGGTGCTATCCCAACAGTACCAGTGGGAGGAACTGGAAAAATTTTCCAAATCGAAAAAGAGTCCCATTGGGTACGAGCCATTCGTCGAGGCGTGTCTCGCCCAGAAAAAAGTTGACGAAGCGAAAAAATATCTGCCGAGGTGTGGTGAGGAGAACAAATTCAAATGGTACTTGAGGGCGGGATGCCACGTGGAGGCGGCAACGATTGCGTACGAGCAGAGAGACATCGATAGCCTGCTGAAGATTTACGACTGCTGTTCCACCGATCCGGCGCTGTCGGCCAAGGTGGAGAATCTCATCGGGCAGTTGTCAACGAAGAAGTGAAGCCAAATGGAAACAAATCGATGGAAAATATTTCCTCCTTTTTATTGTTCATACGTTTAAATATCTATTCATATACACATTTTTTGCTTTAGATTTTACATTTACATTGTGATAAGAATTTTTCCTTTCCTTCAAAATCATATATTATTCGTCTCGAGCGACGTCGATTTCCGCGCTTGTTTTTTGTTTTTTTTTGGATCGCGCCAATTTGTTTTTTCGTTTGTGATTATAATAGAACTTCAATAGAGTAATGGAATAAGTAAATATATTATCCGACATCATGTGTTGTCTCATTGCTTTTACCGAAAAGAAAGACAATTCGTTTTCGTGCCCTTTCCCCGCCGCGGGATTTATGGTGTATACGATTCCAATTCCGATGACTCATCAAACCGATCCTATTCGACTACTCTTCGTACAAACAAGAGAAAAGACTTCACGGGCTATTGGGTTAGTCAACTTCTCCTCTAACGCCTACAATATAATTAGTTAAACAAACTTAGGGAACATTATTGACTTGTTCGGTTTTTATTTTCAAATTCTTCTAACACTGTGAATTAAATAACAGTAATATAATTGTTACGGGCTGCGTGTGTTTTTCATCAATGAAAAATAGAACATTGCTGTGCATTATGTATTGGTGAAATCTGAGTTTGAACAGAAAACCATTGTCTGGGAGATGGTTTGGCGCTAAAATCGGGAAAGGTGTTCAAATGCAGTTAAACAAGACTGCTGCTGCTAATATCGGAGACAAGTGTGTTATTTCCTATTATGTTAAATTTTTGTTATGCATTTATTTACAATAAATAATAGATTTCATCGTTTTCGCACACACGTGTGCGCTCGCTTTTCGATGTTTGCCACAGATTTCTCAATTACTCGCGGTAAACCTTACAAAATAATAGATGTTCTTAGTGTTATTCGTTTCTACTCCACGCTGTCGTTCTTTTCGAAACGCATTAACACGGTTTTGTGATGACCAGAGAATGACTACATCTAAACATTAGTTTTTGTGAACGGAGCGAAATTCCTTCTCATTTCTTCTTTTGCTTTAGAACATATATTTGCAATTTCGGATTGTGCTATCTCACGTTCCAAAGTGAGGAATAAACACATTAGCAAACGCGGCTTGTTGTTATCTCGTATGGTTTCTCTTTCTCGGGATGTAGTTGCTTCTGATGATGAATTTTCATGTCTAATCGACTGGTATCTGGTTGTGTGTGGTAGGTTTAGAACCGTGGTCAAGGTACCTTGAACTAGAGAGACGAAAGCGTTAAAAATATTGAACCATCATTATTTCCCTATGAAATCAAAATTTTGTAGTGTGAAACAGAGCAATGTTACGTTCGACAAAATCGAGAATTGATGTTAATTGAGTACCAAATTATGCAGAGTAGCTCAGTGACACAGCAAACGTTTTGCCTAATGTTAAATTAACTTGAATCTTTTACAATTAATGACAATTAATGACTCTTTTGTTGATTATATCAGCTGTATAGAGAAACTCCTCTGCATCCCTTAATCCCTTAATAAAGGTTTGAACGCTTGGAGCATCCAATCTATTCGCAAGATTCCGTTTCTTCCGTTTTTTGTCTGTTCCCAGTTTCTAAGTTTCTACGTGAAAGGCGCTCAATCAAAGAAGTTATTGCATCAGAAGAAAGGTATTCCGAAGACCTTCTGAAGAATCACTTTAACGCTCATGAGCAGCGGCGTAGTGAGGATAGACAGCGCCCCCGGCAAACTATGAAAATGGCGCCCCAAAAGTACCACATTTGTCGATTTCTTCACTAGCTTTGAGATTGTGATATTTTTTTAAAACTACTCACTTATACCAATGTTCACTTTGAGTTCACTTTTCGTATTAAGAAGGCTAGAGACCAGCTTCACTTATTCTCTGGCCAAATATTTGCCTTGCGTGTTTTAGCTGAAGCAAAATGATCCACAATTGCATCTAAATCAAAGTCTTAGCGATTCTTTCTCGATCGAATGAATTGTCAAGCCATTGGGTCGACTTTGGCTTCTATTAGAACGCAGATAATTTTTAATCAATTTGAGCTTGTTGAAGCTGCGTTCGCACAATGCCACTGTAACTGGAAGCGTCAGTAAAATTCGTAGCGTCGCCTCGATGTTAGGATCAAATGCTTCGAGAGAAGATCTGAGAATAATGTTCAAAATGCCTAGAGTCGTTGAAGAGTTAAGGTTAGGAAACAGATCCTTCATCTGCATCTTGTACACTTCTACCTCTGATACAAGTTTCTCTGTTTCAACATCTGGAGAATACTGTTCGCGACCCACAGCGCGAAAGGGGAGCAAGTATCCATCAAAGTTGTTTTCATTTTCTATTCCCATCCTTTTTACTATCCATGCCTTTCCCTCCCTTTCGAAATGCAGTGTGTGGTGCACAACACAAATACAAACAGCAGCAAAACACGAAACGCATACAGAAGGTAACTACGAATATTATTGCCATTCCAAATCCAACCTCTGAAAGTTAAGCATCGCCAATAAATCCACAAGTGTTTAGAAGTACTCCTGTGTTTAATTTCCAAGTGTAAGAAGCTTCCGAAATCCTGATCTATCAACATCCAGGCCTTCTTCATTCGAAGGATCTGCCTTTTCCTCAATGGTCTGATCCACCATGAATAATTCCCATTAGGCTCCTTAAATTTCACATGAATTATTCATGTGAAATTGACGTTAATATTGTAAAGGAGTGAGAGTTTTTCCATCTGGTTCTATAGTTATGAAACACTGACATTTTTGTTTTTATAAGTTTCTAATTCGTAGGTCATCTTTAGTTCTCAATCAGTTTAAATAACCCATTCGGGGTGGTTTTGGCCAAGCTGCGCCATGTTGTAGTGTGTATTGTGTTCTACGCAGAGAATACTGCTCTTAAGCTCCTTAAATCACACATACTGCTTGTAAGCTACATCTACTATTCGTACGATCACTCCTCATAAGTTCTCGATAGGGTTTTGATCTGATAAACTAGCTGACCAGACCAGAATCTGAAGCCCCTATTCAATAAACCATGCCTTGACTTTCCGGATGTTATGAATTGATGCCAAGTTACCCAATTATCACGGTGTTTTTGATGCAAAAACAGAAGTGAATGATTCTGAAGTACTTCATTACACTTCTGACTGTGCATTGGTGTTGATGAAAAGCTATCTGAACCAGGCCGTTTTGAAAATATGTTCCTCAAACCATCAAACTGCCGCTTGCAAAGTTACGAGTTGAAAAATTACATGACACGTTCCATAAGTCCTTCCAGTATGAAGATATTCTATTCAAGTTGTATTTCTTGTTATCAGAGAAGTTCTCCTGACATAGTGAAACTCATCGGATTAGCTACCATATAAGATTTTTGAGCCGCAGCTTTGGAGATGGATTTTTTATGGTTTGGGGAGAATTTTCGCACAAAAGCCTGGTTACCAGCTTACCATCAACACAAACGAAAAGTCAGAAGTGCAAAAAAAGTACTTCAGAATCATTTACTGCTGTTTTTACATCAAAAACATTGTGATAATTAGGTAATTTGGCATTAAATTCATAAAATCCGGAAAGTCATGGCATGGTTTAATGAATAGGGGCTTCAGATTTTGGACTGGTCAGTTTATTTACCAGATCAAAACTCAATCAAGAACTTATGAGGAGTGATCGTACGAATAGTACATGCAGATTAAAGGGTGTGTCACATCAAATTGCATCACGGGAAAAACGCTGTAGAAATTCGCCCAGTAGACCGATCCTTTTGAAAATTTTAGACAGTAAAATAAAAACTATTAAACAACTTTTGGCATTTTCTTTTTATTCATACTACGAGCCCAAACCCGTATGATCGCACCTTCCTCTTTACCCCGTCCATAAGGTTCTGTACAACGTCAGGTTGTAGTTTTTTTTTAACAGAAATCCATTTATTCTTGAAGTCCGCCTCCGATTTGACAACTTTTGGGTTCTTCCGGAGGGCCTGCTTCATAATCGCCCAATATTTCTCTTTTGGGCGAAGCTCCGGCGCGTTGGGCGGGTTCATTTCCTTTGGCACGAAGGTGACCCCGTTGGCTTCGTACCACTCCAACACGTCCTTTGAATAGTGGCACGAAGCGAGATCCGACCTGAAGATGGTCGGGCCCTCGTGCTGCTTCAATAGTGGTAGTAAGCGCTTCTGTAGGCACTCCTTAAGGTAAACCTGCCCGTTTACCGTGCCGGTCATCACGAAGGGGGCGCTCCGCTTTCCGCAAGAGCAGATCGCTTGCCACACCATGTAATTTTTGGCAAACTTGGATAGTTTCTGCTTACGAATCTCCTCCGGAACGCTGAATTTGCCCTCTGCGGAGAAGAACAACAGGCCCGGCAGCTGACGAAAGTCCGCTTTGACGTAGGTTTCGTCGTCCATTACCAGGCAATGCGGCTTCGTCAGCATTTCGGTGTACAGCTTCCGGGCTCGCGTCTTCCTCACCATGTTTTGCCTTTCGTCACGGTTAGGAGCTTTCTGAACCTTGTATGTACGCAGGCCCTCCCGCTGCTTGTTCCGCTGGACGAATGAACTTGACAAATTCAGCTTATTGGCGACATCCCGGACCGAACTTCTCGGATCACGTCTAAACTGCTTAACTACGCGCCTGTTATCTTTTTCACTGACGGAGCATCCATTTTTGCCGTTCTTCACCTTCCGGTCGATGGTTAGGTACTCGAAGTATCGTTTTAGTACTCTGCTGACCGTGGATTGGACGATTCCCAGCATCTTACCGATGTCCCGATGTGACAACTCCGGATTCTCGAAATGAGTGCACAGGATTAATTCACGACGCTCTTTTTCGTTCGACGACATTTTTCCAAATTTACGAAAAATTGACAGTGAAGCATGGCCAACGTGATCTATACACTCTTATCTGATTATAAGCGAAAGCTGAGGATATAAATCCTAAAAATTAAATTTATACAGCGTTTTTCCCGTGATGCAATTTGATGTGACACACCCTTTACGAGCAGTATGAGTGATTTAAGGAGCTTAAGAGCAGTATTCTCTGCGTAGAACACAATACACACTACAACATGGCGCAGCTTGGTCAAAAACCACCCCGAATGGGTTGTTTGAACTGATTGAGAACTAAAGATGACCTATGAATTAGAAACTTATTGTAATTCATGCGAAATTGACGTTAATTTTGTAAAGGAGTGAGAATTTTTCCATCTGGTTCTATAGTTATGAAACACTATAATTTTAGTTTTTTTTTAATGTTTCGCGCCTGAACACAACAATAAAGTTTAAATGGCCAGTCTTTCAAATGAGGATAGTTGTTATATCCTACACTTTATACTTCAATTCAACTGACTTCTTACCCTCATTTTTCTGAGTTTCAAGAGATATACTCAAAAAAAAATGAGTGGTTATATAGTTGTTTTTAATATTTTTGTTCAAATGTACTCAAATGATTTTCCAAACTGGCTGCCTAATAGTAATTTGTCAAAGGAGACCGATTTTTTGTTTTTTTTGTTCATAGTAGAAAATATTGTTTTCGGGTATAAGTACAGGGTTTTCCATTTCGGGCAGTTCGAAAGTATACAGCCCTGCGCTGACAAGCGTTAGACATAGCTGTCAACCAAAGCGTCATATCGTTCGTTGAATGTCTGCCATTTTAACATATGGATCGTTTTAGCATCGCACAACGTGTTAATTTTGTTAAATTATACTATAAAAATGATGAAAAACCGGCAAATGTTTTTCGAGCATTACGGACGGATTTTGGTCGTCATGGAAGGCCTACAGAGCACACAATCGCTAATGTAGTGCGTAAATTCGAACAAACTGGATCCGTAGCGGATATTGTGAGACCTGTGCATCATCGTGATCCCAAAATTTCCGTATATGGGGCTCAGAAAATCCACACGTGATTGTTGAGAGGCCATTGCATCCGCCGAAAGTCACTGTTTGGTGCGCATTATGGTCTGGTGGAGTCATCGGGCCGTATTTCTTTGAAAATGAGGACGGCGAGACGGTAACTGTGAATGGTGAGCGCTATGGCCGCATGTTAACCGATTTTTTTTGCCACAAATTGAAGATATGGATACGGATGACATGTGGTTTCAGCAGGACGGCGCTACGTGCCACACAACACGACCGAACATGGCCATATTGCGAACGAAATTTGAGAGACGCATAATTTCGCGTTTTGGTGATGCCAATTGGCCGTCCAGATCATGCGATTTGAACCCGCTAGACTTTTTTTGTGGGGTTATGCGAAAGACCGTGTCTATGCCAACTTACCGCAAACTCTTGAACATTTGAAAGACAACATTCGTGAAGTTATGACCGAGATACCGCCCCATATGTGCCGAAATGTCATCGAAAATTACCTGTTCCGGATCAAGGTGTGCGAGGAAGCCCTAGGTGGACATTTGAATGATGTTGTATTTCACACATAATGGCATAAACCAAACTTTAATTTGAAATAAAAGTTTCACCGAAATTCGAATTCTAAGTGTTTTATTTCAATTTACTTTCGGAATTTAAAGTTGGAAAACCCTGTATATTCATAAAAAATTATCAACAACATATTTCATCGCAAAGTAAATTACAATAAGTATAGTGAATATTGAAATTGGAATACTTATGAAATCATTATGCAGTATATTATTTTTTAGATATTTTTAAATCTTCTGTCCAACTCATTTCGTAACAAAGCCATTGATTCTGCATAGCGATCGTATTCATGTGTTTTAATCTGCTGATTTAGTCACAATATTTGCGCGAACGGCAGCAAAATCCAACACTGTCGGTACGCGATCTCGCCAAAAAGCTAAAACTGCTGAAGAGTACCGCGTTCAGTGTGTGCAAATCGTTTGACCAGCGCTTAACTGTGGATCGGAAGGTTGGAAGCGGAACAAATAGAAAAGTATGCTCTCGACAGATGGACCGAAAGGTGCTTGCCATTATTGAGAAACATCCCAACCTCTCAAACATCGACTGTTCTACTCTTCTCCAATTAATTAATTTTAATAAAAGGACACGAACTTTGCGCTCTCATACATTCATTTGTGTCCCCTCTTCACGCACTAATTACGGGTATAATGAACCCATTTCAAGTATGTGCCGAGTTTTCAACCGCTCGTACACTTCGTACGATTTTAACTTTAATTTTAATTGAAAAGGATTTTTTCTAATGCCCTTAGATATTAAGTAGAATTTAAGTTAGATTTAAGTATATCATTAGGGCACTCTTGTTCAGGCCTGTTGATAACAAATAAATAAACAATTAAACCTCTCAGTTAGAAATATGGCTCGAAAGGTTGGAAAATCAAAATCATATGTACAAAAAGTGAAGCGGAGGCATGGACTGAAGGCGTACAAAGTGAAAAAGGTGCCCAATCGTGATGATAAGCAAAACTTCACTGCAAAAAGCCGTGCTAAGGTGCCCTACACCCAGTTTTTGCAAAAATGTTCATGCACCATAATGGACGATGAAATTTATGTTCTCGAAGACTTCAAACAGCTTCCGGGTCTCGCTTTTTATACTGCAATGCGAAGGAATACCGTGGCCGAATGTTTCCGGACCAAGAAGCAGTCTAAATTCCCCAAAAAGTACTTGGTTTGGCAGGTCATATGCAGTTGTGGCCAAAAATCCAAATCTTTCGTCTCTACCGGCACTATCGACAAAGATGTCTACGAGAAGGAATGTCTCCAGAAGCGGTTGCTACCATTCATAAGTGGCCAAGACTCTACAGCGTTTTCTTTGGCGGGACAAGGAGTGTTCAAAGGTCTACCTTGAAAAATCATCCACTTTCAAAAAAATTCAGAAAAACTGGATTAATGGAATGGTTTCGAAAGTATCAAGCTCTAGAAGCCAAACTAAAAGGTTTGATTAAAGCAAAAAAGCGTGGATATTGGCGGAAGTTCGTCAATGGTTTGTCAAGGAAGACCGCTATGAGCACTCTTTGGAATACGGCTAGGAAAATGCGTGACTGGAACCATAAAAACAAAAGTGAGCCGATTCCGTTCCTGCACAATGCGACTATGAGAATTTTTCGATGGTAGAATTCTCAATTGCCCTCCTCTTATGTAACAATTCAGCTCCGAGGTCGGACAAGATTAAATTCAACTTGTTGAAGAATCTTCTCGACTCGGCAAAACATTGTTGCCCGAACTTGTTCAACAAGTTTCTGGAGCTGAATATTATCCCGCATGACTGGAGACAAGTGAGAGTGATAGCCATACGAAAACCCAACAAGCCGGCTAGCGATCATAATTCGTATAGGCCGATTGCGATGTTATCCTGTATCCGTAAATTGTTAGAGGAAATGATTCCACTACGTTTGGACAAGTGGGTCGAAACGAACAATTTGCTGTCAGATACGCAGTTTGGCTTCCGCCGGGGTAAAGG